>NC_045432.1:7157141-7478270 GCF_902635505.1 Sarcophilus harrisii
AATTGGAATCTTTTCCCCTATGTGTGTTGGTTTACTCATCCCAATCTACCTCAGCACTGGGAAGGTTTGTAGAAAGTTACTGGGATGGAGCAGAACTAGATACATAACTATAATTTGCTTTCATGTTCCAAATGTACATGGTCCTGTTATGTATAGATAGATAAATATAGATAGATAGATAGATAGGCATAATGTATTCTCACTACTAACCTCTGAAGTTACTTAGCTCTCATTAATGTGTTCCCCTTTTACACAAAGCAATCACAATATCATTAATTCTTAAACATATGACACCAAATTAGAAGGCAAAAAAAGTAATCTTAACAATGCTTAATTAAAACATTAAAATTAATTAAACATAATTTAAATGATAAAAAGTACTTAATTAAAGTTTAATTAATTAAAATGATATTAATGTTTAATGAATAGAAGATTAAAAGAAACAATATATAATATTGATAAACTTGGATCACTCTGTCTAAACAATACACATAGTATAGAATGTTGGCAATGGGGTACATGATTAAGAAACCCATGTGTTTGAGCATCTTGGAATTCAATAAATCCCTTAGACTTTATCTCATATGAAATGCCATTAAGCCAATTATCCTTAATGCTTTAATTGTACAAGTGACTTTTTAAAAATTCAAGTATATATCTTTACATTTATCACTAACATGTTCTTTGTTTAGACCATTATTAAATTTAATTTCCAGTCTCTAACCATATTGTAATAGCAGTCATATTAAAGTTGCTAAATATTTTTAGTCATTCTGATAATGTATATTAGGAAGCATTTGGGGGAGGGTATAAATAAATTACCTGTCTCTTAACTGATTTATTTTGTATACAGATCATTTTTCCTTTTTGTTTACTCTTTGGGGAAAACATAGACATAAGAATATTTAAGCTATAAGTAAAATAAATTCTAGGTTGTTAGGATGAAGATTTGATGAGTTGAAGCATTGTGACAATAAGGAGTATTACTCATTACGCTAAAAACCATTTTCTATTAGCATTAAACCTAATCCAAACTTTATGCCTAGGTGCATACCAGGCAATGAGGCTAGCAATTGTTACTGGAATATAGAAAAAAATATAAGAAAAAATATATTTAATCTTTGCCAAATCTTTGCCAAATGATTTGTAAATAACCAAACTAATTTTGAGACCTTATGGGAGATACTGAAAGGGAGAAAACACTAAAATAAAAGAAATTGTAATTAATAGATACCTCTAGCTTTTATTCTGTAAGAATTTGCATATGCTTTCAAGCTTCAATAAATAAATTTCATTGTTCTTTGGCTGAAATTGGTGGGATGGGAAGAATTGGTAACTGGGTTGGGTTCATATTGAATTATTAATATAATTGAAAGGAAAAAGGCAAAGAAATTATCAGAATTATCCATCATAGAAAATCCATTGGATAATAGATAATTCTTCATATTCCTTTATATGAGATTCAAAGTAAATTAGTTCATTTCTTGAACTTTTGTTTTCCTTTTCCTTTTCATTTAAATGGGTAAATAAATATTTATCACCTACAAAATTCCTAGGAAGATTAAAAAGAATTAGTTAATAACTATAGAAAGTTCTATTATCCTCAGTTGAAGATAACTATTATGAAAAAAAGCAAAAGTAAAAGCAGTCAGATTTAAAACTCATTAACATCATCTTGATCCCATGCAAATTTTCATTTTGTAACATCCTAGGGACTTTTGTTTTCCCAGGGCTTTCATCTTGGATTCACAGCTATTACCAAAGGAATACAGAGGGAGGATCAACATCACTGAAGTTCGAAATAAGACAACTCAATTCCACAATTTTATAAGGAAATGATTTTAATGCTTTGTTCTCAAGAGTTTTACTCTATCTATAGTTTTTTTTTTTCCATTATAGTTCAGAGTTATCAAAAGGAAAGTTAATTACAACCCAATTAGTTATCAAGATAAGGTCCTCCTGGGCCCAAGACATAAGGAGCTTTTTGTGCTTCAAATTGCAACTCATTAAATATTGCATTTAAAAAAATGATGCTGAAATCATTAAAATACTATAGACATACTTAAGTAACAATGAAACCAGAACAAGACACTAGTTATTAATGAGAGAAATTTTCAAGTGTATTTTTTGTTTCATATTTGTTAAATTGTTTTATTTTTTAAAACATATGCCTAGATAATTGCAAAACCTTGTGTTCCTTTTTTCCCTTACTTAATCCAATATATATAAACATGTACAATTCTTCTATATATATTTTCACAATTATCATGCAGTACAAGAAAAATTGGATCAAAAAGGGAAAGAAATGAGAAAGAAAACAAAATGCAAGCAAACAACAACAAAAACAGTGAAAATACTATGTTGTGCACCTCACTCAGTTCCCACAGTCCTCTCTCTGGATGCAGATGGCTCTCTTCATCTCAAAATCATTAGAATTGGCCTGAATCGTCTCTATGTTAAAAAGAACCACAATCTTCAGAAATGATCTTTATATAATCTTGCTGTTGCCACGTACAATGTTCTCCTGTTTCTATATACTTCATTTAGCATCAGTTCATGTAAGTCTCTCCAGACCTCTCTGAAATCATTCTGCTGACCATTTCTTATAGAACAATAATATTCTATAACATCCATTAGTATAACTTGTTCAGCCATTCTTCAACTGATGGGCATCCACTCAGTTTCTGGTTTCTTGCCACTATAAAAGGGCTGCTACAAAATTTTGATAGATATGGGTTCTTTTCCCTTCTTTGTGATCTCTTTGGGATATAGACCTAGTAAAGACATGGCTGGATCAAAGAGTAGCACAGTTTTATAGTCCTTGGGGCATAATTCCAAATTGTTCTTTAGAATCGTTGGATCAGTCTACAACTCTGACAACAATGTATTAGTGACCCATTTTCTCCACACCCTCAACATTTATCATTATTTTTTCCTCTCAGCAAATGTGAGAGGTGTAAAGTGGTACCTCAGAGTTGTCTCAATTTCCATTTTTCTGATGATTATGATTTAGAGCACTTTTTTCATATAACTAGACATGGTTTCAATTTCTTCATCTGAAAATTGTCTGGTTATGTCCTTTTACCAGTTATCAATTGAAGAATGGCTGGAATTCTTTGAGTCAATTCTCTCAATATTAAATATATTCTCAAAAAATCCACATAACGTTTAAATATCATCATTTTAAAAAGTAAATAGTTTGCTTCAAATTTAATTCTGAAGATACTGAGCACCATGAAGATGCAAGATACCATAGAAAATGTGTGAGACAGGACAAATATATAAAATATAGGAAAAATATCAATTGCAATACTAAAAATTTGTAGAAGACAAAAGCCAAGAAATGACAGACAACATTCAAAAATTTCTCAACAAATGAGGCAAGTAGTTATAATCTAATGAAATGAAATTCAGTCAGAATTGATGTAATGTATAATTAGAATTAAAATTCAACATTGTCAGTACTTTGTAAGTGAAAATGTCAGGATTATATAAGTGTTTTTCTAAAAAAAAAAACTGAAGATTTTAGTTGGAAAATATTTAACTCATTAAGATTTAACAATGTGATACTCAAATACTCATTGGTCTCATTCCTTGAGATGATCCCTTAAAAGGTACAGTTTGCAACTCTTATAGGCTTGCCCTTTTGCCTATTTTTTCTATAATTAAGGGAAGGTAACAAGATTCAATGTTCTCAGAGTCTATAATGCTTTTTAAATGTTATGACAATAAAATTGGAGGACAGAAGCTAGCTTCTCTAACCATTATACTTACAGACATGTTTCTCATGGGTAAGCATCCCCCTTTATACTCCTGGTTACTCCTCATTTTACGTGACTAATTTATACTTTTTACACATTTACCAGATGACAACCTTTAATCTATTTCATTGATAAAGGAAAATGATAGAAGATTAGATGAAAAGATTAAGGACAGGGAGTAACATACAAAATAGTGAGATCTGCAGTTCTAAAGAGATGAACGAGGAAAGAAGGTGAGAAAATGAAGGGCAACAATGAGAGAAGAGCTCCTATGAGAATTTAAACATTTGGGGTTACATAAGTCAGACACTATTCCTGAGAGTCAAATAAAACAGGAAATGAGGCAGTCAATTCCCTCTCATTCATTTCTAAATATCAATTGAAGATATTCTTTATTCTTTTGCTACAATTTCCTTGATGCAGCTTTTGGCCTAATTATAAGTTAGGGGTACTTGACCTGATATATAGGTCTAATGAATAAATTTGGATATATGTGAATTAAAAATACACATATCTGGATAACAATAAAATTGTCTTCCTTTTAAATATTATTTATCTCATTTTATCCATTATTCTAAGGTCTCAATAAGTTTTTTCAGGGGTCCATGACACAAAGATAGTGAAAAACCCTATGCTAAGTATTTCTCTTTCCTCATACAAATGGAATTAGTATATTTTCCTATAAATTAAGATGCTTTTATTTTTAATTAAAATTTCCTGATTTTCTTATTATAAGATTAAATAAAAATTAAAAATTTTCATTTTGCAAATGGGGAAACAAAATAAAACTTTTCTCTTATAATGTTTATATACAAGAGGTTTTTTTTTAATTCTGTAATCACCCCAAAATAAAAAGTTTCTTCAATTGTTTCAAAAAAAGCTGGCAAAAAGTCCAGCAGAAAATATACATGAATCTCACCAGAGAATAGTCTGCTTTATCTAAGGCATTAAAATTCCCTGTTTGTTTTGAGAAGATACTTGGCAGACCCTACTGGTACTTCTTTTATCTCTTGCTGTACAAAGTCAAAAAGAATTGGATGCATTCAACAACCAAAAACAAAACCAAAACAAAAGCATCATGTCATTTCATAGTACCTCAAATGTACAGAAATGCATTATTTAATGTGATTAAAAGCTGTTGAAATAGCTTCTGGGCTTGGAAATCGATTAAAAGAAAACTTGTTTAAGCCCCAAACTTTTCTTTCCAGAATTGTTTACCACATCCCAGCCCTGCCACTTCCCTGAAACAATTTGTGCCAGCCAAGATATATTGTGTCTTTGAAGAGCATCTGTGTTGTTATCCCTCACAGAGTTCCCTCCTCCCCAATCCTACCCCAATTACCTTTCTGGTACTCTACTGAATTTGAATAGATAGTAGAGATGGAGCAATTAATCTACAGAAAGATCAAATAGAGTGTTTAATGCCATAGTTAATAGCAATGCCAGCACTGCCATTGAAATACAGGCACAAATAAGATTTTGATGGGAATGGGACCTTAGTCCTTTGGCTCCTTAAACCGTAATTCTCCTTTGAAGTTGTTCATAGAATCATAAGGCTGTAGTTGGTTCCCATTTATAATTCCATTCATGTGACAACAGACTTGGGGAGAAGTGAATCAAGTAGAAGCCTTAGCTTTTATCTTTGTTTTATTTAGAAACAAGCATATGAGCAAATTGACTAATCTCCACTGGCAACAGCCGTCCATTTGATTCTTTGGGAACATTGAATGTTAATACAAAGTCATCCAAGCAAGTAAAGCCCTCTATTGCCATCCAAGCCATGACATTCTTTTTGCATGATAAAAGACAAAATCAGAGTCAAGTGGAAATAAGGAAAATTCCTTAATTCTGGGGAGCCAACCAATGAAACAATTCATAAATTAGGATCAACGAGTTTTGAACTAAGAGGAATCTGTTCGTTTTACAGATGGGAAAACAGAGCCTTTTGCTCAAGGTTGCATTAGTTATAAGTGGCAAAAGTTAGATTTGAACTTAAGTTTTCCTTCTCTAAAACCAGTGTTCTGGTAGATGGAATGCCTGATTTTGGGTCAATAAAATCAAGATTTGATTTCAGTTTGAGACACAGTAGTTATGTGAAGCTAGATAAATCAATTAATCTCTTTATTCTCACTTTTCTTATCTTTAAAATGGGGATAATATTTTGGGTGTCAAATGAGATAATATATGTGAAAAATCTTTGTAAAGTATAAAATCATGTACTATATATATATATATATATATATATATATATATATATACAAGGTATTATTGTTATACAATACAGGCTCTTTCTTTCCTTAATTGGTTGATCAATTAATTTATTTACCGTTTTTCCCAAGTTACATTTAAAGTAATTTTGTTTGCATTTTTTTCTAGTAAATTTATTCGTTTTTAAAACACATTACTTTATGAATCATTTTAGGAGAGAAAAATCACAGCAAAAGGAAAAAAAACATGAGAGAGATAGAAAAACAGCAAAAGAAGTGAACATAGCATGTGTTGATTACATTCACTCTTCTCAGTTCTTTTTGGATGTAGATGGAATTTTCTGTCCAAAGTCTTTTGGGATTGCTTTCGATCACTGAACCACTGAGAAGAAGCAAGTCTTTCATAATTGATCATCACACATTCTTGCTGTTATTGTGTACAATGTATTCCTGGTTCTGCTTTTTTCACTTAGCATCAGTTTGTATAAATCTTTCCAGGCCTTTCTGAAATCAGCTTATACATCATTTTTATAGAATAATAATGTTCCATTATCTGCATATACTACAACTCATTCAACCATTCTTGAATTGATGGGTATCGATTCCTTTCCAATTATTTGCTACTACACTACAAAAAGAGCTGATACAAATATTTTTGCATATGTGGGTCCTTTTCCCTCCTTTAAGATTTCCCTGGGATACAGACCCAGCAATGGCAGTGCTGAATCTAAGGGTATGCACAGCTTTATATCCCTTAGTGTTTTGCATTTTTTTAAACTTTTGAGTTTTAGATTCTCTCCCTTATACTCAACATGAGTCACCATTATGAAAACACATGTGAAGTTATGCAAAACCTTTCCATGAAATATAGAACCTTCACCCTAAAAACAAAACAAATAAAAAATGTATCCTAGAAGTAAAACCCATACTTATAATTTGGGATAAAAATCAATCAAAAGGAGAGGGGGGAGAGTTATTCAATTCAATGCTTATTCAATAAGTTCCTTCTCTGGATATGGGTAGGATTTCATCATAAGTCTTTCAGAATAGTTGTGGAACATTGTAATGGTAAGAATATCAAAAACAGTTATAGCTGATCATTGTAGAACATTGCTATTACTCTGTAAATAGTAAATTTCTCTTTGCTTGAGTTCATGGAGGTCTTTCTATGTTTTTGTGAGAGCATCCTGCTCATCATTTCCCATAGAACAATAATATTAATATTCTATGACATTCACATACCACAATTTATTCTGCCATTCTCCAATTGATAGGCTTGCCCTGAATTTTCAAGTTTTAGCCCTGAGAATAGAAATGTTATACATATTTTTGTACATAAGTCCTTTTCATTTTTAAACCTCTTTTGGAATTTATGTCTAGTAGTGATATTGTTAGCTAAAAGGATATGTAAGAATGTATAGTCCTGTGGAAATAGATCATTTCTTTTCATCATTTAACATTTGGAGTATGGCTCTTATTTTTAAATAAATTTGATTCAGTTCCTTCTATGTTTGAGAAATTATGTCTTATCAAAAAACTTGCTCCAAAATTCATTTTAAAATTATTATTGCTAACCTGTATCCTCCATTTATTCCATTATGTCTCTCCTTTTACCATGTCCCTCTTCAAAAATGTTTTGTTATTAATCACTCCTTTCCCCCATTATAGATATCTTATGTTATTTATCACCTCTCTCCTTTTTTCCCTATTCCCTTCCTACTTTCCTAAAGAGTAAGATATATTCCTATAACCATATTGAATATGAATATTATTTCCTCTTTGAGCCAGTTCTGATGAAAAGAAGTTTAACTTACGTATCTTCTTTCTCTTCATTGTAAAAGCTTTCTTCTGACTCTTTTTATGACACATTATTTATACCACTTCACTACTCCTTTTCAATTTCCCCAAGTACATTCCTCCCTCAGCCCTTAATTTCTTTATTTTTTAATAATATCTTCATATTCAACTCCCAACTATGAACTTTATATATACTCTTTTGAAATTTTGTAATAATGAGAAAGCTGTAATGTTTTACAAATATCATCCTCCCACGTAAGAATGTAAACAGATAAACCTTATTAAGTTTCTTATACTATCAATTTCCTGATTACTTCCTGATGCTTTACCTGAGTCTTGTATTTGAAAAGCAGATTTTCTATTCAGCTCTGGTCTTTTTATCACACATGAAATCCACTATTTCATTGAATTCCCACTTAGAAATAGAAAGTAAAACTATAATAATGGGGAAACTCAACCTTCCTCTATCAGAATCAGACAAATCTAACCACAGAATAAACAAGAAAAAGTTATGAAAGTTAATAAAGCCCTATAAAAACTAGAAAAAGTTGGAATAAGGACAGAAAGGAATATATCTTTTTCCAAGCAGTACATGCCACCCATACAAAAATCAACTATATATCAGGGCATAAAAACCTTACAATCAAATGTAGCATTTACTATTTATAGAAATAGTAAATACTTTTTTTTAGACCACAAAGCAATGAAAATTATATTCACTAATGGGTCAAGAAAAGATACACTAAAAGCCAATTGGAAATTAAATGATCTAATTAAAAAATTAGTGGGTCAAACAATGAGTCATAGAAACAATCCATAATTTCATCCAAGAAAATGACAAGAATGAGACAACATACCAAAACCAAAACCTATGGAATTCAGCCAAACCATTAGGGAAATTAATATTTTAAATAGCCACAGGAATAAAATAGAAAAAGAAGATCAATGAATTGAACATGCAATTAAAAACCAAGAAAAAAAATTTTAAAACTTCAATTAAATACCAAATTAGACCTTCTGAAACTCAAAGGAGAGATTAATAAAATTGAAACTAAACAAACTATTGAACAAATTAACAAAACTAAGAGTTGGTTTATGAAAAAATAGATAAACCTTTGGTTTATTTGATCAGAAAAAAGAAAGAAAAAAATCAAATCACCAGCATTAAAAATAAAAAAAAAGTGTGGACTTGCCAATAGTGTAAAAGACATTAAAGCAATGATTGGAAGCTATTTTGTCCAATAGTATGGCAGCAAATCAACAATCTAATCAACAAGCTAAATGGATTGATATTTACAAAAATATGAATTGCCCAGATTAATAGAAGAAATGAATTACTTAAATAGTGCCATTTTAGAAAAAGAAATTGATCAAGCCATTAATGAAATCCCTAAGAAGAAAAATCAGAGCCAGATGGATCCACAAGTAAATTCTACCAAGTATTTAAAGAATGATTAATTCCAATATTATGTAAACTATTTGGAAAAATAAGTAAAGAATGAGTTCTGCCAAATTCCTTCTTTGATACAAATATAGCACTGATATCTAAACCAGGAAGAGCCAAAACAGAGAAAGAAAATTACAGACAAATCTTGCTAACAAATATTCATGCAAAAAATTTAAATAAAAATTAACAAAACAATCACAGCAACTTATCATCAGGATAATAATCTATGATCAAGTGAGACTTAAACCAGGAATACAGGACTAATTCAATATCAGGAAAACTATTACTGTAATCAATCATATCACTAACAAAACCAATTGAACTCATATGATAATCTCAATAGACGCAGAAATAGCTTTGGCAAAATATAGCACCCATTACCATTAAAAACACTAGAAAGCAAGGGACAAAGGAACTTTCCTTAAAGTATTAAGCAGTATCTATCTAAAATCAACAGCAAGCATTATTTGTAATAAAGGAAAATGGAGAAATTCCCAAAAAAGATCAAGGGTGAAACAAGGATGCCCATTGTTCAACATTGTACTAGAAATGTTGACTTTAGAAATAAGAAAAGAAAAATAAATTAAAAGAATTAGAATAGACAATGAGGAAATACAATTATCACTCTTTGCAAATCATATGATGATGTGCTAGAAAATCGTCTAAAAGCCTACTGGCAACAATTAACAACTTAGCAAAATTGCAGGATATAAAATAAACCCAAACAAATCATCAGCATTTCTATATATTACTGGCAAAGCCCATCAATAAGCGATAGAAAGATAAATTCCATTTAAAATAATTGTAGGCAAAATAAAATACTTAGGCGTTTACCTGCCAAGCCAAATGCAAGAACAATATGAACAATAACAAATTACAAACACTTCTTGCACAAATAAGGTCAAATCTAAACAACTGGAAAAATGTCAAGTGCTCATAGATAGGTTGAGTTAATATAATAAATATGACAATTCTATCTAAATTGGTCTACTTGGTCAGTACCATGCCAATCAAACTGCCAAAAATCACTTTATAGAACTAGAAAATATAATAACAAAATTAATCTGGAAGAATAAAAGATCAAGAATATTAAGGAATTAATGAAAAAATACAAAGAATTGTGATTTAGCAGTACCAAATCTAAAGCTATATTATAAAGCAGCATAGAGATGTGGATCAGTAGAATAGATTAGATACACATGACATAGTAATCAAGGCACATAGCAATCTAGTATGATAGCCTCAAATTCCAGCTTCTGGAATAAGAAACCAACATTTGGCAAAAATTGCTGGATAACTAGAAATGACAGGGTCTGAACTTAGACAAACTAACGTCCTACACCCTGTCACCAAAAATAAGGTCAGCCAGAAGACTTGGGAATAAAGGATGATATAAATTAGGAAAACAAGAGAGATAATTTACCTATCAGATCTTTGAAGAAGGAGAAATTTATAACCAGCAATACTAGAGAATATCTGATTCCACACACAGTCCTGGGGTGAGGCCTCGGGCTGGGCTGCCTAGTCCTGCCCGTGCCCAGCCTGGGCTCCAGCTGGCCAGTCCTCGCTCCAGCCCGAGCTAGGGACCAGGCAGCGGCAGCGCCGCGGTGTCTGTGCCACCTGAGAGGGTGAGTGCCCGCTCGCTCCCAGCTCCCGGGGCCCGCGACTGGCTCCCAGAGCCTTGTTCCACAGCCCCCAGCTTCCTCCATCCCAGCCAGAAGGGGAGAGGTACTTGGGCTTGGGGATGTGGCTGTATCACGGCCTGATTTGCTGTGGGAAACCCTGGTGTGGACTCACTGCCCTCCCCCTCCCCCTTCACAGGAACGGGGGAGACCCCGGGCTTGCACCACTTGGAGGTGTCGCTGAACTGCAAGGTTTGTGGTAGGTGCCCTTGTTCCAGAGTTCCTGCCCTCAGTTTCCACCTCACCAGAGATTGGGGGGGTACCTTTGGTGGACAGACCAGGGGATGGGGCCAATCCAAGGCTCATTTGGGGGTGAAGCCCCTGGTTTGACACACTGACCCCCACTTTGTCCTTCACAGAGATGGAAGAGAGGCCTCTGAGGTGCAGGATGTTGGAATGTGGCTAACCCAAAGGCTCGTGTGAGGGGGAGCCCCGTTGTCGCTCACAGAAGCCAGTGTTCTCTTTCCCCGAGGTGGGAAGGAGACCACTGGGTTCAGAATGGGGGGGCTGTGGCTGAAGCAAGGGTTCTTGGGGGATGGGAAGCCCTGAGCTAGACTCACTTCCTGCCACTTTGTCCTTCACAGAGATGAAGGGAGGACCCCGGAGATGCTGAACTTGGAGATGTTGCTACCCTAAGGGCTGATTTGGGGTAGGTACCTTTGGTCTCCTCCTTTACAGAAATGGGGGAAGCCCCCTGAGGTACAGAACTTGGGGATGTGGCTAGTCAAGGGCTCTTTTGGGTATGATGCTTCTTCCTTCATAGCCATGTGGGGGAACCTTGGGGTACTGACCTTGCGGTTGTTGCTAATCTGAGGCCTAAATTGGGCTGGTAAATCCTGGCCCATCACAGACCCCAGCTTCATCTTTTATGGGGGGAGACATCGAGGTCCGGAACTTGGAGATGTAGATGTAACAAGACCTGATTTGGGGTGGGAAACCCAAGTCTATATTCACTGCTCCCTCCCTCCCCTTCACAGGAATGGCGGGGAGACCCCAGGAGTGCAGAACTTGGAGATTTTGCTCATCTAAGGGCTGATCTGTGGTGGGTACCTTTGTTCTAGACTTACCAAGCCCAGTTTCCATCTTACCAGAGATTGGGGGGAATATGCTTGAGTTTCAGAACTAGGGGATGTGGCTAATCCAAGGGTTTCTTTGGCGTGGGAAACCCTGACATAGACTCACTACCCCCCACTTTGTATTCACAGAAGGTGAAGGTGGGAAGATCCCCGGCGTGCACAACTTGGAGATGCGGCCATCAGTAACGAGTCAGCCAAATCATCCCTAGGTTCCACAACCCAGGGGTCTCTCTGGACTCCATATGAAGGAGGAAACTGCTTTTATGCAAACAAAGCCAAAGCAGACAAGATTAGAAGGGAAACAATAAACTGGAAAAACGGTTTTACATTCAAGGGTTCTTTTAAAGGCCTCATTTCTAACATATACAGATGACAGACTCAAATTTATAAGAATTCGAGCCGTTCTCCAATTGATAAATGGTTAGAGGATATGAATAGGCCATTTTCAAGTGAAGAAATTGAAACCATTTCTAGTTATAGAAAAAGATGCTCTAAATCACAATTGATTAAAGAAATACAAATTAAGACAACTCTGAGGTACCACCACACGCCTCTCACATTGGCTAAGAAATGATAGGGAACGATAATGACGAATGTTGGAGGGGATGTGGGAAGACTGGGACACTGATATTGTTCGTGGAGTTGTGACCTGATCTAACCCCTCCGGAGAGACATTTGGAACTGGGCCCAAAGGGCTATCAAACTCTGCATACCCTTTGAGCCGGCGGTGTTTCTACTGGGCTTATACTCTAAAGGGATCATAAAGGAGGGAAGGGGGTGCGTATGTTCAAAAATATTCTGGGCAGTCCTTTTCGTAGTGGCTAGAAACCGCTCATCAGTTGGGGATGTGCCTAGGAAACGAGCTGATTCGGGGTGTAAAGCCAGGCCTGGCCTAGAGTCACTGCCCCAGCTTCCTCCTCCACAGACATGATGGGCAAACCCCTAGGGTGTGGAATGTGGGGATAAAACCTATCCTAAGGCTTATTTGGGGTGAAAAACCCTTGTCCAGTTGAAAGGCTGAGTTATGGTATAAATGTTATAGAATATTATTGTTTCAACAGGAGGACTTCAGAGAGGCCTGGAGAGACTTACAGGAACTGATGCTGAGTGAAATGAGCAGGGCCAGGAGATCGTCATACACGGCAACAATAACACTGTATGAGGATCATTCTGATGGACATGGCCCTCCAACAATGAGAGGATCCAAATCACTTCCAATGATCTTGTGATGAAGAGAGAGCCATCCACACGCAGAGAGAGCACTGTGGGAAATGAGGGGGGTTCACAATATACCATTTTCACTCTTTTTGATGCTGTTTGCTTGCGTTTTGTTTTCCTTCCCATTTTCTTCCTTCTTGATCTCATTTTTCTTATGCAGCACGATATTTGTGGAAATATGGACAGAAAAATAACCTATGTTTAACGTGTATCAGATTACTTGCCTGCCACCTAAGGGAGGGGGTGGGGAAAATGGAGGAAACACATTTGGAACACAAGGTTTTACAAGGGTGAATGTTGAAAATTGTCCACAGATATATTTTGAAAATAAGAACACTCATTTAAAAAAGAGACGGGGAGGAGACCCCTGCGTGGCAGAACTTGAAGAAGTGGCTGGGATAAGAGCTGCTTTGGGGGTGGGAAACCCTTTTGAAGATCCACTGTCCCCAGGTTCCTCCTTCACACAGACGGGGGAGACCCCTAGCATGCTGAACTTTGGGATGTGGCTGGGACAAGGACTAATTTGGGGAGGGAAGCCCCATTCTAGACTCACTGCCCCCAGCTTGTTCCTTCATAGAGTTGGGGGGGGGAGAATCCTGGGGTTTAGAACTTGGGAATTTGGCCAGGACAAGGGCTGATTTGCGGGGGAGACCCTTGCTAAGATTCATTGCAACCAGCTTCCTGCTTCACAGAGATGGGGAGGGAGACCCTTGGGGATCGGAATTTGTGGATGTGACTAATCCAAGAACTCATTTAGGCTGGAACCCCTTGTCCAGACCCTCTGCACCTGGCTTCCTCCTTCACAGACATGGGGGGGGGAGACCCCGGGGGTGCCAGCTTGAGAATGGGCCTTAGACAAATGCTGATTTGAGGTGGGAGGCCATTTAGAACCTTCATTGCCCCAGCTTCCTGCTTCACAAAGATAAGGGGAGACCCCTGGGGTGCAGAACACAGGGATGTGGCTGGGACAAGGCTTCATTTGGGGTGGGAAGCCCCGGTCTACAATCACTGGTCCAAGCTTTCTCCCTCACAGGGATGGTGGGGCGGGGGGGGGGATCCCTGGAGTGCGGAACTTGGGACTGTTGCTGGGAACAAGGGTGGATTTGGGGTGGGAAGGCTTGGTCTAGATTCACTGCCCCCAACTTCCTCCTTCACAAAGATGTGGGGGAGACCCTTGGAGTATAGACCTTGGGAATGTGGCTAATGCAAGGGCTCATTGGAGGTGGGAAACCCTGATACCAACTCAATGCCCCCAGCTTCCTCCTTCACAGGCAAAGGGGGGGGCCCCTGCGGTGGTAAATGGGGGGATGTGGCTGGGACAAGGGCTCATTTGAGGAGGGAAGCCCTAATACCAACTCAGTGCCATCACCTTCTGCCTTCATAGTGATAGGGGGAGAGCCCTGGGGTGCAGAACTGGGAGAAGTGGCTAATCCAAGGGCTCATTTGGGGCGAGAAGCCCTGATCTATACTCACTGCCCTCACCATCCTCCTCCACACAGAGATGGGAGCAGAATCCTGGGCCACAGAATTTGGGAATATGGTAAATCCAAGAGTTAATTGGGGTGGGAAGCCGGGGTCTAGACTCACTGCCCCCAACGTTCTCCTTCACAGAGATGGGGGAAACCCCAGGGAACAGGAACTTGGGGAAATCGCCAATCCTGGTGCTCATTTGGGGTATGAAAGCCTCGTCCAGACTCGTTGCCCCCACCTTCCTCCTTCATAGTGATGGGGGGGGGGGGAGGCCTGAGGAGTGCAAAACTTGGAGATGTCATTAATACAACAGATGATTTTAGGTAGTTGGCCCTTTTATATGTGACTAACTCAAGGGTTCATTTGGAGAGGGAAGCCCTGCTCTAGGCTCACTGCCCCCACACAGACCCTTCACAGAGATGGGGGAAGACCCCTGGGGTGCAGAACTGGAGAAGTGGCTGGGACAAGGGCTCATTTGAGGTGGGAAGCCCTGATCGAGACTCGCTGCCCCAGCTTCTTCGTTTCCAGAGATGGGGGGAAGACCCCTGGGGTGCAGAACTTTGGATGTGGCTGGGACAAGAATTGCCTTGGGCTGTGAAGCCCTGGTCTAGATTCACTGCTCCCAGCTGCCTCCATCATAGACATGGGGAGGGCGGGAATCCATGAGGTGCAGAATATGGGGATGCGGCTATGTGGGAAAGGTGAAGAACTTACAGATCAAGCACAAATTGATCAGTGACTTAGCGAAATTAACTGAAGCCTTAAGGCTCAGCCTCGGCTTCCCCAGAGTCACATGAGTTTAAATAAGGCCTGGGCTACATTGCCTGGTCCAAAGAAGGGATCACGTGGCTGCAGAAGCTCATCTACTGCATCCCGCTGACCAAATAGGGGGATACAGACTTCCGGGACCAATCACACCATATCAAGG
Source organism: Sarcophilus harrisii (assembly GCF_902635505.1). Taxonomy (NCBI): domain Eukaryota; kingdom Metazoa; phylum Chordata; class Mammalia; order Dasyuromorphia; family Dasyuridae; genus Sarcophilus; species Sarcophilus harrisii. The sequence continues at coordinate 7,172,728 of NC_045432.1, forward strand.
GTGGCATTTGGGGGGTTCTTTGTCTGAAATGTACAAAAACTTGACCACTCTGGAGGGAGTGGCCCTCCTGCCGCCAGCTTCGTTTGCCAGTCTAGCTTTCTGGGTTTCTAAATTCCTTTGTGAAGGGCCTCTTTGCCACCAGAAGGGGGTCCGCACAAGTCCCTACCCTGCACCGATCCTAAAAGGGATTTAGGGGAGCCAAACCTCTTCATTTGGTTCCCTGAACCCCAGACTTGCCACTGACCTCATCATTTAACTCTCTGACCACCAGGAACCCTAATAGCATCATTTTGGTTCCCTGAATCTAACTTCATCATTCGGTTCCCTGACCAGGAACCCCAAAATCTAGATCTCATCAGGAGGAAGATGCCTGGGGTAGAGAATTTGGTGATGTGGCTGGGAAAAGAACTCATTTTGGGGTGTGAAGCCTTGGTCTAGACCAGGGGTCCTCAAACTTTTTCAATAGGGGGCCGGTTCCCTGTCCCTCAGACTGTTGGAGGCCGGACTAGAGTAAAAACAAAACTTTTGTTTTCATGGGCCTTTAAATCAAGAAACTTCATGGCCCTGGGGGAGGGGGATAAACGTCCTCAGCTGTCGCATCTGGCCCGCGGGCCGTAGTTTGAGGCCCCCTGGTCTAGACTAACTGTTCATAGCTTCTTCCTTCACAGGGGGGGAGGGGGAAACCCCTGGGGTGTGGAACGAGGGGATGTAGCTGTGACAAGGGTTCATTTGGGGTGGGAAGCCCTGATGTAGTCACTTCCCCAGCTTCCCCCTTCACAGGTAATGGGGTGGATATCCTTTGAGTACCGAACATGGGAATGTGGCTGGGACAAGATCTGATCTGGGCTGCCCCCAGCTTCCTCCTTGGCAGAGGTCGGGAGAGAACCCTGGGATACAGAACTCAGAAGTGGCTACTCAAATGGCTGGTTTCGGTTAGATGCCCCTACTCGGGACTCCCTACCCCTCCCTTCCTCCTTCACAGAGATGGGAAGAATATGGGCTGTGGGCATGAGAATATTGGCAGGAAGCCTTGAGGCTCCCCTGCCCACTTTTCTGGCTCCACTGGGGCTGCAGTTTCCCAGCAGCCTCCAGGGGCTGCCCTCCCAGGGCACTCCCAAGTGAGGAGGTGTGAGAGACTGGGGCAAGATAGGAGCAGAATCCATTGTCCCAAAGTTGCCCTGGGCAGTGTCTGAACCCGGCGAGGAGATGGGAGGCCCCCAGAGGCCAGTGGCAGGTGGAGACACAGGAAGGAGGAGGGTTGAGGGCACTCTAGCTGAGCCAGGCTTCCTGGGAGTGCAGAGGGGCCAGATGCAACTCTGGCCATCCTGGCTGGTAAGCAGGGACCCCCAGCCAAGCCCACTACAGACCCCAGCAGGCCACAGGAGATATTCCTTTGACATAGGAGGGTGTGTGGGCTGAGGAGCAAGACATCTCACCCCCTCCCACTTCAGTGCCCTTGCATCGAGGGTTAGGAATGTCCAAAGCAAGCTGGACTTGGGCTGGAAATTCGAAGTCTGCTGTGATCAAGCCTTCCTGTTGTGTGTGTGTGTGCTGGGGGGAACTGAGGCCTACAGGATCAGGTAGTGTGTGTCTCCCAGCAGGCTGTGGGGAGTCACAGGGTCAGGAGGCATGGAAGGGCCCGCTCTGGTGAGTTCATCTGGGCCCAGGCCGGGTGGGCTGCGTGGGCAGAGGCGGACCACCCTGCCCGGGAGGAAGCCCCTCTCCCATCTCTGGGCATTGTAGCCTCCCCTCCCCAGGGCCCAGGCTCTCTGCAGGGAGGGTCTGGCCTGGGACCCCAGGCCAAGGGCAGGCATTTGAACTCCCCAGATGCCCTGGTGGGGCTATGCACCCCAGGAGCCTCCAGTGCGGTTGTGCAGCAAGATCCCTAATGGCAGCTCCAGAGGCGTCAGCCTGAATCCTCCACTTGAGACCAACTGCCGTTCTCATCCCCAGGTGCCAGGAGGCGGGCGGGCGCCCCCTCCCAAGCCTAGAGACCCTATTTAAGCCTGAAAGCCCGCCTCATGGCCTTCTCAGCCTGGCTGTTTCTCCCCCACACACGCCATTTGTCAATATATATATATATATATAGTTTCAGAAACAAAGACACACACAAACACCGGGATATTTTACACAACATATAAACATCATATAAGCACCACCCATCCATATGTGCACATGCCACCTAAATGCAGCCCTACTCCACACAAAGCAACACACGTTGTGGCACAGAGCCCACGGGCTGTCACGGACATGTGCTCACATGTGGCAAAAGTCCAGATCCTGTACCTGCCCAGCCAGCGTCTGCTGCCAGGCACTGCGTCATCACGCAGGGGCGGACACAGAAACAAACCACACTCACCGTGCCGGTGCATACACACACTCGTCAAATACAGACTCACACGACAGACCCAGAAACTGAGTGCATGCACCTCCTGAGGCTCGGCCCCAGGGGCTTGGAAATATGCACGGTTCTACAGAGCTTGCCCACATACATCCTAAAATCTCTCACAAAATGGTGCCTCAGAAATAAACCTAAGTTTGAAATAAGAGTGACATTCATACACCACAGACGCACCATCTCACGTCCACGCCCAACTCCCGGGCACACATGAGTCTGCTACACACAAGTCAGGCTCACAGCACACATGCAGGCACACACACACACACTAACAGACTGCACATACTACACAAAAGCCTCACACACATCACACAATGATAAACACACAATATACACATGCAACAAATGCACTATTGCCAACATGCCCACACATCCCACACTGGCACACCCACACAAATAAAACACACAAATCAGGATCAAACACATAAATACACTCTGTACACACACCTGGAAATTACACACAATTTACTCATCCTCCAAATACTACCATGTGTTACACTCACACAATCCCACTTTGAATTCACACACACACACCTTATATACGGAACAGATGGCATTGCAAATGCATGTGTACATATACATAAAACATGGAGAGCACAATCATCATACAAATAGACACATGAAGCTCATACATGTCACACACAAATATCTACACATATGTGTACCACATGTGAACAGCTCCCATAACACAAATAGACATGTGCTACCCACACTGATCCATATATCCCAGGTGCTATACATGTATACACAATTGCATATGCTGGCTATACTATAGATGCATAAATACCCATATCACACAAACCAAAAAATGAAATACAGACATCAGCCACAAACACATCTAGCCAGCGGGCCACTCCCACCATTCCCCAGTGCCTGCGCAGCCCCTCCCCACTTCCCCCAGCCCCAGGATTGAGGGCGTCCCCTTCAGGGCCCACACTCACAGCCCAGGGCGGCGGTTCCCTCACAGGGCCCCTGGGGAGACATTCAGAACAAAGAGAAAGCAGCCCTGCTGGGCAAACAACGCATCTTTCTGTGGGGCACAGGACCACCAGACATCAGGTCCCAGCTGAGGCATGGTCCTCAGGCAGGCCGACTGCTGCCCGCGCTCAGACCTGAGTAAGTGGGGCTGGGTGGGGGTGGGAGTGGGGAGGAGTAAAGGCAGGGGTCTCCTCTACCTGCCCACCACCCCCACACACGTTCTATCCCAGACTGGGGTGCTGCCCTCTGGGGGTGCCACCACCCAGGGCAGAGGGCAAAGGGGAGGCCGGCCTGAACCCTTGGTCTGGGTGCAGGCTCCATGCCCCTCTCCCTGGGCCCCAAGGCTCTGCGTCAAGGCAGATGTATTTGTTGGAGCCGCCCCTTCCCCGCCCCCTTCCCGCCTCCCGGCAACCTCCCATTTCTACCGCTGATAAGCTATCCCTTGTCTCTCAGGTGCCGGGCGGCTGCCTCTGGGCGTGATGCATCGGGTCAATAAACACGCCTCTGGGGAACCCAGGTATGAGAGGGTCCTTGCGGCTCTGTGGGGGTGGGGAAGGAGGGAGGATTGAGAGGGCGTGCTGAGAGGTCATGCACTCTCTGGGTGGGAGGGGTCTCCAAGCAGTGGGAACATGACCTTGGCCCAGCAGGGAGCTGGCCCGGTTGCGAGCCCAGACACATACAGCTCTGAGGCCGGTTGCTTTGGGGCGATGTTCTGGAAGCCCCCACCTCGGTCTCCTTCACAGTGACCTGTCGAGGTGCCTCCGCGCCCCCCCGCCCAGAGTCCAGTGTCTGCCAGAGAGGGCCTTCCTCCCTCCTCTCAGGGTTTTCAGGCAGAGACTAATGGGGGAGGAAAGCTGCCTTTGAGGGAGGTGCCCCAGTTCACGGCCTCAGCCCCTAGAGAGGAGCCCAGAGACTGACCACCCTCTCCAAAGTTTGACCTCTCCCTCACAGGCCCACCCGTCCTCTCCCCAACTGCCCCCCCATCCTCCTGCCCCCCACTTTCTCGCTTGTTGGAAACCTAGAATCCTCAATGGACTTGATGAAACAGTGTATGTGTGCTTGGGTTTTATACCTTTAGATTTCACCTTTGGGAGAATTCACACATTAGAGCTCACACATTTAAGAGAGTTCACATTGGCTCACACATTGGGTTCACAAATTACAGGAGATGTCAAGTTTACACCTCCACAATCCTCTCAGAGGGAGGTCAACCTTTGGGTTCACACCTTTAGAGACCATACATAACAAGCTCTCCAGTCTCAGCCAGGGTCAGTTGGTGACTGAGAGCCAGGAGTCAGGTTGAGCTGGGCAGAAGCTGGAAGAGCAAGACAGAAGCTGCAAGAGCTCCTTTGGAACCAAGGGAGGGAGAGAGGCCTCTTAAACCAACTTGGGCTAACTACTGGCCAGAGACAATAAAGTTAGACTAACTCTGTTTGTATTTTCAGGTGATTATTCACATAGAACTGAGCAAGGCTGCTCCCAAAAGCCCCCCCAAAAAAACCTGCTCCCAGAGAGACCAATGATATTTGAGAAAAGAAGAGAACACTACACTCACTACCCCAGTTCTCTCTGCCTCTCCCCAGCTGCCCCCCCTCCCTCCCTCCCCACTCCCTTCTCCTTCCAGTGTCTCCTTCCCTCCTCTTGGGCCAATCACGGCTGTGGCTGACCTGCCTGTCACCTGGTGCCCCGCCCCCTTGCTCAGTCCCTTGCCGCCCCGCGTCCCGTGTTCCCCTCTGAGATGTGGGAGCCGGCTCCGCCAGCACCTTCTCCAGCTTCCCGCCTGTGGTCCAGCAGGCCAGAGTCAGCCTCTGTCCCCGACTATTTGGCCCCAATTCTGGCCAATGCGGCCCAAAGTATTACCACGGAGAAGAGCCTAAGTATTATGCCAGGGGGCGGCCTAAGGATTACCGAGGGGGGCTAAAGAATCACCCCTGAAGGGGACTAAAATACCCTGAAGGGGCAGGAAGTATTACCCGGAGAGACCTGAGTATTACCCTGGAGGGTTAAAAAGTATTACCCCAGAGAGCCTAAGTATTGCAGAGGGAGCCTGGTATTACCCTGGAGGTCCCCAAAAGTATTACCCCAGAGAGCCTAAGTATTACCCCAGAGGCCACAAATGTATTACCCTGAGAGGGGGCAGAATGTCCCGGAGGACCTAGTATTACCCTGGAGGTCCCAAAGTATTACCCAGAGGGAGCCTGAAGTATTACCCTGGAGGAGATTCCCCAAGTATTACCCCAGAGGGGAGCCTGAAGTATTACCCTGGAGGGGTCCCAAAGTATTACCCCAGAAGAGCCTAAGTATTACCCCCAAGGAGGCCTGAAATATTACCTGGAGGGTCCCAAGTATTACCCCAGAGGGAGCCTGAGAAATATACCCTGGAGGGGTCCCAAATGTGCAGAAGAGCCTAGTATTACCCCAGAGGGCCTGAAATGTACCTGAAGGGCAGGAAGTATTACCGGAGGAGACCTGAAATATTACCCTGGAGGGTCAAGTAATACCCAGAGGGCCACAAATATTACCCTGGAGAAATTTTAAAAGTATTACCCAGAGGCCTGAAGTATTACCCTGGAGGGTCCCAAGTATTACCCCAGAGAGAAGGCCCACAAAGTGTGCCCCAGAGGGGAGCCTGAAGTATTACCCTGGAGGGGTCCCAAAGTATTACCCCAGAGGGGAGCCTGAAGTATTACCCTGGAGGGGTCCCAAAGTTACCCAGAAGGCTAAGTACCCCAGAGAGCCCGAAGTATTACCCCAGTGGGGGGCCTAAAGTATTACCTAATCGGTGGGATCAGTGTTGCAGTGGGACACAAGTATTACCCACAGGGGCCAGGTATTACCCCGGAGAGACCTGAAGTATTACCTGGAGGGTCATGTTACCCCAGAGGAAAGGGCTAAGTATTGCACAGAGGGCCGAAATGTGCAGTGGGGGCCTAAGTATTACCCCTGAGGCCAAATATTACGGAGAGGAGCTGAAAATACGCTGGAGGGTCTACCCCAGAAGAGGCCTAAGTATTCTTAGAGCCTGAAGTGATGCCCCAGAGGGCCTGAAGTATTACCTGGGAGCATGAAATTACCAGGGAGCCTGAAGAATTACTAGAGGGGCCCAAATACCCCAGAGGGGCTAAAACCAGCCCCACCTGGGGGCCTGAAGTATTACACTGGAGGGGAGCCTAAAGTATTACCCCGGAGGGGGACCTGAAGTATTACCCTGGAGGGGTCCCAAAGTATTACCCCAGAGAAGAGCCTAAAGTATTACCCCAGAGGGGAGCCTAAAGTATTACCCCAGAGGGGAGCCTGAAGTATTACCCCAGAGGGGAGCCTGAAGTATTACCTGGGAGCATAAAGTATTACCCAAGGGGAGCCTGAAGAATTACCCCTGAAGTGGGCCCAAAATATTACCCCAGAGGGGAGCCTGAAGTATTACCTGAGGGGAGCCTAAAGTATTACCTGAGGGGAGCCTGAAGTATTACACTGGAGGGCTAAGTATTACCCGGAGGACCTGATACCCCGGAGAGAGAGCCTAAGTATTACCGCAGAGGGCCAGTATTACCTGGAGGTCCCAAAGTAAGCCACAGGAGGGGAGCCTGATACCTGGAGGGTCCCCATATTACAGAGGAAGGAGGCTAGTATTACCCCAGAGGGGCCACAGTATTACTGAAGGGGCCCAAAATATTACACCCAGAGGGGGAGCCTGAAGTGTGCCTGGGGGGCCTAAAGAAGAGTATTACCTGGGGGCCTGAAGTATTGTTACACTGGAGGGCCTAGTGACTACCCCGGAGGGCCTGGTGCCTGGAGGGATTAAAAAGTGTTACCCCAGAGAAGAGCTAGTGGCCACCCCCAGGGAGGGAGCACAAAATGTTACCCCAGAGGAGCCTGAGAGGCTCTGTGCCTGGGGGGAGCATAAAGTGTGCAAGGGGCCTGAAGAATTACCTAGTGGGCTGAAATAGCCACCCCAGAGGGCCTGGTACAGGGCCTAAGTGTACCCTGAGGGGCCTGGTATTACACTGGAGGGCTACGGAGGGACACAAAATACCCTGGAGGGTCCCCAAGTATTACCCCAGAGAAAGGGAGCCTGAAGAGTATTACCCCAGAGGGCCTGATATTACCCAGAGGGCTGGAAATATTACCTGAGGGGGCATAAGTATTACAGGGCCTGAGAATTACCTGAGGAGCCTGAGAGTATTACCTGAGGGGAGCCTGAAGTATTACACTGGAGGGAGCCTAGTATTACGGAGGGCCTGATATTACCCGGAGAGAGCCTAAAAGTATTGCCTGAGGGCCTGAGTAATACCCGGAGGCCTGGTATTACCCAGTGGGGCCTATTAATGTGTGTTACCCAGAGTGGAGCCTGAGGGTACCCTGAAGGGGGCCAAAATATTACCCCAGAGGGGAGCCTGAAGAATTACCCCAGTGGGGGGCCTGAAGCATTACCCTAGGGGCCCTAGTACTCTGGAGGCTTGGTGTACTCTGGAGAGGGCCCTGAAGGATTACCCCAGAGGGGGGCCTGAAGTATTACTCTGGGGGTAGCCTGAATTATTACTAGTGGGGCCAGATTGTGCAGAGACCTTTCCTTCACCCTTCTTTGAGGTGCCCAGGCTGTTTCCTCCGTGACCTCTGGTTCCTCTCCTGTCCCTTGCTGGCTGCCAAGGGTCTGTCTCCCTGGGGCACCCCGCCTGGGCCGGCGTGGCCAGCCCCTACACCCAGGTGCCATTGCTTTGGCTTGCCTCCCGCCTGTCTCCCCGTAGCAGTGACTCCCCAGGCGCTGCTGGGGCTGCAGTGGGCGTGGCCGGGGCCACCAGCCTCACTTTCTGCCCCAGCCCTGGGATGCCCGTGCTCCCAAAGTAGCTGGGCCGGCTCGGTCCCAGACATGCGTGTGGGGCTGCAGGTGTGTGCAGAGGGCACCAGAGAGGTCGCTGTGCTCCCGGGGCACCCTGGCGGCTCCCATGGGGAAGGGAGTATGCATATAGAAGGGAGGGTGGTGACTTTGCCATGTTCTGTGCAGGACCCCCACAGGTCAGGGAGGACCATCTCCCTCTGAGGTGCCTTAGAGACGGGCCATGGGACCACTAACATCCTTCCAGGGCTGAGTCTCAGGTCCTAGGAAGGCTGGGTATGGTCCTTGAGGGAGAGAGACCTGAGGGTGGCGCAGTGAAAGAGACAGAAGGCAAGGGCAGGGGCCTGGGCCCCAGGAGCAGGAGGGAGGGGGCCACTGCCCCGGGGCAGAATAGGCTGGTGTGGGAGCAGGCCCCTGCCACCATGGGGAAGGGCCTTCCACAGGGGCCACCACTTTGGGGCCTCCGGCCCTGCTTACAGGACAGCTGCCTTTAATGGGAACAGGAGGGCCGTGGGGCTTGAGGCCGGGCCCCACTGAGAGGCTCAGCCTGCCCTGCTTCCCTCCTGGGGCTGTCTCCAGGTTACCCCGGTCTCCTCCCCAAACACAGGAGGGCCTGGGACTGCAGGGGTGGCTGGGCCCAGTTGTGGATGTGGCCCCGGCCTGTCTGCCCTCCCCCAGGCCTGCTGCTGGTTGGCTGGTGGATGACCCCTGGTGTCAGAGACCCCCACCCCAGGGAGCAGAACCCCTGCATGAGCTGGTCCACCAGGGCAGTTGAGACTCCTGGGGAAGTGCTGCCCGTGGGGACTGTGGGTGGAAGGAGGGGCCTCCAGGCCAGGGCTGGAACAGCCAGTCATAGTCAGGCCAGACACAGAAGGACTCCAGAGACGTAACAACATGCAGGTGAGCAGCCCTGCCCGTGGGCCAGAATGGCCTGACAAGCCCGCGCACTCAGGGGCCTCCCCTCCCGGCACGGGAACCCCTTTGGACAGCTGGGCAACACGGGGTAGCGGCAGGGACGGGGCCTGCTAAGTGCCGTCCCGGGAGAGCCTGGGCCCTCACTGCTGCCACAGTGCAGGGGCCGCAACCGAGCTCACCAGGGGGCACTGCACAAACAGGACGGTGTGTGTGTGTGTGTGTGTGTGTGTGTGTGTACTTTCCAACCTTTATTAATCGGGGTTGTGCCACGTTTTGGGGGTGGGACGCCCTGGGCCTTGCCCGTCAGGTTGAGCTGGGGGCTGGGTCTTTAAGTGTGTCATCATTGCAGCACCCCCACAATTCTGAGGTGATCATGGCAGGGGGCCTTTGTTATGTCACACTTCCTCTGGTGATGACAGGGCTGGTTGCCTTGGAGCTACTGCCAGTGGTGGGGTGAGAGAAATACAACGGTGCTCACTTTCCCAACCATTATGGCTATGTTAAGACCCCTGCAACTGTCTCTTGGTCAGATCCCCATGAGGAGAGTAGCTGAAAGAAGACCTGGACCCCAGCCACCCGCAGGGGCCTGGCCCGGGATGATGGGGTTTCAGCTGGGGCGGCGTCTTCCTCTACCAGTCCATGGTGAGGATAACAGCCTGATCAGTACCTGTCCCTGAGAGTGGGCCCTGTTTTCCATGACCTGTTCATGACAGTTTTGGGTAGCAGGGGGGAGGGGATCCCAGGAGTCATGCCATCTCCAATGGCCTACAGCCGCTGGCCTTATGGACACCCTCACATTCATCCAGGAGCTTTGATTGGTGCTGGTGACGGACGAATGAGAGCAGGTATACAACTGAATAAAAGACTTCACGCCCTCCTGACCCCTCAGCAGGACCTGCACTTGGTGCCATTCAGGCCAAATGTCCAGAGATCTCAAACCAAACCGAAGGCCTCCTGGCAGCTCTGATCAAGGCCCAAGAAGAAATCTCAGGAGCCACCACCAATCAGGCCCCCTCCCAGGCTCCGGATCACGGCACCGATGGAACAGCAGTTGCTGATGGCGAAGACATTGAAGATCTGAAGGACTCTCCACACTCCTGTTCGCTATCCTGGCCAAAACCTAAGGATCAAGGTCAGGAGAAGGTTCTGGCCAAACCCCCTCCCAGTCGTCCCCATGAGACTAGGGAGCAGCATTCAGCGATGGCGGTGGCAGATATGACCCTACCCGCTGGCCCTGAAGATCCCAAGATCTCCCCGATGGTCAAGCACAACCAGGAAGAAGAACCGCAGAACCTTCTGCCCTCAACCTCACAGGGATCATGTAATGGGACTGAGGAAGGACTGGAGCCCACTGTCACCAACCCGGCCATTCCCCTTCTCTTTCCCCTCCCTTCCACTTAGACCCTCTTCCTCCCTTCCCCCAGGGCCGGAAGGCTCCCCCCAACAGCCCCTGACATCTAAGTGGCGCAGAAGATCCAGAATCATCTTTTGAAATCCTTTGGTCTGGTTTGGCTGTTGGTGATTATTCTTTGTATTTTAACATTTGTTGCCTTACATCGTACACCTAACGCTAAAAGAGCTTCAGTCCAAGAATAAAAATAAAGATCTTTCTCTGTTGAAATTGCCTTTGTCTTTTTTCTCCAGCCTGCTCCCTGCCTCTGCCCCTGCTGCCCCACTTTCCTCCTGCCCCGACTTCCACTTACTCACTGATCCTTCCAGGAGTACCCCGCCAGGCTGCAGGGGTGGCCCCTGGGGTGTGGAACTTGGGGACGTGGGTAATTCAAGGAACCTTTGGGCCGGGAAGCCCTGGTCTGCCCCCAGCTTCCAACTTCAGAGGATGGGGGGAGCCCAAGACCCGGGCCCCAGGAAGTTGCCTTGGGGGGCAAGAAGCGCCTTGGCTGTGGCTGTCCCAGAGGGCCGGCCCGCCGCCGCTTGGGTGCAGGGAAAACAGAGGACAAATGAAGGCTTTTTAACCCTGAAGTGGCCTTGGGGGGGGGGCAGGGAACTCGACCATCGTGGTGGTTAGAGCGGGGACCCCAGGCCGGGCCTGCCGACTCCCCGGCCCCTTACCAGGCCCACGGGAAGGAGGGAAGAAGGGCAGGGGCACCAGACCCCGGCCCCTACTGACCTCCAGGAGGTGTGGAGCCAGGGGCAGGCATCGTTCCAGCCCCCTCCGCCTCAGTGCCTTGTCAGTTGGGGCCAAAGGAAGCTGGACTCAGAAGTGGAGGAGGTCATAGGGTCCACTAAGAAGGCTTTCCTGGTACAGAGGCGCTAGGGCTCCCGGGGTAGACAGGCTGGGAGGAGGGGCTGGGCTGGGAGAGCCTGATTGCAGGAGGGCGATCTGCAGGGCTGGGGCTCATCAGACTTGGGAGGTTGGGGTGCCAGCAGGCTTAGCTGGGCCATCAGGGAGCGGCAGAGAAGGGCCGGGGACCCCCCTGAGGCCATGGAGGGAGCTCAGGGGCTCCCTGGAGGGGTTTCCGGGAGCTCCAAGTCAGGCCCACCGGCCTGCAGCTAGAAGGCTTGGCCAGCTTCCCCTTGTGCCCAATGAAGGGTGGGGGGGAGCCCATGGCCCGTCCAGCTTTTAGGAAGGAGCTGCCCAGCGGCAGGGGGAGAGCAGTCCCTGAGGCAAGCCTGGCTCCCGGGGAGGGGAGGCTGAGGCTGGAGGCAGGGCTGGCCCAGGGAAGGCAGTGGGAGGCAGTGAGATCGTCCAGGCGGGCCTTCCTTGGAAATGACCCGGCAACTGAGGGGCGCTGTGCCGAGGCCAGCACAGCAGCAGACGGCAGGGGCAGGGGAAACATGCTGGAGGGCAGGCGGCGGCGCTGGGAGAAGCGTGCGACTGTGGGTGCCGTTGGGCGGCCTGGCCTCACTGTGGGGAGAAATGGCAGGGAGCTCTGAGGGCGGCGGAGGCGCATACATAGAGACAGGCCATGGTCTGGGACTGCTCCAACATCCTTCCAGGGAGGAGTCTGGGGTCCTAGGAAGGCTGGGTATGGTCCTTGAGGGAGAGAGACCTGAGGGTGGCGCAGTGAAAGAGACAGAAGGCAAGGGCATGGAAACTAATATGGCAGAAACTAGGCATTGATCCATACTTAACGCCGTACACCAGGAGAAAATGGAGTCAAATGGGTTCATGACCCTAGGCATGTAAAGAATGAAATTATTAATAAATTAGAAGAACATGGGATAGTTTACCCTTTCAGACCTGTATGGGAAGGTTTTATGGCCAAAGCAGGGCAGAGATCGTACTGATCACAAAATAGAAAATTTCGATTATACTAACGAAGCACAAGAAAGTTTTTGTACCAAACAAAACTAATGCAGACAAGATTAGAGGAAGCAATAAACTGGGGAAAATACACAAAGTCAAAGGTTCTGATAAAGGCCTCATTTCCAAAACATATAGAAATTAACTCTAATTTATAAAATCAAGCCATTCTCAATTGAAAAATGGTCAAAGGATATGAACAGACAATTCTCAGATGAAGAAATTGAAACTATTTCTAGTCATATGGTCTCCAAGTCATTATTAATCAGAGAAATACAAATTAAGACAACTCTAAGATACCACTACACCTGTCAGATTGGCTAAGATGACAGGAAAAATGATGATTGTTGGAGGGATGTGGGAAAACTGGGACATTGATTCATTGTTGGTGGGTTGTGAACGAATCAACCATTTGGAGTAGTTTGGAACTATGCTCAAAAAGTTATCAAACTGTGCATACCCTTTGATCCAGCAGTGTTACTACTGGGCTTATATCCCAAAAAGAGATTATAAAGAAGGACACATGTGCACGAATGTTTGTGGCAGCCTTGCAGCAGTATTTCAAAACTGGAAACTAGGAATGGATGTGTCCATCGGTTGGAGGCTGATGGGTGTGGTATATGAATATTATGGAATATTACTGTTCTGTGAAATGACCAACAGGATGATTTCCAGAAGGCCTGGAGAGACTGACACAGGAACTGATGCTGAGTGGGAAATGAGCAGGACCAGGAGATCTGTATACTTCAACAACAATACTGAATGATGACCAGTCTGATAGGTCAAGGGCCATCACAGCTTACAACAGATCAACCCGATGTTTCTAATGGAGCAGTAATGAACTGAACTAGCGATGCCAGAAAAAGAACTCTGGGAGATGACTAAAACCATTACATTGAATTCCCAATCCCTATATTCATGCACACCTGCATCTTTGATTTCCTTCCACATATTCAATTGGCCACAACTAATTCAGGTCTGATTCTTTTTTGTACGCAACAAAATAATGTTTTGGTCATGTGTACTTATTGTGTATCTAAGTTATATTTTAATATATTTAATATCTACTGGTCATCCTGCCATCTAGGGAGGGTGGGGGGTAAGAGGTGAAAAATTGGAACAAGAAGGTTTGGCAATTGTTAATGCTGTAAATTACCCATGTATATATCCTGTAATAAATTAAAGGCTATCAAATAAAAAAAAAAAAAGAAAAAATAAAAGCTTTTTAAAAAACCAAAAAAAAAGAGGCGAGGGCAGGGGCTGGGGCCCCAGCAGAGGGAGGGCCCATTTGCCCCGAAGACAGAAACCGGCCGGTGTGGGCATGGCCGCTGTGAGACCAGCCCCTGCCTGTGGGGAAGAGGCCTTCCACAGGGAGCCTGCCCCGGACCCCTTGGCCCTGCTTGGGGACAGCTGCCTTTGTGGGAACAGGAGGAGCTGTGGGGGTTTGGGGAGCCAGACCCCCACTGAAAGGCTCAGCCTGCCCTGCTTCCCACCTGGGGCTGTCTCCAGGTTACCCCGGGCTCCTCCCTAAACAAAGGAGGTTCTGGAACTGCAGGGGTGGCTGGGCCCAGTTGTGGATGTGGCCCCGGCCTGTCTGCCCACCCCCAGGCCTGCTGCTGGTAGATGACCCCTGGTGTTAGGGCCCCAGGGGGCAGAACTTCCAGCATGGCTGGTCACCACAGACAGTGGGCCTGAGAGGTGCTGCCAGCTGGTGGGAGTAGGACATGGGTGGAGGGGCCTCCAGCCCATGGTTGGAACAGCCAGACATGGACATGGACATGGACATGGACAGGCCCGATGAGGAAGGACCCCTGAGACGTAACAACATACAGGTGAGCAGCCCTGCCTGTGGGCCAGGCCCCTTGCCGGTGCTCCCCGCACCCACACTCGGGACCCCTCCCCAGCACAGGGGGCTTGGGCCCGGGAGGACCCCTTTAGACAGCTGGGGAACACCGGGGCTGTAGCAGGGACCCAGGGCCTGCCCAGGCGCAGGAGGGAGAGTCTGGGCCTCCCCGACCCTGCCCTGCCCGGTGCGGGCAGACCACCTTTCCCGGGGGCACTGTCAGAAGCAGGGGACAGGCGCTGTGTGTGTGTACTTTCAGGCCTTGTTAATCGGGAATTGGGTACATTTTGAGGGGCCAGGACGCCTGGGCCCCCAAGCAGATGGAGAAATCAGCCCCTGCCCTTTAGAGCTCGAAGAGCCGTTACCATGGCCATCCCACACAGCATTTGGGGTTACGTGGCGGGAGGCGGGCGCCACCTCACAATTCCCCTGTGAGGCGGGCGGAAGGAGGGTTGCCGGAGACCCGGTTCGCCGCAAGGCGGGCAGGGTGCGACCCCAGAACCTGCCACGTCCCCTCACCTGTGTGGCTATGTTGAGGCTTTTCCAACTGACTCCTGGCCAGGTTCCTCAGCGCAGAGCCGATGGAAGACCCGGACCTCAGCCACCTCCCGGGGCCCGGCCCAGAATGCCCCAGTTTCAGGCAGAGAGCATCCGTAGCAACCATCCCTGCGGGACATCAAGTAGGGGGAGCCATGCCCCAGTGTTGCATCCTCGGGTGGTCCCGGCCATCCCCGACTTGCTGGCGACAGCCTTGGCCGCAGGGGGGGAAGGGATCCCTGGAGCTAGGCCTGGGGCTCTGGGCTATGCCCATTGGCCCCAGGCGTACTTAGAGAACCAGCATGCAGCCTTGTTCGGGGCTGGAGATGGGAGGATGAGAGTGAGCGTGCCGGGGAGGCGCAGTCCATTCTTTCCTGACCCTCATCGAGGACGGCAGGCCGGGCCCCACATGCGAAGACACCGAAGATCCCGCGCCCTCCCCGAGCTGCTCCTGGCCACGCTCGCCAGGACCGAAGGTGAATTCTCCGGAGCAGGCTCCCAGGCCCTGGCCCAGGCCCCCCAAGCCTCCCAGGCAGCGGCCGAATCCAACAGCGGCGACAGAGCTGGCCCTGCCCCCTGGCCCCCCAGACCCCAAGACCCCGCCGAAGGCCTTCCACAACCGGCCGGAAGAGGCGAAGCCCGAGCTCTGGGCGCCTGGAGCCCCCCGAGGAACATGTAACAAGGCTTTGAAAGAACTGGAGCCCGCCCCCCCCCCCGCCCTCACTCCCGTCCTTCCTGCCTCCCTCCTCCCCCTCCCTCCCCTCGAGCCCTTCTATCTGCCCCCCCCTCTCTGCCTAAAGGCTCTCACCAGCAGCCTCCTCACGGGACATAGGAGAAAGGAAGGAGGTCCTCAGGGCCTTCCCGGACCCCTTGCTGTGCCCTCCCTACCGCGGATTTATTCTTTGAAAGTTTCCTTATGTTACTCAACGTTTGGTCTGAAGCTACGAGAGCTCTCATGAGTGCAAGAAGAAAAATAAACACCTTCTCTATTGAGCCTGCCTTTGTCCTTTGCTCTCTTGCCTCCTCCCAAGCCCCTTTCAGGGGCCCCTCCCGTGCCCTGGCCCGGCCCACCACCAATGCCTTCCCTGGGCTCCCGGTCTGTCCCGCTGCTTCCCCGGCAGCTTCCCCCCCTTCCGGTCCGTCCTGAGTGCCTTGAGGAGACCCCCAGACTACAGGGCAGCTCTCCCTTGAGAGGAACTGGGGAGGCTGAGAGCAAGGGACTCAGTGGGAGGAAGCCCCGCTCTAGACTCCCTGCCCCTGCTTCCTTTAAACAGAGATGGGGGGAATCCCCTGGAGTGTGCAACCTTTTTATGTGGCTAATCCAAGGGCTCGCGGGGAGAGGGAAGCCCCAGTCTAAATTGTGTGCCCTCAGCTTCCTCCTTCATAGAGACCCGGGGAGACCCTTGGAGTGTAGAACTTGGGGATGTGGCAGGGACAAGGGCTGATTTTGGGTGGGAAGCCCTGTTCCAGACACACTTTTCCCAGCTTCCTCCTTCACAGAGGTGGTGAATGATGGGATGTGGCAGGGAGGGCTGTGAAGTCCAGTCTAGACTTAGTATCTTCAGATTCCTCCTTCACAGAGATGGGGGGAGCCCCCTGGGGTTCTGGGGACTGGGAGGGAAGGCTAACATGGGGTCTCAGCTAAGTGTATGTCCCAAGGCCCTCTGAGTTGAGCCTAGAAGAAGAAGCAGGAGGGAGACGGGGCGGGGGCTCCCTGGCTCATCACACCCCCAGACAATAATAGGCCTTGCCAGTGGGCTCCAAGGCACAGTGAGGGGCTGAGGCTCCCCCTGCCCTTTCTGGCTGCCTGAGACTGCAGTTTCCAACAGCCTCAGGAGACTTACTCGGGCCACTCCCCCAAGTGAGAGGAGTTGAGAAGACTGGGGGCAAGATAGGAGCCCAAGTCCATTGTCCCAAGAGTTGCCCTGGAGCAGTGTCTGAACCCGAGGAGATGGGAGGGCCCCAGAGGGCCGGTGGCAGGTGGAGGACACGGGAAAAAGGAGGAGGGGTTAGGGCACTCTAACCCAGGCCAGGCTTCCTGGGGAGTGCAGAGGGGGGGCCAGACAACTCTGTCATCCTGGCTGGTAAAGCAGGGACCCCCGGCCAGCCCACCCCAGACCCCCAGCAGGCCCACGGGAGATATTCTGCCCCCTGACCCTTAGGAGGGTGTGGGCCAAAGGGGCAAGACATCTCTCCACCCCCTCCACTTCAGTGCCTTGTCAGTTAGGGCCAAAGCAAGCTGGACTTAGGGCTGGAGGAGGTCAGAGAGTCTGCTGTGATCAAACCCCTTCCTGTTGTGTGTGTGTGTGTGGGGGGAACTGAGGCCCCTGCAGGATCAGGTAGTGGTGTCTCCCCGCGAGGCTGTGGGGGAGTCACACAGGTCGGGAGGCATGGAAGGGCCGCTCTGGTGAGTTTGTCTGGGCCCGGGCCGGGCGGGCTGCGTGGGCAGAGGCGGACCACCCCTTGCCCCGGGAGGGAAGCCCCTCTCCCATCTCTGGGCGGCCTTGGCTTCTCCCCTCCCCCAGGGCCCAGGCTCTCTGTGGGGAGGGGGGGTCTGGCCCCTGGGACCCCGAGAGCCAAGGGGCAGAAACGGCCCGAGCCTCCCCCAGATGCCCTGGCGGGGGCCCCTGCTCTTTGCCCCCAGGAGGCCTCCGGTGCGGATTGTGCAGCAAGATCCCCCGTGGCAGCTCCAGAGGAGCGTCAGCACAGATCTCCGCAGAGACCAACTGCCGTTCTCATCCCCAGGTACCCGGGAGGGGGCGGGCGGGCGCCCCCTCCCAGAAGCCCTGCTCAGACCCCTGTTGAAAGCCCGCCTCACGCGCCCGCCTCACGTGCCCCCCCCTCGGCCATGGCTGTTTCCCCACACACACACACACACACTCATACCCACCCACAAAAATACACAAATGCCACACAAACACCACTCATGCACGCACAAATACTATACCTTATAAATGCACCCAAATACACACTTACACAACACGCAAAACAACCATGCCATGGAAAGACACATATCACACATACAGTCACATGACCAAGATACACATACTTCTTGATTACCACGAAGCAGATCCATACACTCCCCGAAATGCACCCCACCACAATAAAACCCCCTGGAAACTTTATAAATACACAAAATGATTCCCCCACCTGCACCCCCCAAAGCCCACATCCATCAGATGCAATAAAACACCACAAGAAAATCAGGCACCCAGAGAAACATGTTTGTTTATATAAAGGCAAACACTTATATATAAACATGTGTAAACAGCAAACCCCCATCCCCATAGGAATACATGCATATCATGCACACTACACACTTACGTATTCCACAAGCACCCACATACATAAAAAATCACATAACACAAACTGTACAAATCCACAAAACAAACCCCATTCACATACAAACACAAAACACAAACAATACCCCCACACACACATACACAACACACAACCCAAGCACACCAAAGAAATATGGCCATTGGGCAGCTAAGTGGGGCAGTAGATAGGGCACCAGCCCTGAAATCAGGAGGACCCGAGTTCAAATCTGGGGGTGTGACCCTAGGCATCACACACAAACAAGCCCATATACTAATACAGACAACACAAAAACGGCCTCTAAAAACACACAAAACATCAAACTATACACAAACCCCCAAAACACTATACACAATAAATATAACAAAAACACACGAAAGAAACAAATAAAAAAAGAACACACACATATACAATGCAATCAAAAACACACAGTAGATCACAGAAATACACCCAACAGAGAAAACACACAATTAAATGCACATCCAACACAAAAAAAAGAAAGAAAACACACAATATACAATCACACCCCACAGAGAAAAAAACCCCACAAAAAACACACAATAAAAGCCACAACACAAAGTTTAGACACAAAAGCAACGGAAAAAAAAATATACAATCACATCCAAAAAACACACAGTAGATCACAAAAAAAAACCTACAAACTTACAATTTTACACAAAAAACACACAAAATCAACCCACAAAGACAACAATAGATACACAAACAACCAAGAAAAACACACACATAACAAAACCATAGCCAAAAAATAGTAGACCCACAAAATAATCCACAAAAGAAAAACACACATAACAAATGCACATCAACAAAGCACAATAGATCACAAAACATAAGAAAACACAACATGAATGCACATCAACAAAAAACCACAATAGAACAAATCAACCACAGAGAAAACACACACATATACAATGCACATCAACCAAAGACACACAATAGATGCACAAATACACGCCACAGAGAAAACACACACATATACAATGCACATCAACCAAAAACACACAGTAGACACACAGAAATACACGCCACAGAGAAAACACACACATATACAATGCACATCAACACAAAGACACACAATAGATGCACAAATACACGCCACAGAGAAAACACACACATATACAATGCACATCAACACAAAGACACACAATAGATACACAAATACAAGCCACAGAGAAAACACACACATATACAATGCACATCAACCAAAAACACACAGTAGACACACAGAAATACACGCCACACAGAAAACACACACATATACAATGCAACATCAACACAAAGACACACAATAGATGCACAAATACACGCCACAGAGAAAACACACACATATACAATGCACATCAACCAAAAACACACAGTAGACACACAGAAATACACGCCACAGAGAAAACACACACATATACAATGCACATCAACACAAAGACACACAATAGATACACAGGTAATAATAACACATTATTATATACAATGTACATCAATATGATAATAGTAGATATACAACACATTAATAACCTAATAATTGAGTATATAATATATTAACAATAATTTAAACACTACGTATCACACATTATAGATAATAATAAATACCAATACTACACACATAATAGACACATGAATATACACACTACACACAAATACACAAAGAGTTTACATAGTAAATACACGAATAGTCATCACACACAAGTCCATCACAATATTCAGACCACACAAATATCCCTGCACCAGACATACAAATACACACAACAGACAAATATATTCACTAGATCCACAAAAACAGCCCAACACCAGCAGTAGGCAATGGTAATGTAACCAGGACCTCATAGTATTCTTGAAGATCCCAAGATCACCTGGAGACTTGCACGGCCACATGAGTATCCAGAGTCTCCTTTAAACAGAACCCTTCAGGACCATGCGTAGCTGGGGACGACAATGACTGTAATCCACCCTCAGGGCCACTGCCCTTCCCTTGACTTCCTCTTGGGCCCCCCGCCCCCCATGGCCAGAAGACTCTCTGCAAAAGTCTCCTCCTTGGACACCTGAGAGCTGCAGAAGGGCTGAATCCCGCTCCCATACCCCGGCCTCATCCCTGCCAGTGGCAGAAGGATTCTTTGGGTTTGAGCTGATGCTGCTTTGCCTTCTGCCTTCTATAACCAAAACACCTTTCTTCAATTCAAGAAGAAAAATAAAGAGCTTTCTCTGGTGAAATTGCCTGTGGCCTTTAGGATTTTCTCTCCCTGTCCCACAGCCTGCCCGAGCCCCCTCTTGTTCACTGGTCCCTGCCTGTCCCTTCCACGGGGCTCCGGGTCTCTGCCCACCCAACTCCTTGTCATCTGCTGTGCGCTGGCACTGCCTCCCTTCCCCCGGCTTCGCTTCTGGGCTCTGCCCACAATCCTGTGAGAGGCGGCCCACCAGGCTGAGGGGGATGGACACCCAGGGTGTGGAATTTGGAGATGTGGATAATCCAAGGGCCTATTTGGGTTATGAAGTCCTGGTGTAGACACCCTGCCCCTAACTTCCTCCTTCACAGAGATAGCTGGGGAGAGCTTTGGGATGTAAAACTTGGGGAGGTGCCTCAGACAAGGGCTGATTTGGGGTGGAAAGCCCAAGCTCCCTGGTCTAGCTTTATTGCCCCCACCTTCCAATTTCACAAAGACAGGGTGCAGACTTCTGGGACCCTGGGAACGGGGAGGGGGGGACGGCACACAACAAAGGTGTTTCCAGGTCCGTCTCCAGGGCAGGCTGGGCCTGCTTCCTCCCTTGTGCCCGCCCCCTTTCCTGTGGGAGTGCTTTGTGTACCATCTAGGCATCCTGCCACGGTGGGGGGGGGGGTGGCGGGGAATTGTCTGGTCTGGCTTCCCCAAGGCCTAAAAGATCAGTCCTGCTCTCTCTAGAGTAATAAGAGGGCCTGGGCCAGTGCTGGGGCCTGCCCTGCCCATCCCCCTTGACACCACTAGAGATTCAGGCCATTGGCCCAAGCCCGACTCCAGGACCTGGGGATCACAAATTGGCTGATGTCACAACCAGACTCCATTGGCCTCAGTCCTGGGGTGAGGCTCAAGGCTGCCCAGTCCTGCCCGTGCCCAGCTCTGGCTCAGCGGGCCAGTCTCGGCTCCAGCCCGGAGCTAGGGGACCAGGCATGCAGCGTGTGTCTGTGCCACCTGAGAGGGTGAGGCCCGCCGCCTCCCAGCTCCGGGCCCGCGACTGGCTCCTGGGGTCTGGCTTCCTGGGCCTGGGCACCATGGGGCGTGGGGCTGACATGGGACAACGGATGGGGTGAGGGGGCTGGGGGCCGGAGCTTGTTAGTTTCTTCGAGCGGGCCCTGCAGCGGTGCTGATGCCCTTCCCTAGTCTCAGGAGGTCAAGGTAGCTGCTGCCAGGTCACAGGCTACCAGGTGGGGGGATGCGGGAAGGCCTGGGACCCTGTTTAGGGCAGCAACGGGCCTGAGTGTCCCCTCACACCAAGCGGGGCCCCTGCCTCTTGCCCCAGAGGCCTCCAGTGCGGACTGTGCAGCAAGACTCTCATGGCAGCTGCAGAGCAGCCTAGCACAATCTCCCAGAGACCAACTGCCCTTCTCGGCCCAGGTACCCGGCAGGGGCACCATCGGGATGGGGCTGGACCCGGGGCTCATTGGGGGTGGGAGCCCAGGCTCCCTGGTCTGGACTCTGCCCAGGCCTCCCACTTTCCCAGACAGGGTGGACCCTGGGGTTGGGTGAATGGAGGAAGGTCCACAATAAAGGGGCCTAGATCGGGGGTCTCTCAGGGCAGCCCTGCTTCCCAGCCCGCGCCTTTCCCTGGGAGTGCTTTGTGTACCATCTGGGGGGTCCTGCCCCTGGGGTGTGGGGAATTATTCAGTAGGGCTCCCCAGAGGCCCAGAGAGACTGGTCCTGCTCTGGGGGAGGGGGCCAAGAGGGCGGGTCTGGGTCTAGGGGAGGGCGGAATGGCCTGCCCATCCCCTTGACACAACAAGGAGATTCAGGGGCCACGCCCCGACCTGTGACCTGGGGGATCACAATTGATGATGTCACAGCCAGACTCCACAGTCCTGGGGGTGGGGCGCCCGGGGCTGCTCAGACCTGCCCTGCCCAGCCGGGGTGTCAGTTGGGCCAGCCTCTGCTGCCACCTGAGAAAGTGAGTGTCCCCAGGCCCCCAGCCCCCGGGGCCCGACTGCCCAGCCCTCAAGTGTGGGGGAGACAAGGCCAATGGGGGAGGCTCTGGCTCCTCAGGAGCGGCTCCTGCAGCGTCCCAGGCCCCTCTCCCCAGTCTGATGGAGGCCCGGGCTGTAGCTGCCAAGCTGCTTGGAAGTCACCCAGGTGGGATGCTGGAAGGGCCCTTGGGACAGTAGAAAGGCCGCTCTGGTGAGTTTGTCTGGGCCGGCGGGCTGTGTGGGCAGAGCCGACCACCCTCAGTCTCTGGAGGAGGCCTTCCCATCTCAAATTGGCCTCCCCTTCCCCGGGCCCAGGCCTTCATGTGTGAGGGGGGTCTCATTAACCCTGAGAGCCCAGGGGCAGAACGTCTGAGCGTCCCAGACACTTGGGCGGGGCCCTGCTCTTGCCCCAGGAGGCTCTGGTGCGGATTGTGCAGCAAGATCCCCGTGCAGCTCCAGAGAGCGTCAGCACAGATCTCCTCGCAGAGACCAACTGCCGATCTCATCCCCAGGTACCTGAGGGGCAGGCGGGCCCCTCCCAGAAGCCCTGCTCAGACCCCTGTTGAAAAGCCCGCCCCATGTGCCCTCCCCCGGCCATGGCTGTTTCTGCCCCCCCCACACACACAGAAGGATTCACATAGTTAACAAAAGCGACATGTAACCCTCAGAGCACAGATGTCCCCAAGGCACATCCACACTGAACACACACACACGGCACACACACACACACACACACACACGGCACACACACACACACACACACACACACACACACACAATGAATTTGCTCACACTCATGCATTACAGCACACCTCAGACCTGGCCTCCTGGGCCAGGGCCTGCTCTTTTCCCTACGCCTGCAGCCCCATCAGTGGGACAGACGTGGTGGGGGTGGGGGTGGTTGGTCAGACCCCTGCTCAAGCAATTGCTCCCACGCCCCTGCTCTTACAGACACATCAGAAGTTGCCTGCTCCCTGACAGCTCCCATCAGGCCCAGCAGCTGTGAGGAAGAGAACATTGAGGTGGCTGAAGAAATGCCCGAGGTAGGGTGTTGCTGTCAGCCCTGCCGGGCCTCCCGGGCGGTCCTTCTTCACACGGGTGGGGCTTCCCATGTCTGTTGCAGAGGGGCCGAGACCTGGAGCCTGCGAGGGCCGATTGGCCGGGGCCGCCCAGATGGGGTTGGGAGCCCCGCTTAATGGAGCGCAGGCCTCTGGTGCCCCCGTGGGGGATGTCTGCACCTCTGTGAGTTGGGGCTCCCGGAGCCCTCGTGACCCAGGCTCTCTCCTTTCCCCAGGAATGACAATCTCTGCTGTCAGCACTGCCCGGGCAGGACTGGCCCTAATTGTGCAACTTCCTTTCTCTCCTGGTAAAAGTGACCTGGGCAACCTCCCTCCTGCAGGGGCTCCTTGTGCCCTCGGTAGATGGGGCTGCCCTCCTGGTCGCCAAGTTCATCACGCCCTCCTCCTTCCCCGAGGGGCCCGGAGCCTCTCTAGGCGGCCCCCAGCTCCTTCCCCTGACCCTGGCTGCAGGCTGGCAGTGATCAGGCTCTGGGCCTGGAAGGCCTCAGAGGAAGCCTGGCCAGGGACCTTCCTAGGGAACAAAGGGATTTTGAGAGCTCTGAAAATCAGGGGCCATTCCCCAGGATTCCTAGGGCCTGTGCAGCCCTTCCCCTGCTTCACCAGGTCCAGGGTCTCAGAGGGGCGTCCCCTTCAGGGCTCCAGGCATACCCTGGGCAGCCTGGACCTGTCTCTACGGGGCCCTGGGGGCTTGGGCGTAACCCAGAACAAGAGGCAGAAAGCAGCCCTGCTGGGCCAGAAGCAGCATCTTCGTGGGCACCAGGACCACCAGACATCGGGTCAGCTGAGCATGGTCCTCTCAGGACCCAGCCTGATCAAGCGCCTGCCCAGACCCTGAGGTAGGGGCCTGGGCGGGGGTGGTGGTGGGGAGGAGTGGGGGGCAGGGGTTCTCTACTTGGCTCACCACCCCCAGACATTCTTATCCTAGATCAGTGCTGTTCGGGCGTGTTACTACCAGGGCAGAAGGCAGAGAGGGAGGCTGGCCTGACCCCAAGGTCTGGGGGCGTGGCCCCTGTGCCCTCCTCCCTGGGCCCTGAGGCTGTGTCAGGCAGATGTCCCTTGGCCCCAGAGTTGCCCCTTCCTGCCTCCTGGGCCCCTGCTGGTGATCACTGTCCTGTCTCAGGGTGCCCGGGCTAAGCCGCCTCTGGGGCTGGGATGCATCGGGTCAATAAAACACGCCTCTGAGGAATCTGGGTGTGCTGAGAGGGTCCCAGGCCTGGGGAGGGTTCTCCAAGCAGGGAACAGACCTTGGCTCAGCAGGGAGTTGGCTCATGACCTCTCCGAGGCCCAGACAGCTCTGAGGAGGCCCGGTTGCTTTAGGGCAATGTTCACCAGGAAGCCCCCACCTCAGTCTCCTTCCTGACCCTGTCGGGCTGCCCTCCCGCCCCCGCCCAGGGCCCGGTGTCTGCCCAGAGAGGGGCCTTCCTCCCTCCCTCTCAGGGACTCCCAGGCAGGGCTAATGGGGGAGGGGAAGCTGCCCCCCAGGGAGGTGCCCCCAGTTCTGCAGCCTCAGCCCTAGGGAGCCCAGAGACCCCGGCCTCTCCCAAGGTTACCCCGGCCTCTCCCTCACAGGCCCGTCCTCTCCCCAGCTGCCCCCCCATCCCTCACTGCCCCCCCCCCGCCTCTCCCTCACTGCCCCTGGCCTCTCCTTCGCTTGTTAGAAACCTAGAATCCTCAATGGAATTGATAGAAACAGTGCTTATGTGCTTGGGGTTATACCTTTGGAGTTCACACCTTTGGGAGAATTCACACATTAGAGCTCACACATTTAAGAGAGTTCACACATTGGCTCACACATTGGAGTTCATGCCTGGAGATATCTCCACACCTCCCACAATCCCACTCTCTCAGGAGGAGGAGTCAAACCTGTCTACAATTTTAAGACCATATATAACAAGCTCTCAGTCTCAGCCAGGGTCAGTTGGCGACTGAGAAGCCAGGAGTCGGAGTTGAGCTGGAGGCAGAAGCTGGAAGAGCGAAAAGACAAGCTGCAAGAGCTCTTGGAACCAAGGAGGGAGAGAGGCCTCTTAGAAAACCAACCGGGCTATACTGACAGAGACAATAAAGGATTAGACTAACTCCTGGCTGTATTTCAGGTGATTATTACGCAGAACTGAAACTAAGGCTGCTCCCAAAAGCCCCCCAAAAAAACCTGCTCCCAGAGAGACCAATGATATTTGAGAAAAGAAGAACACACCACGTTCCCAGTCTCTCTGCCTCTCAGGCTGCCCTCCTCCCTCCCCACTCCCTTCTCCCTTCCAGTGTCTCCTTCCTCCTCTTGGGCCAATCACGGCTGTGGCTGACCTGCTCAAGTCACCTGGGTGCCCGCCCCTTGCTCAGTCCTTGCCCCGCGTCCTGTGTTCCTCTGAGATGGGGAAACCGGCCCGCTGGCACCTTCTCACCTTCCTGCTTGCCTGGTCCAGCCCAGGCCAGAGTCCGCGCCCTTTGTCCCTCGGATTGTTTGGCCCCCACTTCCTCCCACCCCTGGCCACGGCCGAAAGTATTATCCGCGGGGCCTGAAGTATTACTAAAGTATTACCCCAGAAGGGAGCCTGAAGTATTACGTGAGGGAGCCTGAAGTATTACCCCGGAGGGGGGCCTGAAGTATTACTCTGGAGTGGGGCCCTGAAGGATTACTGGGGGAAAGGGCCTGAAGGATTACTCTGGATGGAGAGCTTCTGCTCCCGCCTGCCTTCTCTGGCCTCTGAATCTCCCCGACTCCAAAGGTTTGTGCTTGAGCCTCCAGCCACTACAAGGTGGACGATGGAATGAATCTGTTTCCTACCCGAGAGCCCTAGTGCGCCTGTCCTTGGCCCTGAGAGCTTCTTGCCTATATGCCCTGTTGAGTACAAACCAATCATTCTATCACTAGGAAACCAATATTTGAGGTAGGATTAAATGAACTGATTCACTGGCCACCACACCCCACTGATTTAGGGGAACCCCTTGAACAGGATCATGAGGAGTTCAGGTCAGAGACCTCCGGGCGGAGATCATGGGCAAAGGGGGAGATACCCTATGGAGATCAGGGACAGAGATTGTCCATGGATCAGTCATGACTCCCATGGGGATTGGTACTGACCCACTTGTGGACATAGTTAGAGAACTAAGCACGTCAAGGGCAGAGACCCCTAATGTATAGCATGAATAGAGACCCCCCCATAGAGATCAAACTCAGAGACCCCCCATGGAATTCAATGGGAAAACCATCCATTGAGATCAAAGACAGATCTACCTTGGAGATCAGGGTCACATATGGAAATGGATCCCCAATGGAGATCAAAGTCAGAGACACACCATAGCAAAGGCCCCCACCCCATGGAGACTGGGGAATCGAGACCCTTTACGAGATCAGCATAAACCCTAAGGGGAGATCAACTGCCACAGACCCCTATGGAGACTGTCAGTGCAGAACTACTGTGAGATCAGAAGCAGAGACCACCCATGACTATTTGGTCACCGGCCCTGCTGAGATCAGGGTAGAGACTCTGCTGACATCATGTGGTAGAGATCCTCATGGAAACTGTGATCAGACCAGACCAAGACCCCGCCATGACTACAGAGACCCTCCATGAGATCATCAGTTCTAATACCCCTGGGGCAGAGTCCTTAGGGAGACCAGAGGCAGACACCTCACATGGAGATTCCTGTTGAGACTATCCATGGATATCCTGGCAGAGAAACCGTATAGAATTCAGGAGCAGACCAATTAAAGGCGAAGACCCCCATGGACATTAGGTCCAGAGACCACCCATGAAGGTCATCCCCATAGGACTCCATGTCAGACACCCATTCAGAGAGCAGGGTCAGGAGACCCCATGGTGACCACAGGGTCAAAGACTTCCAGGAGAGCCAACCTGTGCAGGCCTGGGACACAGAACCCAAAATGGAGATGAGACTCGTTCTACGGTGCAGATCAGGCAGACACTGCATCAGAGGAATAGCCCTCCATGGGAGATCAGGGTCCCAGACACCGGAGGACGGAATTCCAGACATCGCGGCCAGAAAGCAAGGAGGAGATTACAGCCTAAGATGGAGAAAGAGATGAAAGACAGAACTGAAGACTGAAGGAAAGAGGAGAGATGAGAAGGGGCAGCAGAGAGGGTGTGGACACAGGAAGACCACGGAAATTAGGGGGGGGGAAGATGAGGTCATGAGCAAGGGAAGAGGAAGATCTAAGGAAGAGCAGGGGCCGGGGTTACTGTGGCAGAGACCCCACAGAGCAGATCAGGGCCAGGTTCCCGCCCCAAAGCGGCCCTTCTCCCAGCCGCGTCCCACAGCACAGGAGTCTCCCTCCCATCTCTGTGAAGGAGGAAGCGGAGTTCACCCGGCCTCCCATAGGAAAGCTGCAAGTTCCTTGTCTGACAACATCCCCAAATGGCCCAGACCTCGCTGCCCCCACTTTCCTCCTTCACTGAGACGGGGAGCCCTGGGGGCAGAACTCAGCTGTGGCTGGACAAGGGCTCATTGGGGAGGGAGACCTGGTCTAGACTCACTGCCCTGCCTCCTTCCCAGGCAGATGGGGAGCCCCTGGTGGTGAAATGTGGATATGGCAGGGACATATCATTGTGGAGGGAAGCCCAGGCCACTTGGTCTAGACTCTGCCCCACCCTTCCAACTCACAGAGATGTGAGCCCCCGGGGCCCTGGGACTGGGAGGGGAAGGCCCAGAACGTGGGGATCTCCAGCCCAGCGGTCTGGTCCCGGGAGCCTCTGAGCAGGGGCCTGAAGAAAGCAGGGAGACGGCATGGGGCCCTGGCTGTCCTGCCCCAGACCGTGCCATGGGAACAGGCACAGTGGGGCTCCTGAAGGTTCGTCCCCTTTTCTGGCTCTCTGCCTGAGGGCTGTAGTTCTCAGCAGTCTCAGGGCACCCTCCTCTGCCTTCTCCAGGGCCCCTGGGATTTGCATTGCCATTGGGGAGAGGAGGGGGTCTGGCTGTTTCCTGAGCCTGATCCCTGAAGGGGCTTCCAGGTCCAGCTCCCCCCCCCCAGGGTAGGCCTGCTTCCTCCCTTTCCTGTGGGAGTGTTTTGTGCAATTATCATAGTCCCACACAGGGGTGGCAGGAATTGTCTGGTTCAGCCCCCAGAGGGGGACAAGAATAGGCACACATATAGCCCGTGGAGAACAGTGCAGACCCCTCATAAACACCAGAGGCACACAGCCCCTATAGATATTTGATCACTGATCCACCGCCATGGAGTTTAAGGTTAGAGACCTCTACGGACATCATGTAGAGAACCCATGTAGAGATGGAAACAGCTCAGAAATCAAGGGCAACACCCCATCTGAACGAGAGGCATCCACCCATTGAGAGAACACACATCTGACCAACATGGTGGCAGAGGCTCCATCAAGGACATTAGGGGCAGACACCCCCATGGAGAACAAATTCAGACTGTTTACAAAAATTGGGGCTACAGATGTTCCATGGAAATCAAGGGTAGACACCTCAATGGAGGCCAGTCACAGAGACCCCTGGTGAAGATCAAGGGCAGAGACCCACCATGGAAATCAGGGGCACGATAACACCATGGAGAATGGGGCAAGACAGAGAAAGAACTCTGGGAGATGACTGAAACTATTATACTTGAATTCAACCTTGATGTTTATGCCCAATTTGCATTTCGGGTTTCTTCACAAGCTAATTGTACAATATTTCAGAGTCCTATCTTTGTACAGCAAAATAACGGTTTGGTCATTTATGCCATTAAAATTTAGGAGGGGGGGTAAGAGGTGAAAAATTGGAACGAGGTTGGTAATTGTTAATGCTGTAGTTACCCATGCATATATCCTGTAAATAAAAGGCTATTAAATTAAAGAGAGAGAGAGAGAGAGAGAGAGAGAGAGAGAGAGAGAGAGAGAGAATGGGTCAAGAGATCCACTCCATGAAGATCGGGGGGAGACCGATTATGGAGATCAGGATCCGAGACCCATGTGCCCTCATGAAGGTCATCAGCAGAGACCCCCCACAGAAATCACAGACCATGTCTCCACATGGAGATCTGTATCAGAGACCCATTATGGAGATCGGAGTGAGAGAACCCCATGGACATCAGAGTCCGAGACCACTCCACTGCTGTGGGAGATGGGAACACAGACTAACTGTGTAGATCAGGGACACAGATACTTCATGAAGGTTAAATGCAGGGAACCCCCATGGAGACCGGGTTAGAATCTTCCATGGAGATGAGTGTCAGAAACCTACCATGGAGATTTCCAGGAGGGACCCCTAATGGGTAGAGCAGGAGTAGAATGCCCTGTGGAGATCAAAGCTAGAGACCCCCATCAAGGTCAGAGGCAGAACCCCAATAAACATCAGGTTCAGGGACTTCCCATGGCAGTCAGGGACACAGATCCTTCATGGAGATCAGGGGTATAGACTCCACGGAGATCAAGGCAACTAGGATCCCCACCTTTGTTCAGGGACAAATCTTCCCATGGAAATCAGACAGACGCACTATGGAAATGAGGGTCAGAGCCCACCATGAACTGTGATGACAGCGTATTTTAAAATCAGCCGGAGTCAGGAATTCAGGTTAAGGGAAAATCATCAATCTTTATTCTCAGTAGAGGTGAAGAAGGATCGGAGATGAAGGGGATCGAGTATGTATCTAATAGCAATGTGTGCAGCTGTGTCAAGAAGGGCAGCCAGACCAGACATTAGCCAGTCCCTCCGCTCTCTTCCTGCCCCTCTGCCTCCACCCCAAAATCGTCATTACCCTATACAACATCGACTTGCACAGAGAGGGCGGGGCCTACTCTTTTCCAAGCACATATTAATAGAGTATGGTCCACCACGA
This sequence comes from Sarcophilus harrisii, assembly GCF_902635505.1. Classification (NCBI taxonomy): domain Eukaryota; kingdom Metazoa; phylum Chordata; class Mammalia; order Dasyuromorphia; family Dasyuridae; genus Sarcophilus; species Sarcophilus harrisii. Next base: position 7,202,853 of record NC_045432.1, read on the forward strand.
ACACGTGCTTGGGACCTCAGTGCATCAACTCGAGCTTCAGCCCATGACAATGAACATCAAGGCAAAGCCCCCAGTGGATCACAGGGCAGAGACTTTCCATAGATTGGGATCCAATACCCCCTGGGACACAGTCCCCTTAGGAAGACCAGGGAAAGAGACCATGAGATTACTATTAGAGATTCCCCGTGGAGATCAGTGGCAGAGACCTCCCTTGGAAATCAGGGGCAGACAACACACATGGAGAGCAGAAGCAGAGACCCAGGGCAGAGAACCGCTCTGCCCTTGGAGATCAGGAGATCTCCCTGATCCCTGATTTTGATCTGATTCTTCATAGAGATCAGGTTCAGAGATCCCTTTTGGAGATCAAAGAAGACCCCCCACATAAACATCAGGGACAGAGACACCCCATGGAAATCAATGGAAATGAAATCTCATTGAAATCAGAGACCCCCGAAGAAGCCTTAGAAACCCTGAAGTGCCCGGATGAGAGGAAATACAGGACAGCCAAAATCATGACGACTGACGAGCGTTTATTGTTAGCTAGCGACCGAACCCCACCAGAACAGGGGAGTCAGTATCAAGTGATTTCCGAGACACGTATTTATCAAAAGAAACAGAAAAGTTCCCTAACACATTTGTCACACTAAAGGAATTCCATCCTAGACAGGAGGCAAAGATGATTACACCAAGGGGGCCATTCTCAGACAGCAACAAGACAGTATTTCTTTGTTTATCAAGTTGTCACGGTCTTGGGGTTTTTTAGGGCAGCACATCTGGGGGTGTAAAAATAATACCATTTACATGAGGGTGTGAAGAGCTAGTAACAAACTTCTAACTACAGAGTTTCAAGGTTATGTTTCGCACGGTCCAGAGGGCTGTCCTTCTACTTCGACCCCTGTGGAGATTAGGGTCAGAAATCCCCCCAGAGATGGAGACCCCTCCACGGAGGTCAGGTTCACAGATATCCCGGGGACAGATACATTCTATGAACATCAAAGACAGGGAACCCCCCCTTAGAGATCATGGTGTCAGATCCACTGAGAGATGAGTTCTAAAGAGCTGAATACAAACCAAAAAGAAGAAATGGTGGAAGAGAGCAGCAGAGTGTGTGAAGACAGGGGCAAAGATTCACAGGGAAATTAGGGGGGAAAGGTCAGTTCATGAGAAAGGGAAGAAAAACGGGTAAGGAATAAAAGGTGACGGCGTTATTGTGGCAGAGACTCCACAAGGGAGATCACAGAAGAGACCCCCACCATGGAGATCAGGGACAGAGGCCCACTTGGAGATCTGGGTCAGAGACCCATTATGGAGAGCTTTGTCAGAGATCTGCCTTGGAGATCTGCTTCAAAGATACCAAAGATATCTCTACAGAAGTCCTATGGAGATCAGGGCCAAAGACCCACCATGAAGATCGTGGGCATAGACCCCCATGAAGATGAGATGTAAAGATCTGACATGGAGTTCAGGGTCATAGGCAGCCGATGGATTTCAGGGACACAGATGACTCCAGGGGCAAATACCCTCCATGGACAGCAAGGACAGAGATCCCCGACAGAGATCAAGGTCCGATATCCCCCAAGGCAAAGTCCCCTTTTAGAGACCAGGGACAGAAACCTCACATAGATATTAGTGTCAGAGTCCCCCATGGAGATCAATGACAGACCTATCATGGGGGTCAGAGACACCCCATGGAGGTCAGGGGCACAGACACCCTTGAAGACCAAAAGCAGAGACCACACATGGAGATCAAGGGCAAAGACCTGCCTTGGAAATCAGGGACAAAGACAGCCAATTGAGATCTGAGAGACCTCCTATGGAGATCAGGATCAAAACACCCAATGGAGATCAGGGATAGGGAACCCCCATGGAAATCAGGATAAGAGACCCTCATGGAGATCAGTGGCAAAGACCCCCTATAGAAAGCAGGGACATAGTCTCCACATTGAGATCGGTGTCAGAGACCCAGTATGGAGATCAGAGTCAGAGAACCCCTAGGAGATCAGGATCCAAGACCACCTGGGGCAAAGAAACACTATGGAGGTAGGGGCCACAGACTCATCATGAAGATCAGGGGCATAGAACCTTCAGGATGGTTAAATGCAGGGACCCTCCATGGAAATCAGATTAAACTCCCCTTTTTAGATCAGGGTCAGACCCCCCCCCAATGGAGATCAGGGGCAAAAAGCCCCACTAAAATCTGAGAGAGACCTGCTATGAAAATCAAGAGTCAGAGAACACCATAGAAATCAAGGTATACCTCCCAATGCATTTCAGGGGCAGAGATCCTGTGGGGAGATAAGCGGCAGAGACTCTCATGGAGACCTGGGAAACAGAACCACGAAATTGAGGGATATAGGCCTCTCATGAACATCAAGTGTAGGGACCCCCCATGGAGATCAGGGTCAGAAACTACCTGGGGAGATCAAGGTAGAGCCCCATCAGGCACACATACCCCCCATGAACAACAGTGCAGACCCCTCATAAATATTAGGGACACAGCCCCTATGGATATTCGAATCACTGACCACCCCCTACCCTGGAGATCAGACTCAGAGACCCCCCATGGACATCTTGGGTAGAGCACCCACATAGGGATCAAAGTCAGAAAGCCCCCATGGAAATCAAGGGCAAATACCCCATTCAGTTCAGAGATAGACTCCCCATGGATATCATGGTCAGAGACCCATTATGGAGATCAGTGGCAGTCCCCAATAAACATCAGGTTCAGAGACCAGCCACAGATGTCGGGGACACTGACTCCCTCCCCATGAAGACCAAAGACAGAGATGGAGATCAGGAACAAGGAACTCTCATATTGATTTGAGACAGACTCCTCTTTGAGTCAGGGTCAGAATTTTGTATTGGAGAGGAATGCAGACCCCCATATGGTGATCAGGGGCAGAGACACTCCATGGAAATCTGGGGCAAAGACCCCTCATTGAAATGAGAGACAGAACTCCCAAGGAGATCAGGGTCAGAGACCCCATGTAGATTAATGTCAGAAATCCCCCCAGTAATATAGATTCTTCAGGGGAGATCAGGTTTACAAACTCCTCAGAGGCAGTGATCAGATGTTAAAGACAGGGACCCTCCCCAATGGAGATCACAGTGTGAGATCCACTGAGAGAATGATAAAGAGATGAGCATTTAAGAGAAAGAAAAGATGGTGGAAGGGAGCAGTAGAGTATATGGAGATAAGGGGCAAAGATTTACAGGGAAATTAGGGAGAAAAGGTCAGGTTATGAGAAAGGGAAGAGAAACATATAAGGAATAAATGATGGCAGAGTTATTGTGGCAGAGAACCCCACCAAAGAGAGCAGTAGCACAGACACCCACAGAGGTGAGCAACAGAGATCCCACATGGAGATCTGTGTCACAGAACCATTTTGGAGATCTGGGTCAGAGAACCCCATGGAGATCAGGGTCCATGACCACCCATGGGTAAAGAACCACCATGGAGATCAGAGGCTTACAGAAGACATCAGGGGCATAGATTTTCATGAAGGTTAAATTCAGGGACTCCCCATGGAGATCAGGTTAAACCCTCTCATGGAGATCAGAGGCAGAGACTCCTCATGGAGATCACAGCTAGGGCCCCCTCCCCATGCAGATAATGGGCAGAGACCCATTATGGAGACCAGGGTCTGAGACCCCTATGGAGATCAGGGTCAGAGATGCCCCTGGGGCAAAGACATCAAGGTCAGAGACCCCCATATATATTACGGGGAGAGATGGATGAAGAATTGAAGGATTAGGACAGCTAGGTGGCACAGTAGATAGAGCACCAGCCCTGAAGTTACAAAAAAACTGAGTTCAAATGTGACCTCAGACACTTAACATTTCCTAGCTGTGTGACCCTGGTAAAGTACTTAACCCCAATTGCCTCAGCAAAAAAAAAAAAAAAAAAGAAGAAGAAGAAGAAGAAGAATTGAGGCATATGGTGATCATGGTCAGAGACCCCCATGGAGATGAAGACCAGAGTTTCCCCATGAAGATCAAATTCCAACTGGCCATCAAAATCAGGGTCAGAAATGCCCCATTGAGATCAGGGATGGAGACCTCCTATGGAGGTCAGACACACAGAAGCCTAGTACAGATAAAGGTCAGAAACCAGCCATGAAAATCAGGGGCAAAAGGTCACCAATTAAATCAGGGTAAAAGACTCCCCCATGGAGACCATTGTCAGAGACTCACTAAGGAGATCAAGCTCAGAGACACCCTGGGGAGATCAGAAACAGAGTCCCCCAATGATCAGTGGTAGAAGATCCTCATAGAAATCAGAGACAGAGTCTTCACATGGGAGATCTTTGTCAGAGACTCAGTATGGAGATCAGAGTCAGAGAACCCCATGGAGATCAGGTTCCAAGCAAAGAACTGCTATGGAGATAGGGGCCACAGACTTACCATGGAAATCACGGCATAGATCCTTCATGAAGATCAGGTGCCGGAAACCCCCATGAAGATCAGAGAAGATTGCCCATTGGAGGTCAGGGGCAGAGACACCCACATGGAGATTAGGGTAGAGAACTTCTATTGGAGATCAGTGAGAGAGACCTGCCATGGAAATTAGGATCAGAGATCCCCAATAGAGATCAAGGTCCAATACCACTTGGGCAGATCTCCCTTCTGGAGACAAGGGGGCAGAGATCAAACATGGAGATTATTGTTGGAGACCCTCTATGGAGATCATGGTAAGGGACCTCCCACGGGGATCAGCAAAAGAGACCCCCCCCCCGCAGTGATTACACCATGAGATTCACTAAAGCATGATGGAATGAGAGTTGAAGAAGACATGGGGGAAGGGGCCAGCACAATGTGAAGACATGAGGGGCAAGATACATGGGTAAATTATGGGGAAAAAAATCAGGTCATGAGGAAGGGAAAAGAAACATGTACAGAATAGAAAGTTCCAGGGTCATTGTGGCAGAGGTCCCACAAAGACGATCAGGAATACAGAAAGTCATGGAGATCAGAGGCACAGAGCCCCCACAGAAATCAGGGCTAGAGACCACCATGGTAATGAGAGGCAGAATTATTTATGAGTACAGACCACTCTCTATGAAATCGGGGAAAGAGACCACCCACAGAGATTAGTGTCAGAGATTCCCCCCCAATGAAATTTAAGGGCAGAAACCACACATGGAGATCAGGATCAAAACCCCCCATTGGGATCTGACACAGATTCTCTATTGAGATCAGAGACCCCCTAGAGATTAGGGCAGAGCCCCCCCCCCTCCACATGGAGAGCAGGAGAAGAGACATCCCATGGAGATCAAAGACTGAGTTCCCACATGTAGATCAAATTCAGGCTGCCAATAAAAATCAGTCACAGTTGTGAATTGTTGTGAGTAGTTTTTTGTTGATTCTCTAGGGTTCTCTAAGTATACCATCATATCATCTACAAAGAGCGATAATTTGGTTTCCTCATTACCTACTCTAATTCCTTTAATCTCATTCTCATCTCTTATTGCCGAAGCTAGCATTTCTAATACAATATTGAATAGCAATGGTGACAGTGGGCAACTTTGTTTCACTCCTAATCTTACTGGGAATGGTTCTTGTTTATCCCCATTACATATGATGCTTGATAGAGTCGGGAGTTGGGACACACGCCTCCCAACTCTAACCCTAACCCTAACCCTAAATGGTTTTAAATAGATGCTCTTGATCATTTTAAGGAAAGGTCCATTATGACACACTTCTCAGATTGGCTAAGATAACAGGAAAAGATAATGGTGAATGTTGGAGGAGACGTGGGAAACCTGGGATGCTAATACATTGTTAGTGGAACTATGAATGGATCCAGCCATTCTGGAGAGCAGTTTGGAAATATGCTCAAAAAGGTATCAAACTGTGCACACTAGCCCTTTTTGTAGTGGCTAAAAACTGGAAACTGAATGGGATGTCCATCAGTTGGAGAATGGCTGAATAAATTGTGGTATATGAATATTATGGAATATTACTGTTCTGTAAGAAATGACCAACAGGATAATTTCAGAAAGGCCTGGAGAGACTTACATGAACTGATGCTGAGTGATCAGGGTCAGAGTTCCCCATAGAGATCATGATCCAGGATTCCCTGGGGAAGAGTCCTTATATTCATACTAGGAACACATCCCCCACCATGGAAATCAAAGACAGACACCCCCCCCCATGGAGAACAAAGTCAGGTACCACCCATGAAAGTCAGGGTCAGAGAACTCCCATGGAGTTCAGGATCAGAGACTATCTATGGAGATCAGTATCAGAAAGAAACCCAGGGAAAGAAACATCCACCATGGACATCAAGGACAAAGACCCCCCCCCATGTTTATCACATGATGAGATGGATGAAGAGACGAGGGATAGAAAGCTGAAGATCAACGAAAAACAAGAGATGGTAGAAGGGACAGCAGAGTGTGTGGACACAGAGGCAAAGATTCGCAGGGAAATAAGAGGAAAAGATCAGGTCACGAAGAAGGGAAGAGAAACGTATAAAGAATACAAGGTGACAGAGTTATTGTCTCAGAGATCCCACCAAGGAGATCAAGGGCAGAGACGCAGGGGCAAAGACCACACTTGGAAATCAGAGGTAGAGATATCCCCAAGGATGTCAGGTCTACAGAAGCCTCATGGAGACTGGGGCAAAGACAACCCCCCTACAGAGATCATGATGAAAGATCCCTTAGAAATTAACATCACAGATCCCCCACGGAGATCAGATTCCGAGACCCATTATGGAGCACAGAATCAGAGATCCCCCATGGAGATCAGTGTCCAATAACCTCAGAGCTAGAACCACCTTATGGAGACTAAGGGGGGAGATCTCACTTAGAGATTAGTGTCGGAGTCCTCACATGGAGAGTAGTGGCAGACCCCCAGAGACCCTCCCCAATCAAATCAGTGCCAGAAACCCCACATGAAAATCAGAGGCAGAACCCTCTTGGATATCTGGAGCAGAGACCAGAGATCAGGGCTAGAGACCCTCCATGAAGGTCAGAGGCAGATGCCAACGGACATCAGGTTCACAGACCTCCCATAGAGGTCCGGGACTCAGACCGCAGACCCCCACGTGGAGATTAGGGGCAGAGACACTCCATGAAGATCAGGGTCATAGACTACCCGGGGGCAGAGTCTCTCCATGGAGATCAAGGACATAGTCCCCCAGTGATTGAAATTAGTCACACATGAACCTAGTGGAGATCAAGGTCAGGAATCCATCATGGATATCAGGGGTAAAGACACTCCATGAAGATCAGAGACTGAGACCCCTTTGGAGATTAGTGTCAGAAATGCCCCCAGGGATGGAGACCCCGCATTGCAGATCAGGTTCACAGACTCCCTGGGGCAAAGATCCTCCATAAGCATCAAAGACAGGAACCCCGCCATGAAGATCACAGTGTGAAATCCACTGAGAGATGAGAGATAAAGTGCTGAACAATATCAAAAAAGAAAATATGGTGGAAGGGGACAGAAGAGTGTGTGGAGATGAGGAGCAAAGATTTACAGGGAAATTAGGGGGATAAGGTCAGGTCATGAGGAAGGGAAGAGAACTGTGTGAGGGACAAACGGTGGCAGGGTTACTGTAGCAGAGAACCCCACCAAAGAGATCAGTGGCATAGAAGCCCCATGGAGTTGAATGACAGAGATCTCACATGGAGATATATGTCAGAGACCCAGTCTGGAGATCTGGTGTAATGGGCTGAGGCTTGAGTTGATGCACTGAGGTCCCAAGCACGTGAGGCTAAATAGTAATTGGACTATATTCTATTAATATATGTGCTTGGAGAAAGAATGGCCCCCGCCCACTCTGTGCAAGTCCAGATGTGTTGTATAGGAAATGACGATTTTGGCGGGTGGAGGCAGAGGGGCAGGAAGAGAGGCAGAGAGAGACTGCTGGCTGGCTTCTGGTCTGGTGGCTGCTGGTCCCGTGGCTTCTGGTCTGGCTAGCTTCTTGACTCAGCTGCACACATTGCTATTGCCAGTTCCCCTTTTACCTCTGACCCTTTTTCACCTCTACTGAAAATAAAGGTTGAAGATTTTCCCTTAACCTGAATTCCTGACTCCGGCTGATTTTAAAATACGCGGTCATCACAATCTGGGTCAGAGATGTCCCATGGAGATCGGCACCCAGGACCGCCCAGGGGCAAAAACCCACTGTGGGCATGAGGACTAGGATCACACATCAGGAGCAGAAGCCGCGAATGAAGATCAAGTGTAGATCAAGATCAAAGACCCCTCATTGTGATCTGGGAAAGACTCTCCATTGAGATCAGGGTCAGAGATCCCTTATGGAGATCAAGGCCGACCCCCCAGAGGGAAATCAGGGGCAGAGACATCACATGAAATCAGGGATAAAGTCTCCACATGGAGATCTGTGTCAGAGACCCAGTATGGAGATTAGAATAAGAGAACCCCATGAAGATCAAAATTAAAGACCTCCCCAACTAGAGGTCAAGGGTAGAGATGTCCCAGGGAGATCGTGAGTAGGAAATTAGGTGCCCAAAAAACCCTACTGAAATCAGAGACAGACCCGCTATGGAAATCAGGGTCAGAGACCACTAGGGAGTTCAATGCAGACCCCTCAATGGATTTCAGGGGCAGACACCCTCCATGGAGATCAGAATTCGATAACCCTTGGGGCAGAGTCCCCTTAGAGAGGCCAGGGACAGAGACCAGACATAGAGATGACTGCTGGATACTCCCCATGGATACCAGTGATAGAGAATCTCCGTGGAGATCTGGGGCAAAGACCACACTTGGAGATCAGAGGCAGATCCCCAATGGACGTGAGACTCAGGCGTCACCAATGGCGGTCAGAGACACACACTCCCCACGGAGACACAGGACAGAGACCACCTGTGGAGATCTGGAGCAAAGACCTTTGATTGTGGTCTGAGACAGACTCCTCGTTGATATCAGGGTCAGAGACCCCCCATGGAGATCAAGGCAGACTCCCACATGGAGATCAGGGGCAGAAATATATCGCATGAAAATCATGAACAAACAACCCGCATTGAAATCACAGACAGACCTGTTATGAAAATCGGGGTGTGAGGCCATCATGGAGATCAAGGCAGACCTCCCCCAGTGGATTTCAGGGGAAGAAGCCCTCCATGGAGATCAGGATTCAATACCCTCTGGGGCAGAGCCACCTTATGGAGAGACAGTTGGAAACCTCACATGGAAACCAGTGTCCGATCCATGGAAATTGCAGGGCAAGATGAATGAAGAAATGAGTGATGGAGAGCTGAAGACGAACAAAAAAGAAGAGATGGTGGAAGGCGCAGAAGTGTGGGGAGATGTGGGGCAAAGATTCATAGGGAAATTAGGAGGGGAAAGATCAGGTCATGAAAAAGGGAAGAGAAATACATAAGGAATAGAAGGTACCACGGTTATTGTGGCAGAGAAGCCATCAAGGAGATTAGGGGCAGGCACCCCCATGGAGATCAAATTGACACTACCCATAAAAAACCCCCATGCAGATCAGGGTAGAGAACTCCTATGGAGACCTGTTTAAGAGACTCCCCCATGGAGAACAGTGTCAGACCAATTGTGGAGATCTGGGAAAGACCCCCTTGGAGATCAAGGTCAGAGATCAAGGCCCAATACCCTCTCAAGCAGAGCCCCCACACTGAGACCAGGGGAAGAGACCTCACACGGAGACTAGCGTTGAGGTCCCACCTTGGTGATCAGGGGCAGACCTCCCCCTATGAAAATCAGGGCCAAAACCCCATGAAGTCCAGAGGCAGATCCCTTATGGACATGGCGGTTAGAGAACCCCAATGGAGGTCAGAAACATAGGCCCCCATGGAGACCAAAGGAAGAGACCCCCAATGAAGACCAGACTCATAGAGCCCCAGCAAATCAGGGCTAGAGATACCATGCAGCTGAGAGCAAACTGCCCAATAGATGTAAAGAAGAGACCGCCCCCATGGAGATCAGGACCTCAAGACCCTTTGAGATCAGGGGAAGAGAATCCCTCCTGGAAATCAGGACAAAGGCTTCCAAATGAGATCATAAACAGAATCCTATAGAGATCATAGTCGAGAGACCCCCATAGAAATCAAGGTCACAGACCCCACAGGAAGACCGTTTCAAACACCCAATATGGAGATCGGGGTCAGAGATCCCCATAGGCGTCACGGTCCAAATCCACTCCTCCCTGGGCAGAGAGCTCACCTGTTGAAGCAGGCAGAGACATAGAGATTTATGTCGAAGTCCCCCAGCCCCTCATGGAAATCAGAGCCAGAGACCCCACAAAGATCAGAGGAACACCCCTCGTGAACAGCTGGATCAGAGACCCCCTATGAAGGTCAGGGACATAGACCTCCTCCATGGAGACCAAAGGCAGAGATCACACATGGCGATCAGGGTCAGAGATCTCCTTTGAAAATCGGGGCAAAATTGTTGGTGGAGTTGTGAACGAATCCAACCATTTTGGAGAATAGTTTGGAACTATGCTCAAAAAGACAAACTGTGCATACCCTTTGATCCAGCAGTGTTACTTCCTGGGCTTATATCCCAAAGAGATTATAAAGAAGGAAAGGACCTGTGTGCACGAATGTTTGTAGCAGCCCTTTTGTAGTGGCTAAAAACTGGAAACTGAATGGATGTCCATCAGTTGGAGAATGGTTGAATAAATTGTGGTATTGAAAATTATGGAATATTACTGTTCTGTAAGAAATGACCAAACAGGATGATTTCAGAAAGGCCTGGAGAGACTTAAAGAACTGATGCTGAGTGAAATGAGCAGGACCAGGAGATCATTATATACTTCAACAACAATACTCTATGATGACCAGTTCTGATGGACCAGGCCATCCTCAGCAACGAGATCAACCAAATCATTTCCAATGGATCAGGAATGAACTGAACCAGCTATGCCCGGAGAAAGAACTCTGGGAGATGACTAAAAACCATTACATTGAATTCCCAATCCCTCTATTTTTGCCCACCTGCATTTCTGATTTCCTTCACAAGCTAATTGTACAATATTTACAGAGTCTGATTCTTTTTGTACAGCAAAATAATGTTTTTGGTCATGTATATTATTGTATCTAATTTATATTTTAATATATTTAACACCTACTGGTCATCCTGCCATCTAGGGGAGGGGCTGGGGGTAAGAGGTGAAAAATTGGAACAAGAGGTTTGGCAATTGTTAATGCTGTAAAGTTACCCATGCATATAAACTGTAAATAAAAGGCTATTAAATAAAAAAAAAATCGGGCAAAAACCCCCAACTGAGATGAGGGACAGACCCACTTGGAGATCCTGGTCAGAGATCCTCCTCCCCCATGGAGATCAAGGGCAGAGACTCACAATGAAGATCAGGGTCATAGACCCCCAGCGGGTAGAGACACCTCATGGACATTAAGGAAAGAGATGCCCCACAAAGATCAAATTCAGAGACCGACCATAAGAAAGAGTCAGAAATGAGAGTCAGAAAAGCCACATGGAGATCAGAGTTAGAAACTCCCTATGGAGACCAATGTCAGAATTCCCCCCACCCTGGGAAAGAGACTCCATGTGGAGACCAGCAGCAGAGACCTCCCATAAAGAACAATGTTGCAGATCCCCCTCTGGGGGCAGAGAATCTCCATGGAGATCTGCATTACAGACCAATAAGGGAGATCTGGGTCAGAGACCCCCTGTGGAGAGCAGGGTCCAAGATACCCAAGGGGAAGAGAAGCGCTATGGAGATCAGGGCCAGAGACTCACCATGAAGATCAGACATATAGGTCAGAGAGCCCCATGCAGCTCAGAGACACAGTCAACCCATGGGGATCAAAGGCAGAGATCACACATGGAGACCAAGGTCAGAGACATCATTTGGAAAACAGCACAAAGACCCCCAATTCAGATCAGATACAGACCACCCATGGAGATCATGGATAGAAAGCACATGGAGATCAGGTCAAGACCCCCAGGGTTAGAGACCCTCCAAGGACAGAGATGCCCCATGGAGATCAAAGTCAGAGACGAGTATAAAAATGAGGGTCAGAGAACCCTTACGAACATCAGGGTTGAGATCTCCTATGGAGATCCAGTGTCAGAGACCAATTTTGGAGAACAAGGTCTAAGACTCCACAGGAGCAGGCCCTCCTTCTGCAATCAAGGGAACAGACCCAAACACACAGAAATCAGGAGGAGCTCCCATGAAGAAGAGCCTCAGGGTCAAAAACAGAGAACCCCCATGGAGATCAAATTTGAGACCATCCAGGAAAATCAGAGTCAGAGAACCCCCATGGAGATCAGGTCAGAGATCATCTTTTGGAGATGAGTGCCAAAACCGTATCTGCTTCAGCCATCTTGGTTGCCCTCTGTTCATTATTGAACACAAATGGAAAATTTTCATTATATTGTTAAAAGGTTTTGTACAAACAAAACCAATGCAGACAAGATTAGAAGGGAAGCAATAAACTGAAAGCATTTTTCCATTCTGAAGTTGATAAAGGCCTCATTTCTAAAATGTATAGGGAAATGACTCAAATTATAAGAAATCAAGCCATTCTCCAATTGATAAATGATCAAAGGATATGAAAGACAATTTTCAGATGAAGAAATTGAAACTATTTCTAGTCATATGAAAAGTTGCTCCAAATCATTATCGATCAGAGAAATGCAAGTTAAAACAACTCTGAGATACCACTACACACCTGTCAGATTGGCTAAATGACAGAAAATAGTGACGAATGTTGGAGGGAATGGGGAAAACTGGGACACTGATATAAGTTGGTGGAGCCTTAATGGATCCAGCCATTCTGAGAGTAGTTTGGAACTATGCTCAAAAGTTATCAAACTGGCATAGTCTTTGAGCCTGCAGTGTTTTACTGGACTTATATCCCAAACAGATCCTAAAGGAAGGAAAGGGACCCACATGTGCAAAAAGTTTGTGGCAGCCCTTTCTGTGTGGTTAGAAACTAGGAAATTGAATGGATGCCCATCAATTTGAGAACAGCTGAATAAATTGTGGTATATGAATGTTATGGAATATTATTGTTCTGTAAGAAATGACCAACAGGATGATTTCAAAGAGGCCTGGGGAGACTTACACGAACTGATGTTGAGTGAAAAGAGCAAAACAAGATCATTATATATGGCAACAAGAAGATTATACAATGATCAGTTCTGATGGACATGGCTTTCTTCACAATGAGATGATTCAGCCTACTTCCAATGGTTTAGTGATGAAGAGAGCCAGCTACACACAGAAAAAAACTGTGGGAACTGAGTGTGGTTCACAACCCTAGCATTTTCACTCTTTTGTTGTTTGCTTGCATTTTATTTTGCTTCTGTTTTTTTCTTGTGGGCCGTGATAATTGTATAAATGTGAATGCACTTATTGGTTTTGACATATATTTAACATATTTAACATGTATTGGACTACTTGCCATCTAGGGAAGGGGGAGGGTAAGGAGGGGAAATTTGGGAACACAAGGTTTTGCAAGGGTCAATATTGAAAAAACATCCATGGGGGGGGCGGAGCCAAGATGGCGGAGAAGACACACGCGTCTTTCTAAGCTCTTCTCTTACCCTCTTTATCAATAATATATCGAGCCTCAAAAATAGTCTTGACTGCTACAATTCGTAAAGATAAGAAGAGAACAACTCACCGGCCGAAAAAATCTGCAGTCTCGCCAAAAGGTTGGTTCCGGGGCCAGGGGAGATCGCGAGACGGGAGAGAAATTAGGTTCGAGGAGAGTCTCAAACCCAGGGTGAAGGCACAGATCTCACACAAGCGCGCAGCCCCAACCCGCAGTAAGGGGCTTTTTCCTTGGGGCAGTTGTGATCCTGCACGGCAGGAGGGAGCCCGGTTGCTCCAATCTGACAGTGGGGAGCCAGCTTGGGCATAGAGTTTTTTTCCAGGGCCGATTGCATCGGCAGAGACACTGGGCAGAGTTTGTGGCTGTCTGCGTTCTGCAGTCAGCTCAAACCTCACAGTCCCACAGAGGCCCGCTGGGCGGTGACATCACCCTTAAGTCTCTAGCCGAGGGCAATCGATAATCCACTCAGCCCTACTAAGCAGTTTGATAGCTCGGCCAGTGCTGGAACCACCTCCTGTTGGGGAAGGGAAAACCTCACACAGACCCCATACCTTGAGCCGGAAATCGGTTTACATCTCCCTGCTCTGCAGAGGAAGCTGGTAACCCCTTGCCTAGGAGACCACCCTAAAGGCTTTAAAACATGAATAAAAGATGAAAAGAACAATCGACAGCTTCTATGCAGAAAAGAAGTCAGCAAACCTGAAGAGACCTCAAACAAAAAATGTATCAGACTGTCCTCCTTTACAGAATGCTCTCAGAAGAGGCATTTAAAAAGTCCTCAAAAGAGAGTTAGAAAGAAATGGGAAAGGGAGAAGCCTTTACAAGAGAGCAAAACTTCCTGAAATACGAATTGGAAAAAATAAAGAATTACCACAAAGTAGGATTTGTGATTTGGAAAAGACAAAGAACTCGCAAGAAAGTAGGATCTGTGAATTGAAAAGAAAATAATCACTAAAAAAAAATTAGTAAATGGAAAAAAATTCCACAGACCAAAACAATAATTCAAAAACTCAATTGGACATATACAGAAAGAAGAAAAAAGCTAATGAAGAAAATAATTTTTAAAAATTAGAACTGAACAAATAGAAACTAATGATTCATTGAGACAGCAAGAATCAGTCAAGCAAAACAAAAAAATGACAAACTGGAAAACCACGAATTATCTACTTGCAAAACGAAGACTTGGAAAATAGATCTAGGAGAGATAATCTGAGGGATTATTGACTTCTGAAAACTATGATGAAAAAAGCTAGATACTATTTCAAGAAATCATCAAAGAGAACTGCCAGATGTAATAGAATCAGAAGGTAAAATAGGCATTGAAAGAATTCATCGAACACCTTCTGAAAGAAACCCTAAAAAATAAAACCCCAAGGAATATTGTGGCAAAATTTCAGAATATAAGATTAAGGAAAAAATTTTACAAGCAGCCAAAAACCATTTAAATACCGGAGGTGCCACAAGGATCACCCAAGATCTGGCTGCCTCTACATTAAAGGAAAGAAGGGCCTGAATATGATATCTGAAAGGCACAAGAACTTGAGATGCAGCCAGAATAAACTACCCAGCTAAGTTGACATTTTCTTCCAGGGAAGAAGATGGAATTTAATGAAACAAATGAATCCATTGTTTCGAAGAAAAACCAGAACTAAACAAAAAATTTGATTCCAAGAATAGAACCAAGAGATCGAAAAAGATAAAATAATTTTGAGAATTGTATTTCCGTTGTGGATATACAAAAAGAATACATTATAATTTGATTGTACTGATATAACATAAAAAGGGAAGTAGATATGGAAAAGGGATGATGGCAGAATAAGGTGGGAAGGAGGGAAAAAGAGGGAACCACATCCCACAAAGAGGCCAAGGAAACTTATCATATCTGAGGAATTTAGAGAGGGGAGGAACATTGTGTGAATCTTATTCATCAGAGTTGGCTCAAAGAAAAATAATTGACATTTGTTTTAGAGAAAATTTCTCTCGCCCCATTAAAAACGGGGAGAGGAAAAGGGAAAAGAAAAGAGTAAAGGGAAGGAAGGGGAAAGACTCAAAGGGGGGAGGAGGATTATAAAGAGGATAAGTATCGTGATACAAGAGGGGTACATAAGTTTAAAAGGGGAAAGGGTTGGGGAGGCAAGAATAAGGATGCCACAATCTGGGGTTATTAGGACAGGAAATACAGATTTAGTAATTTAACCGTAAATGTAATGGGATGAACTCCCCATAAAGAGGAGGCAGATAGCAGACTGGATCAAAAGTCAGAACCCTACAATATTTGTTTACAAGAAACACATTTAAAGCAGGGGGATGCATATAGAGAAAAGTGGCTGGAGCAAAATCTATTATGCTTCAGGTGAAGTCAAAAGGGTAGCCATCCCTTATCTCAGATCAAGCAAAAGTAAAATTGATCTAATTAAAAAGAGATAGGAAGGAACTACATCCTGCTAAAGGTAGCATAAACAACGAAGCAATATCAATATTAAACATATATGCACCAAGTGGTATGGCCTCAACTTCCTAAAGGAGAAGTTAAGAGAGTTGCAAGAAGAAATAGACAACAAAACTGTAATAGTAGGAGATCTCAACCTTGCACCTCAGAATTAGACAAATCAAACCACAAAACAAATAAGAAAGAAATTAAAGAAGTAAATAGAATATTAGAAAAATTAGGTATGTTGGATCTTTGAGAAAATTGAATGGAGATAGAAGGGAATATACTTCTTCCTCAGCAGTTCATGAAACCTATTCAAAAATTGACCATATATTAGGACATAAAGACCTCAAATTAAATGTAAAGAAAAGTAGTAAATGCTTTTGATCATGATGCAAAAATTAATTCAACAAAAAGTTAGGGGAAATAGACCAAAAGTAATTGAAACTAAACAATCTCATCTTAAAGAATGATTGGTAAGCAAAATTATAGATAAAATAATAATTTTAATTCAAGATAATGACAAATGAGACATCATACCAAATTGTGGTGCACAAAGGTAATAAGAGGGAATTTTATATCCTTAGAGGCTTACTTGAATAAAACAGAGAAAGAAAAGATTAAGAATTGGGCTTGAACTAAAAAAAACTAAAAAAGACTAAATTAAAAACCCCAATCAAATACTAAATTGGAAATTTAAATTAAAAGAGAATTAAAATATTGAAAGAAAAACCATTGAACTAATTAAAAACTAAGAGTTGGTCTCTATGAAAAGCCATAAAATAGATAGCCTTGTAAATCTGATTTAGAAAAGGAGGAGGAAAATAAATTAGCAGTCTAAAATGAAAAAGGAATTTCCACCAATAAGAAGGAAAAAGAAATAATAAGAGATTTGCTCAACTTTATGCCAATAAATTGATAACCAAGGAAAATTACTCCTCCAAAAATACAGACTTCCCCAGGACTAATAGAAAGAAGAATTGTTTGAATAGTCCATTTCAGAAAAAGAAATAGAACAGGCAATTAAACCCCAAGAAAACCCAGGACCAGATGGATTTTAATGCAATTTACCAAACATTTAAAGAAACAATTGGCCCCAATGCTAATAAATTATTTGATAAAATAGGAAATGAAGGAGTCCTAACAAATTTTCTATAAATGGGATACCTAAACCAGTAGGCTGAAAACAGAGAAAGAAAATTATGACTAATCTCCCTTAATGAATATGATGCTAAAATCTTAAATAAATATTAGCAAAAAGACACAGAAAATCATTCCAAGATAAACACCATGATCAAGAGGATTTATACCAGGAATGGTGGTTCAATATTAGAAAACTATCAATATAATTGGCCAAGTCAATAACAAATTAATAAAACCAATATACCCAATAGATGCAGAAAGCATTGATAAAATCCAACATCCATTCCTATTGAAAAAACACTTAGATATATAAATGGATTTTCCTTAAAATAATCAAAATCTATTTAAAACCATCAGTACACATATAATGGAGACAAACCTAAACCATTCCCAATAAGATCTGAGGAAAACAAGTTGCCCACTATCACGTACTATTTAATATTGTATGAAACCAGCTATAAATAAGAGCTTGAGAAAGAGATTAAAGGAATAAGAATAGGCAAATGAGGAAGCCAATTATTTCACTTTTGCCGATGACATGATGGTATACTTAAGAACCAGAATTCCAAAAAGTTATTAGGAAATAACCAAACTTTAGAAAAGTTTTTAAAATAAACCAATAAGTCATCAAAGGATTCTATATATCAATAACAAAACCAAATAGCAGAGTTACAAAAGAATTTATTTAAAGTAACTATGATAATATAAATATTTAGGGAATCCATCTGCAAGGAAAAAATCAAAACTTTATCAAAATTAAACCACTTTTCAAAAATTAAGTCTGATCTAAAATTGGAAAATATTAAATGCTTTAGAAGGGAAAATATAATAAATGCAATATTACCTAAACTAATCTATTTATTTAGCCTATAAAAATCAGACTTAAAAAACTATTTTTAATGACCTAGAAAAATAAAACAAAGTTCATATGGAAAAACAAAAGGTCAAGAATTTCAAGGAATTAATGAAAAAATAAATGATGGTGGTTTAAGCTTACCAAGATCTAAAATATATATAGAGCAGAGTTCTAAAACCATTTATTGGCTATGAATAGATTAGTTGATCAGTGGAATAGATTAGTCCAATGATAAAACAGTCACAAATATAGCAACCTAGTCTTTGACAAACCAAAGATCCCAGCTTTGGGATAAGAACCTTATGTTTGATAAAAAATTGTTGGAAAATTGGAAACTAATATTAGAACTAGGATTGATCCAACTTAAGCCGTATACAAGATATAAAATGGGCATGACCCTAGGTAAAAGAATGAAATTATTAATAAATTAAAAATAGGAAGACCTCAGACCTGTGGAAGGGAAGGTTTTTATGACCAAAGAGAACTAGAGATCATTACTGATCACAAAATAGAAAATTTGATTATACAACTGAAAATTTTTTTAAACACAGCAGACAGATTTAGAAGGAAGAAAAACTGGAAAAAATTTTTACAGTCAAAGGTTCTTGATAAGGCCCCACAAATATATAGAGAAATTAACTCTAATTATAAAAAAAGCCACTCCAATTGAAAAGGTCAAAGGATATGAGGGACAATTCCCGATGAAGATTGAAACTGTTTCTATCATATGAGGGATGTCCAAAGTCGTTTATAGAGATGCAAAATTAAGAGGCTCTGGATGCTATTTCACACACCGTTGGATTTACAGAAAAAAATAATGATGATTGCTTGGAGGGGAATGGGAAAACTGGAACATGATTCATTGTTGGTGGATTGTGAACGAATAAACCATTTTGAGAGTAGTTTGGAACTATGCTCAAAAGTTATCAAACTTGCATACCCTTTATCCGAGTAAACCTGGATTATATCCAAAGAGATTATAAAAAAAAGGAATGTTTGCTTGCAGGCCCTTTGAGGTGGGATGAAACTGAATGGATGTCCATCAGTTGAGAATGAAATGGAATGGTGGTGGAAAATTATGGAATATTGCTGTTCTGTGGGAAATGACCAACAGGATGATTTCAGAAAGGCCTGGAGAGACTTACACGAACTGATGCTGGGTGAGATGAGCAGGACCAGGAGATCATTGTGTACTTCAACAACAATGCTAGATGATGACTAGTCCTGATGGATCAGGCCATCCTCAGCAACAAGATCAACCAAATCATTTCTAATGGAGCAGTAATGAACTGAACTAACTATACCCAGAAAAAGAACTCTGGGAGATGACTAAAACCATTACATTGAATTCCCAGTCCCTATATTTATGCTCACCTGCATCTTTGATTTCCTTCACAAGCTAATTGTACAATAATTCAGAGTCTGATTCTTTTTGTACAGCAAAATAATGTTTTGGTCATGTATACTTATTGTGTATCTAAGTTATATTTTAATATATTTAACATCTACTGGTCATCCTGCCATCTAGGGAGGGGTGGGGGGTAAGAGGTGAAAAATTGGAACAAGAGGTTTGGCAATTGTTAATGCTGTAAAGTTACCATGTATATATCCTGTAAATTAAAGGCTATTAAATAAAAAAAAAAAAAAAAAAGAAAAAACATCCATGCATATGTTTTGAAAATAAAAACCTTTAATAAAAAAATAAATAAAATACGAGAAAGGGAAAAAAGAAGTGAACTAAGACAAAAAAATCTAAAAAAGAGAGACATCAACATCAGAGACATCAGAGACATAGAAACTCCCATGGAGCTCAGGGGCACAGAACCCCATGGAGGTCAAGGTCAGAGACTCTCCATGGAAATCAGGGTCAAAGATTCCCTATTGAGTTCAGAGACAGACCACCCCATGGAGATCAGAGTTAGGGACCTTTTATGGAGATCAGAGGTATAGAAGCCCCAAGCAGATCAGGGCCAGAGATGCGCTGTAGTGTTCTCTCTAAAATGTAATGTTCTCTGTTGAGGTTTTCTTGGAGTCTCTGGAGGCAGCCTTCGTTTCAGTTCAGTAACCACCACAAGTGCAGCCAGGGGTTAAAGTCCAAATCCTTTATTGTCTCCTTCAAAGTCTTGTCCCTTCACTTGGGGACTGGCTAGTTTTTCTGGAGGCCCAGCTCTCTCCTTGGATCTGAGAGTTTCTGCTCCCGCCTGCCTTCTCTGGCCTCTGAATCTCCCCGACTCCAAAGGTTTGTGCTTGAGCCTCCAGCCACTACAAGGGTGGACGATGGAATGAATCTGTTTCCTACCCCGAGAGCTCCTAGTGCGCCTGTCTCCTTTGGCCCTGAGAGCTTCTTGCTTATATGCCCCACACTGAGTACAAACCAATCATTCTATCACTAGGAAACCATTATTTGAGGTAGGATTAAATCAGTGCTAAACTAGATTTAACCACTGTCTCCTCAATCCCACTTAGTGCCTCTTTTCAGGTTCCGGCCCATAACGGCTCCTTGTAGGGTTCAATCAATCATGCTGAACCAGGCTAAATGAGATCGCTATTGTCTCCATCAATCCCACTGACTCAGCACCTTGTAAGAATCCTTTGTTTCAGGTTCAGAGTTCTGGCCTCTAACAATGCTCCATGAAGATCAGGGGCATAGATCCTCCATGAAAATCAAGTGTAGGGACCCGCCATGGAGTTCAGGGTCAGAGACCCTCCCATGGAGATCATGGGCAAAGGGGGAGATACCCTATGGAGATCAGGGACAGAGATTGTCCATGGAGATCAGTCAGGCGGACCCCCCATGGGGATTGGTACCGACCCACTTGTGGACATAAAGTTAGAGAACCTGCCAAGCACGTCACGGGCAGAGACCCCTAATGGATAGCATGAATAGAGACCCCCCCATAGAGATCAAACTCAGAGACCCCCCATAGAGATCAAACTCAGAAACCCCCCATGGAATTCAATGGCAAAACCATCCATTGAGATCAGAGACAGATCTACCATGGAGATCAGGGTCAGAGACCCCCCTGTGGAGATCAGGGTCACACATATCCCAGGGACAAAGAACCTCCAAGGACATTAAGGTCAGAGACCCCCATGTAGATTACGGGGTGAGATGGATGAAGAGATTAGGGATTGAAAGCTGAAGACCAAGGAAAAAGAAGAGATGGGAGAAGGGGGCAGCAGACTGTGTGGAGTGGAAGGGCAAAGATTCCCAGGGAAATGACAGAGAAAACAATCAGGTCATGAGGAAGGGAAGAGAAACATGGAAGGAATAGATGGTGCCAGGATTACTGTCGGGGAGATCCCACCAAAGATATCCAGAACAGAGAAAGCCGTGGAGATCAGAGGCACAGAGACCCTATGGAAATCAAGGGTCGAGACCTCCATGATAAGGAAAGAAGAGGTATTGGAGGCTAGAGACCCTCCATGAAATCTGGAACAGAGACCACCTGTGGAGATTAGTGTTGGAAACCGCCCAATGGAGATGGTGGCCAAAACCCCCCATGGAGAGCTGAGGAGACACCCCATGGAGATCAGGGCCAGAAAGCCCCCCATGGAGAGTAGGGTCACATATTCCCAATCTCCATTGGGAATGGATCCCCAATGGAGATCAAAGTCAGAGACACACCATGGCAAAGGCCCCGCCATGGAGATCAGAATCGGAGACCCTTGATGGAGATCAGCATAAACCCCCTACGGGAGATCAATCACACAGACCCCCCATAGAGATCAGTGCAGAACTACCGTGGAGATCAGAAGCAGAGACCACCATGACTATTTGGTCACCGATGCCCTGCTGGAGATCAGGGGTAGAGACTCCCCATGGACATCATGGGTAGAGATCCCTCATGGAAATCAGGATCAGAGACCATCATAGAGATCAAGGCAGACCCCGCCATGGATTTCAAGGGCAGAGACCCTCCATGGAGATCAGGATCTAATACCCCCCTGGGGCAGAGTCCCCTTAGGGAGACCAGAGGCAGACACCTCACATGGAGATTCCTGTTGGAGACTATCCATGGATATCCCTGGCAGAGAAACCGTATAGAATTCAGGAGCAGAGACCACCCGGGGGGGGGTCAAGGAAGACCCCCCATGGACATTAGGTTCAGAGACCACCCATGAAGGTCATCCTATAGGGATCGATGTCAGATACCCATTAAGGAGAGCAGGGTCAGAGACCCCCCATGGTGACCAGGGTCAAAGACTTTCCAGGGGGAGAGCCAACTCGTGCAGGCCTGGGACACAGAACCCAAATGGAGATGAGACTCAGAGCCCCACGGTGCAGATCAGGGCAGACGCCGTATCAGAGGAATAGGCCCTCCGTGGAGATCAGGGTCCCAGACACCGGAGTGACGGAGACCTCCGGGACATCGCGGTCAGAAAGTATGAGGAGATTACAGCCTAAGATGGAGAAAGAGATGAAAGACAGAACTGAAGACCAAGGAAAGAGGAGAGATGGGAGAAGGGGCAGCAGAGGGTGTGGACATGAGGGGCAGAGATTCCCACGGAAATTAGGGGGGGGGGAAGATGAGGTCATGAGCAAGGGAAGAGACATGTGTGAGGAATCCGAGGTGCCAGAACTGTCGTGGCAGAGACTCTGTCAAGGAAATCAGGAGCAGACACCCCCGTGCAGATCAAATGGCCAGTGCCAATAAAAGGACCCCATGCAGATCGGGGAAGAGCCCTCCCACGGAGAGCAGAGGCACAGAGCCTCCATGGCAATGAGGGACAGAGGTATTCAAGTGTAGAGACCCTCTGGGAAATCTTAAACAGAGACCGCCCCAAAGTGATTAGTGCTGGAGACAACACCCCAGTGGAGATCGGGAGCAGAAACCTCCAAAGAGATCCTCCATTGCCATCTGACACAGATTCCCCATTAAGACCAGGGTTTGAGACCCACTATGGAGATCAGGGTAAACCTCAATATGGAGACCAAGGTCTATGACCCTGATCGTGTTATGGAATACGATTGTTCTGTAAGAAACAATCAGCAGCATGATTTCAGAGAGGCCTGGAGAGACTTACAGGAACTGATGCTGAGGAAGTGAGCAGGACCAGGAGATCTTTAGATGCAGCAACAAGAAGACCATATGATGATCAGTTCTGATGGCCGTGGCTCTCTTCAAACTGATTCTAATCGTTCAGTGATGGAGAGCCATCTGCACCAGAAAGGACTGTGGGAGCTGAGCGTGGTTCCCAACATAGCATTCTCACTCTTTCTGTTGTTGTTTGTTTGTACTTTGTTTTCTTTCCCATTTTTTTCCCCTTCTGGATCTGATTTTTCTTGTGCAGCAAAATAATTGTATAAATATGAGTTTCATATATTTTAACATATTTAAGATGTATTGGAGTACCTGTCAGCTAGAGGAGGGGGGAGGGGAAAATTTGGAACAGGTTTGCAAGAATCAGTGTTGAAAAGTTACCCAGGCATGTGGTTTTTAAATAAAAAGCTATAATAATAATAAAAAAAGAAATCAGAGGCAGACCTGCTATGGAAATCAGGGTCAGAGATCATTATGGAGATCAAGGCAGCCCCTCCCATTGATTTCAGAGACCCTTTATGAAGATCAGGGTCATTTAATACCAACCATCCATCAAAATCCCTATACCCAATATTGGACAATTCTGTTAACATTTAGAAGACATAACGCTAATATGAATAACCTGAATATATTCTCCTTGCACAAACATAAATACAGATCGGAACAACCGCTTACACTTAACCAAACAAATAATCATACCCACACAGGAGCACCCTATTACACACATTGTTAACCCAACTCAGGTGTGCACAAAAGGAAAGATTAAAAGGATTAAAAGGAACTCGAACAAAAACCCCGTGTGTTTACCAAAAACATCACCTCTAGCATTTTCCAGTATTAGAAGCACTGCCTGCCCTGTGAGTTGTGACTTTAATGGCCACGGTATCCCCACCGACCATGCAAAGGTAGCATAATCACTTGTCTCTTAATTGGGGACCGGTATGAATGGCACAACCAGGGTTTAACTGTCTCTTATTCCCAATCAGTGAAACTGACCTTCCGGTGCAGAGGCGGGAATGCTCATACAAGACGAGACCCTGTGGAGCTTAAGTCGCATAACTCAACACATACTACCATCCAACCTATCGGAACAAACTGTATAAGCCACTGAGTTATAGTCTTTGATTGGGGTGACCTCGGAGCATAAAACAACCTCCGAATGAATATGACCTAGATGAACAAATCCAAGTGTATCAATACCAGTAATTGGCCCATCTCTTGATCAACGGAACAAGTTACCCCAGGGATAACAGCGCAATCCTATTTGAGAGCCCATATCGAAAATTAGGGTTTACGACCTCGATGTTGGATCAGGACACCCAAATGGTGCAACCGCTATTAAAGGTTCGTTTGTTCAACGATTAAAGTCCTACGTGATCTGAGTTCAGACCGGAGAAATCCAGGTCGGTTTCTATTTGCAGATTCATTTCTCCCAGTACGGAAGGACAAGAGAAATAAGGCCAATGTCCCTGATAAGCCCTAGAACCAACATATGACTCCATCTCAACATCCTAACTCAGTTTCTACACCCCCAAGAACAGTGCTGTTAAGGTGACAGAGTTGGTAATTGCATAAAGTTTAAGCCTTTACTACCAGAGGTTCAAACCCTCTTCTTAACAAATGTTCACACTAAACCTTCTACTCTATATTATCCCCATTCTCCTAGCAGTAGCCTTTCTGACACTTATCGAAGGCAAAGTGTTAGGTTACACACAATTCGGAAAAGGACCAAATATCATAGGACCCTACGGCCTCCTGCGACCATTTGCTGAGCAGTAAAACTATTTAGGAAAGAACCTCTCCGCCCACTAACTTCTTCCATTTCAATGTTTATCACCGCCCCTATTCTAGCCCTCTCTATCGCCCTAACAATTTGAACACCCCTCCCCATACCCAACACACTACTAGACCTCAAGCTAGGACTTATGTTCGTCCTTTCACTCTCTGGATTATTGTGTTGTCAATTTTATGGTCAGGATGCACATCCACCTCAAAATATGCTCTCATTGGAGCCCTATGAGCAGTTGCACAATCTCGTATGAAGTATCACTAGCTATTATTCTCCTCTCAATCATACTAATCAATGGCTCATTTACCTTAAAAACACTTTCAATTACTCAAGAGAACTGATGACTTATCATCACAACATGAGCACTTGCCATAATATGATATATTTCTACACTATGTTTCTGCTAGTAAACTTTTACTAGCACACCTGGAAATATTGACCCTGGGGCAGAATCCCCTTAGGGAGACAAAGGGCAGAGACCACTCGTGGAGATTACTCTTGGAGATTCCCCACGGAAATCAGAAGCAGGCCCCCCATGGACATCAGATTAAGAGACCACCCATGGAGGTGAGGGACACAGCCCCCCCCCCCGATGAGACCAGGAACAGAGACCCCCTCATGGAGAAGCAGGAGCAAAGACCCCCCCATTGTAATCTAGCAGACCCTCACAAGGAGGTCAAGGTCAGAGACACTCCAAGGAGATCAGGATCAGAGACCCAACATTTTGATCAGGAAAAGGACCCTCACGGAGATCGTGGCAGAGACCCAGTATGGAGATCAGTCCGATTCCTCCCCCCTTGCAATGGAGATCAGGGTCTAAGACAACCCAGGGGCAAAGAACTGCTATGGAAAGAGGGGCCACAGACTTCCCATGAAGATCACGGGCATAGATCTTTCATGAAGATGAAATGCAGGGATCCTCCCAATGGAGAGCAGGTTAGACTTCCCCATGGAGAACTCTGGTAGAGACTTCCCCATGGAGAATACAGGCAGGATCCCACTTGGAGATCTGGGACGCAGAACCCCATGGAGATCAAGGTTGGAGATGCCACATGGAAATCAAAGCTCTACACCCCCCATGGAGGTCAGAGCTCCCTACCCCCCACCCTGTGAACATCAGCTTCAGAGACTTCCCATGGAGATAGGGGGACACAGACCCCCCAGGGAGATCACAATTAGGGAACACACCTGGAAATCAGGGGCAGGGCAACTCCCCCACTGAGATCAGAGACAGACCCACTATGGAAATCAGGGTCAGAGACCACCATAGAGATCAAGGCAGCCCCCATTGGATTTCAGGGGCAGAGATCACTCCCTGGGGCAGGGTCCCCTTTGGAAGACCAGGGGTAGAGTCTCCACGTGGAGATTATTGTTGGAGACTCCCCATGGAGATCAATAGCAGAGACCCTGCCCTTGAAATCGGGGCCAAAGACCACCCGGGGAGGTCACAAGCAAACTGCCAATGGACATCAGAGGCAGACCCCCCCACCATAGAGATCAGAGGCAGAGTCCTCATGGACATCAGAGTCAAGAACACACATGGAGGTGAGAGACACAAGCCCCCCATGGAATTCCAGGGAAGAGAAATCCAGGACAAAGGTCCCTCGCCGAGGTCAGAGGCAGACCCCCCAATGGAGAGCAAGGTCAGACATCCCTCTTGCAGATCAAGGCAGACAACCCCACGGGGATGAGGGCCAGAGACCCCCTGTGACCACCAGAGGCAGACCGCTCAGGGACATCGGGGTCAGAGACCCCATGGAGGTCAGGGACACAGACTCCACCAGGAGATCAGAGGCAGAGACCACATGGAGATCACGGTCAGAGAATCCCCATTCATCTCAGGAACAAGAACCCCCCAATGGAGATGAGACACTGAAACCCTATGGAGATCATGGTCCGAGATCCACCGTGGAGATCAGGTTCAGAAACACGTCCCCGCCCCCAGAGAGAGATCCAGTGGCAGAGACCCCTCATGCACATCAGCTTCTAATACCCCCTGGGGCAGAGCACCCTTCTGGAGACCAGGGACATAACCCCCCAAATGGAAATCTCCTCAGAGACCCTTCACGGAAATTGGGCCGACAGAGGCCCTTGGGAGCATG
This sequence comes from Sarcophilus harrisii, assembly GCF_902635505.1. Taxonomy (NCBI): domain Eukaryota; kingdom Metazoa; phylum Chordata; class Mammalia; order Dasyuromorphia; family Dasyuridae; genus Sarcophilus; species Sarcophilus harrisii. The sequence goes on from NC_045432.1 coordinate 7,229,748, forward strand.
AATCATCCATCGACATCAAGCGCAGAGATCCCCGTGGAGATTAAGGTCCAACACCCCCGGGGCACATCCCCCTTCCAAAGACCAGGGGCAGAGACCTCATGTAGAGATTAGTGTCAGGGGCAAAATTTCCCAGCTGAGAAAAGAGACAGACCCCTATGGAGATCACGTTCACAGACCCCCGTGGAGGTTGGGGTCAGAGATCCTACATGGAGATAAAGGTGCAAGAACCCCCAGGGGCACAGCCCTTTTATGGAGACCAAACACACCTACCCATGGACATCGGTGGCGACATCCTCATTAGAAATTTGAGCAACGATTCCCAGGAAGATCAGAGGCTCAGGAACATCTGATCCAGGAACCCCGTGGAGGTTGGATACTCAGACATCCACCGAAGGCCAAAGGCAGAGACCACACATGGAGATCGAGTTCGGAGACTCCCCTTCTTGGAAATCAACACAAAGCCTCCCAGTTGAGATCAGAGACAGATCGCCCATGGAAATCATGGTTAGAGAGCCGCCAGGGAGATCATGTCGGAGACCCTCCGTGGACATCAAGGACAGAGCCCCCCCATGGAGATCAAATGCAAGACTGACCTTACAAATGAGACTTAGACACCAAGACTATGTGACGATCAATTCTGATGGCTGTGGTTCTCTTCAACAATGAGATGCTAGATGCCAGTTCCAACGATCTTGTGATGGAGAGAGCCATCTGCACCTAGAGAGGGGGCTGTGATCACAATGGAACACTTCCACTCTTTTTATTGTTGCTCGCTTGTATTTTATTTTCCTTCTCATCTTTTCCGCTATGATTTGATTTTTCCTTTGCAGCAAGATAATCATATAAATATGGACGTATATATTGGATTTAACATATATTTCTACCATTGGACTACATGTCATCTGGGGAGGGGGTGGGGGAAGGGGGGAATTGGAACACCAGGTTGGCAAGAGTTAATGCCAAAGAACTATCTATGCGCGGGTGTTGAAAAATAAAAATCTTTAATTAAAAAAAAATTAATGATGGTTAGAGACTACACACAGTGATCAGATTCCAGGACCCCCGGGTTTAGAGCCCTTTTATGCAGACCAGGGACATGGATCCCTGTGGAAATCAGAGACAGACCCTTCCATGGACATCACGCTCAGAGCTAACAGAGATGCCCCATTCAGAGACCGCCCATGGAAATCAGGGTCAGAGAACCCCCAGGAAACAGGGTCAGAAACCCAACCAGGGAAAAACCTTCCATGGACATCAAGGACAGAGCCCCTCCATGGAGAACATGGTCCCAGACCCCCCATGGAGATCATGGTCCAAGACCCCCCATGGAGATCATGGGCAGAGACCCCCCCCATGGAGATCATGGGGTGAGATGGATAAAGACATGAGGGACAGAGAGATGAAGGTCATTGGAGAAGAAGAGATGGTGTACCAGAGTGCTTGTAGAAAAGGAGCAAAGACTGCAGGGAAATTGGGGGGAAAGGTTCAAGTCATGAGCAAGGGAAGAGGAAGAGCTAAGGAAGAGCAGGGGCCGGGGTTACTGTGGCAGAGACCCCACAGAGCAGATCAGGGCCAGGTTCCCGCCCCAAAGCGGCCCTTCTCCCAGCCGCGTCCCATAGCACAGGAGTCTCCCTCCCATCTCTGTGAAGGAGGAAGCGGAGTCTACACCGGGCCCTCCCATAGGAAAGCGGCCCTTGTCTGAGCAACATCCCCAAATGTACCAGACTCGCTGCCCCCACTTTCCTCCTTCACCGAGATGGGGGGAGCCCTGGGGGGCAGAACTTCAGCTGTGGCTGGGACAAGGGCTCATTGGGGGAGGAAAGACCCGGTCTAGACTCACTGCCCCTGCTTCCTCCTTCCCAGGCAGATGGGGGAGCCCCCTGGTGGTGAATGAGGGATATGGCAGGGACAAGGGCTCATTGGGGGAGGGAAGCCCAGGCCACTTGGTCTAGACTCTCTGCCCCCACCTTCCAACTTCACAGAGATGGTGGGAGCCCCCCGGGGCCCTGGGGACTGGGAGGGGGAAGGCCCAGAAGAACGTGGGGGTCTCCAGCCCAGCGGGTCTGTCCCGGGAGCCCCTCTGAGTTAGGCCTAAAGAAAGCAGGTGGGAGACGGGGCGGGGGCTCCCTGGCTGTCCTGCCCCAGACCTTGTGCCAGCGGGCTCAGGCACAGTGGGGGCTCCGAAGGTTCCCGTCCCCTTTCTGGCTCCCTGCCTGAGGGCTGCAGTTTCCCACCAGCCCCAGGGGCACCCCTCTGTCTTCCCCAGGGCCCCTGGGATTTGCATTGCCATTGGGGAGAGGAGGGGGTCTGGCTGTTTCCTGAGCCTGATCCCTGAAGGGGCTTCCAGGTCCAGCTCCCCCCCCCCCCCCGGGGCAGGCCTGCTTCCCTCCTTGTGCCCACCCCCTTTCCTGTGGGAGTGCTTTGTGTACCATCTGGGGGTCCTGCCAGGGGGGGGGGGCGGGGAATTGTCTGGTCTGTGCCCCCCCCCAGGCCCAGAGATCTGGGTCCTGCTCTGGCTGGGGGAGGGGGGCCAAGAGGGTGGGTACGGGTCTGGGGGGAGGGGCCGAGCCTGCCCTGCCCATCCCCCTTGACACCACCAGGAGATTCAGGGCCATTGGCCCAAGCCCGACCTGTGACCTGGGGGATCACAATTGATGATGTCACAACCAGACTCCATTGGCCTCAGTCCTGGGGGTGAGGCCTCAAGGGCTGCCCAGTCCTGCCTGTGCCCAGCCTGGGTTTCAGCCGGGCCAGTCTCGGCTCCAGCCCGGAGCTAGGGACCAGGCAGCGGCAGCGCGTGTGTCTGTGCCACCTGATAGGGTGAGTGCCCGCTTGCTCCCAGCTCCCGGGGCCTGGCTTCCTGGGGCCTTGGGCACCCAAGGGGCGTGGGGCTGGGACATGGGGCAACGGACGGGTGAGGGGGCTGGCGGGGGCTTTGGGAGCTTGTTGGGCTCTTCAGGGAGCGGGCCCTGCAGCGGTGCTGATGCCCCTTCCCCCAGTCTCAGGGAGGCCGGGCTGCAGCTGCCGCCAGGCCGCTGGGGCGTCACCAGGTGGGGATGCGGGGAAGGCCCCGGGGACCCCCGAGAGCCCAGGGGCAGCAACGGGCCCGAGTGTCCCCCCGCTGCCCCGGCGGGGGCCCCTGCTCTTTGCCCCCAGGAGGCCTCCAGTGCGGACTGTGCAGCAAGACCCCCCATGGCAGCTGCAGAGCAGCCTTAGCACAATCTCCCCAGAGACCAACTGCCCTTCTCGGCCCAGGTACCCGGCAGGGGGCGCCATCGGGGATGGGGCTGGGACCCGGGCTCATTGGGGGGAGCCCAGGCTCCCTGGTCTGGACTCTCTGCCCAGGCCTCCCACTTTCCCAGAGACAGGGTGTGGACCCCTGGGGCTGGGAGAAATGGGAGGGGGAAGGTCCACAATAAAGGGGCTTCCAGATCTGGGGGGGCCCCCCCCAGGGCAGCCCTGCTTCCCTCCTTGTGCCCGCGCCCTTTCCTGTGGGAGTGCTTTGTGTACCATCTGGGGGTCCTGCCCCGGGGGGGGGGGGGGGGGGAATTGTCTGGGTAGGGCTCCCCCCCAGAGGCCCAGAGATCTGGGTCCTGCTCTGGCTGGGGGAGGGGGGCCAAGAGGGCGGGTCTGGGTCTGGGGGGAGGGGCCGAGCCTGGCCTGCCCATCCCCCTTGACACAACAATGAGATTCAGGGTCATTGGGCCACGCCCCGACCTGTGACCTGGGGGATCACAATTGATGATGTCACAGCCAGACTCCACAGTCCTGGGGGTGAGGCGCCCGGGGCTGCTCAGACCTGCCCTGCCCAGCCGGGGTGTCAGTTGGGCCAGCCTCTGCTGCCACCTGAGAAAGTGAGTGTCCGCAGGCCCCCAGCCCCCGGGGCCCGGGACTGCCTGGGGCCTCAAGGGGTGGGGGGAGGAGACAAGGCCAATGGGGGGGAGGCCTCTGGGCTCCTCAGGGAGCGGCTCCTGCAGCGGTCCTGTGCCCCTCTCCCCAGTCTGATGGAGGCCCGGGCTGTAGCTGCTGCCAAGCTGCTTGGAAGTCACCCAGGTGGGGATGCTGGCAAGGCCCTTGGGACAGTAGAAAGGCCGCTCTGGTGAGTTTGTCTGGGCCGGGCGGGCTGTGTGGGCAGAGCCGGACCACCCCTTGCCCCGGGAGGGAGGCCCCTCTCCCATCTCTGGGGGGCCTTGGCCTCTCCCCTTCCCCGGGGCCCAGGCTCTCTGCGGTGAGGGGGGGGTCTGGCCGCTGGGACCCCGAGAGCCCAGGGGCAGAAACGGCCCGAGTGTCCCCCAGATGCCCTGGCGGGGGCCTCTGCTCTTTGCCCCCAGGAGGCCACCAGTGCGGATTGTGCAGCAAGATCCCCCGTGGCAGCTCCAGAGGAGCGTCAGCACAGATCTCCGCAGAGACCAACTGCCGATCTCATCCCCAGGTACCCGGAGGGGGCAGGCGGGCCCCCCTCCCAGAAGCCCTGCTCAGACCCCTGTTGAAAAGCCCGCCCCATGTGCCCTCCCCCGGCCATGGCTGTTTCTGCCCCCCCCCCACACACACACACAGAAGGATTCACATAGTGAACAAAAGCGACATGTAACCCTCAGAGCACAGATGTCCCCAAGGCACATCCACACTGAACACACACACGGCACACACAATGCTTACACACACACACACGGTGCTCACAGTGTTCACACCGAACACACACACACACACACACACACACACACACACGGCACACAAAGGCTCACACACACACACACACACACACACACACGAATTTGCGCCCACACTCATGCACAAGGCACACTCCCAGACCTGGCCTCCCCGGGCCAGGCCTGCTCTTTCCCTGGGCTCTGCAGCCCCATCAGTGGGACAGACGTGTGGGGGTGGGGGGTGGTCAGGACCCCTGCCCGGCACCGTTCCCACGCCCCCTGCTCTTTACAGACACATCAGAAGTTGCCTGCTCCCTGACAGCTCCCATCAGGCCCAGCAGCTGTGAGGAAGAGAACCATTGAGGTGGCTTAGGAAGAAATGCCCGAGGTAGGAAGCGTTGCCCAGCCCTGCCGGCCCTCCCGAAGGGTCCTTCTTCACACGGGCGGGGGGGCTTCCCATGTCTGCTTTGCAGAGGGGGCCGAGACCCGGAGCTCGCGAGGGCCGATTGGCCAGGGGCCGCCCCCAGCTTGGGGTCGGGAGCCCCGCTTAATGGAGCGCAGGCCTTCTGGTGCCCCGTGCGGTGGGGGATGTTCCGGCACCCCGTGGTGCTGGGGGGGCTCCGGAGCCCTTCGTGACCCAGGCTCTCTCTCCTTCTCCCCCAGGAATGACAATCTCTCTGCTGTCACACTGCCCGGGCAGGACTGGCCCTAATTGTGCAACTTCCTTCCCTCCTGGTGAGTGACCTGGGCAAACCCCTCCCTCCCTGCAGGGGCTCCCCTTGTGCCCTCGGTAGATGGGGGCTGCCCTCCTGGTCGCCGGGTGCCCGGTCACGCCCTCCTCTCCCCGAGGGGCCCGAGCTCCCCCTCTTAGGCGGGCCCCCAGCTCCTTCCCTGACCCTGGTCATTGGGCTGCAGGGTTGGGCAGTGACTGTGGCCTCCGGGCCCTGAAGGCCCTTCCCCAGAGGAAGCCTGGCCAGGGACCTTTCCCAGGGAACAAAGGGGAGCCTGAGAGCTCTGAAAATCAGGGGGCCATTCCCAGGATTCCCCAGGGCCTGCGCAGCCCCTCCCCCCTGCTTCACCAGGTCCAGGGCTCCCAGAGGGGCGTCCCCCCTTCAGGGCCCAGGCACAGCCCCGGGGCAGCCCGGACTCGTTCCTCACGGGGCCCTGGGGGGGCTGGGGCGTGTTCCAGAACAAGAGGCAGAAAGCGGCCCTGCTGGGCCAGAAGCAGCATCTTTCTGTGGGGCACCAGGACCACCAGACATCGGGTCAGCTGAGGCATGGTCCTCTAGGACCGAGCCCGACTGCTGCCCGCTCAGACCCTGAGTAAGTAGGGGCCCGGGCGGGGGGTGGTGGTGGTGGTGGGGAGGAGTGGAGGGGCTGGGGGTCTCCTCCACCTGCCCACCACCCCCAGACACATTCTATGCCAGAGTGGGGTGCCGCTGTCTGGGCATGCCGCCGCCCAGGGGAGAGGGCAGAGGGGAGGCCGGCCTGACCCCTTGACAGTCTGGGTACATGGGCTCCCATGCCCCCTCCTCCCTGGGCCCCGAGGCTGGTGCATCAGGCAGATGTGGCCCCGGCCCCGGAGCCACCCCCCTTCCCGCCTCCCGGCAGCCTCCCCCGGGCCCCTGCTGCAGATCGGTGATCGCTGTCCTTGTCTCTCAGGTGCCCGGGCGGCTGCCTCTGGGGCGTGATGCATCGGGTCAATAAACACGCCTCTGAGAAACCTTGGTGTGCCGAGAGTGTCCTTGCGCTTGGGGGGGGGGGGGTGTGCTTAAAGGGTCCTTGCGCTTTGGGGGGGAGGGGCTCCCTCCAAGCAGTGGGAACATGACCTTGGCCCAGCAGGGAGCTGGCCCGGTGACCTTTGCCAGGCCCAGACAGCTCTGAGGAGGCCCGGTTGCTTTAGGGCGATGTTCACCAGGAAGCCCCCGCCTCAGTCTCCTTCCTGACCCTGCTGGGCTACCCCGCCCCAGGGCCTGGTGTCTGCCCAGAGTGTGGCCTCCCTCCCTCCCTCTCAGGGACTCCCAGGCAGGGCTAACAGGGCAGGGGAAGCTGCCCCCCAGGGAGGTGCCCCCAGTTCTGCAGCCTCAGCCCTAGGGAGCCCAGGGACCCCGCCCTCTCATTCAAGGCCCCTGGCCTCTCCCTCACAGGCCCCGGCCTCTCCCTCCCCACTCCCTTCTCCTTCCAGTGTCTCCTTCCCTCCTCTTGGGCCAATCACGGCTGTGGCTGACCTGCCTGTCACCTGGTGCCCCGCCCCCTTGCTCAGTCCCTTGCCGCCCCGCCTCCCGTGTTCCCCTCTGAGATGTGGGAAACTCGGCTCCGCTGGCACCTTCTCACCTTCCCGCCTGGTCCAGCCCAGGCCAGAGTCCCGGCGGCCTCTCTGTCCCCAACTATTTGGCCCCACTTCCTCCGCAATTCTGGCCAATGCGGCCCGAAGTATTACTCCGGAGGGGGCCCTGAAGGATTACTCTGGAGGGGTCCGAAAGTATTACCCCAGAGAAGAGCCTAAAGTATTACCCCACTTGGGGGCCTAAAGGATTACCCGAGGGGAGCCTGAAGAATTACCCCTGAAGGGGGCCTAAAGTATTACCCCTGGAGGGGGCCCTGAAGGATTACTCTGGAGGGAGGACCTGAAGTATAACTCTGAAGGGGAGCCTGAGGATTACTCTGGGGGGAGGGGCTTGAAGGATTATTGGGGGGAGTGGGGGGACGAAGTATCCTCCAGAGTGGGGCCTGAAGCATTGCTCTGGAGGGGCTGAATTTACTGGGGCCCGAATTGGGGGGCTGAATTGTTCCTCTGGGGGATGCTCTTCCTCTTGCTTGCCCCTTCTTTCTGGGGGTGCCCAGAGCTCTTCCCCATTTCCTCCGTGAGCCTCTGGTTCCCTCTCCTGTCCTTGCTGGCTGCCCCAGGTCCTGCATCCTCCCTGCCTGTGGGCCGCAGGTCCATCCCAGGCCAAGCGCGAGCCCAGTTGCAGCCCTGAAGATGTGGCGCCCCTCCCTCTGCTGGGTCCTTTGTCCGCCTCTGCTCCCCGGCGGGGCCGGGGCTCCTTGGGGCACTTTTCTGCCTCCCTCCCTGTCTCGGGAGAGAAGGGGGTCCCTAAGAGCTGAACTGCGGCCCCTTTCCTGGGGAATTGGAGGCCAGGGGCCCTTTCCGGGCTGTCTCCTTGGTGTCCCTCCGTTTCCCTCGCTCCTTTTGGGGGAGCATCCGCAGCCCCTCCGGGCCGGGTCCCTTCCTCCTCCTCCTGCCCCCGCTGCCGCGGCCCAGTGTGCCCGGGTCTAGGCGGGGGCTCGCGCTGTCTCGGGGGGGGGGGGGCTGGATGTGTCCGAGGACTCCCCCTCCTCCCTCCCGCCGGGTCCTCTCCCTGCCGAGACCACCCAGAGTTGTTTCTGGCCCGGCCCGGGGCTGCCCGCACTAACACCAGACTTGACCCGAAAGTTCGGCCCTCGCCGCGGGCTCCCCGCCCCCAAGTCTAGGAGGGCGCGGCCCGCCCGGCCCCGGCCCCGGCGTGTCTCCCGGACACCTGGGCCCTAGGCAGCTCCACAAGCGGGGACCCGTCAGTGGTTCCCTGATTTGGGGAAGAGAGCAGGGCCCTGGGAGAAGGCGCCGAGTCCCAACCCCGCTCCTCCCTCCGCTGTGCAAATACTCTCCACACGCGTAATACAGAAGCTGCCCTTCCCCCAGCCCCTCGCACGCCCGTTGCGCATGCGCGGGTCCAGACCAACCAACCCCACCCCCCCCCCCCCCCCCCCCCCCCCCCCCCCCCCCCCCCCCCCCCCCCAGGGCTTCGGGGACCTGCCCAGCCCAGGTACAATCCCGGCAAACGGGGAGCTGTCGGCGTCCCGCCCCCCGCCCCCAGCCTTCTGCCAAGTCCCCCTGTCGAGAGCCCCGATCTTCGCCTCCAGCCTCCCTTTCCTTGGCGGGAGGCCGTTCTCGGCCCGGTCCCGGGACGGTGCTCCCCATCCCCGAGCCGGTGCTCCCCATCCCCGCGCCGGTGCTCCCCATCCCCGCGCCGGTGCTCCCCATCCCCGCGCCGGTGCTCCCCATCCCCGCGCCGGTGCTCCCCATCCCCTTGCCGGGACCGGAAGCCGCGGCGCCCGAGAGGAAGGAGTGGCGCTGCAGGCGGCGGGACCGGCTGCCTTGGGAGCGTCTTCTCCCGGCGCGGGAAGTCTTTGGCCTCTGCGTCAGCGCCTAGCAGGGGCCCGCGTGCAGCCAGTGCCTCATAAATGCCCACCCCTCCCGGTGGAGTCCTTGCAGGGGGAGGAGTGCAGAGAGGCCGGGAAAGAGCACGAACCGCGGCCGGGCCGAGATGGGCGGGCGGACCTGTTGTCCGTCTGTCCCCGCGCCCCGCCCCCGATGCGCAGGGGGTCGGAATGGGAACACGAGAGAATTATGGTCGGGCCTTGTCGGGAGCCTAGAATCCTTTCCACTTGCGAGGTTCTAGGCGCTACTGGCGGACAGCGCCCCAAGGAGTCTGAGCTGCGGGACGTAGGGGGCGCCCCGGGGCGCCAGCACCTCCGCCGGGGCGGGGCCCCAGCAGGCACCGGAAGCTTTTAGAATTGAAATCGAAGATGCTAGACTTAACCAAGTGTCTTCCTCCTCTCCTCACCCCCAGGCGTGGCCCGTAGGAAGAAAGTTGCGGACCAGGCCATTGCTTCCCTCTTTCCCCCTCATTCACATTCAGCACTCATTATTTTTCTACTCCCTTTTCCTGAGGGTCCTAGTCCTGTCTTCAGGGATCTATCTTCAAGTCCAGGCTAGTGGGAAAAGCTAGACCGCTGGTCACGTGGTGCAGTGGGTTTTATTTATGAAGACCTGCCCTGGAACCCCATCTCCCCCTGGTGACCTGAGCCAAGTCCCCGTGCAGTGGTTGTGGTCCTTTTAAGAAACTGATTTGTGATCCTTTCTGACTGAGATTACTCCCAGGCCCCTCTGGCCTATGCATCATCAACTCAGGAAGCCGGGACCTTTGATTGACAAATCCTGGTTTAAAAGCACCCCTTTGAATTCCAATAGGAGATGGAGGCTTGTCCCGGCCCCCACTGGATCTGAGCCAACTTGGGACTCCACCCACAGGCCCTTTAGCTAAATGTCTCATTATAAAAGAGCCAAACTAAAATCCACTCTTTGAAGAGGGTCCAAACATGGCAGTCCTGCTCTTGGCAGCCAAGGAGCTTCTGCCCTGGCACCCTTTTCCGGTGCCCTCCTCTCTTTCCCTTCACCTATTTCCCTAACTAGACTTGAACCTTACTTCCAATCCCCATAATAAACCTCTTTTATCAGTCTAGGTTTTGGGGTCTGTAAATTCCTTTCCAGGGGACTTGCGCCACCAGAAAGGGAATCCCAGAACTCCCTACCCTTGTGCCGAATTCTGAGGGGTTGCACAACCTGAACCCCGAACCTGCCACTAGACCTCATTTAACTCCCCAACCACCAAAACCCTAATTTCCTTTGGGGTCCCCAAATCTAAACCTCATCACCTGCCCACTCCTCTCCTCCCTCATTTGGGAAATGAACCAGGTGCTGCACGGGTCGTTGCTCAGCTTTTATCCAGCACTTGCTTTTTGTAGTTGCATTGCCAAGTGCTGAGAATATTCCAAGGGAGGCAAAGTGCGGCCTCTGCCTGCGAGCAGCTTCCAGTCTAAAGGGAAGAGATGCCCCGTGCCCAGCACGGTGGTACACACACCCAGCAGGCTGGAGCCCTGGCACTCTGGAGAGAAGCACTGAGGGAAGAGGGAACGGGAAAGGCTTCCAAAAGAGGGAAGGCAGCAGGGGAGGGCGGGAGGCAGAGAGGGAGGGGAGAGGATTCAGGGAAGGGGGGGAGCCCTGGGAAATGACCACAGCCGGGAGGCAATCTGTGTCTGGAGACAGGTACCTCTTGGAGGGTGTTCTTTTATTGGGGGGGGGCAGTAAGAAGACCAAGAGAGGGGCTCACGTGATGAACGACTTAGATAACAAACCGAATTTTTCATTTGGTCTTGGAGTACATTGGGGGAGGGGGGCCCAGAGCTAGCAGGATCACTGAGTCCCAGAATGGGGCTGGAGTGAGACAGGCAGAAACTCGGACTGCCTCAGTCTGGGTCCAGGTATGGCTGAAGGAGGGTCTGGGAGGAGGGTTGGGGTAGCAGGGGAAAGATGCTGCCAAGGTGACAGGCACAGGCCTTGGCACATGGCTGAGAGATAGTGGGTGAGAGAGTGTGGTGTCCAGGGCGACTCCAAGGTTTCCAACCTGAGGGCCTGGGAGGTGGAAGTATCCTCCAAGGACAAACTGGCCCGGAAGCAGACTCTTCTGTATCCTGCAGCCAGGACTGGCTCACGTTTTATTCTTCCAATGGCACCTCGGGAGAGTGGGCTCCGCTGTTCAAGGTGGTCTCAAATACCTGGCAGTACCCTCTCTGCATCCCAGCTCTGGAGGGGGGACACCTTGTGTTCACGTGCCTGGTGCGTGCACACATGTGCAGCTGCCCGTCGGCCTGTTGCTGAGGTTCCCCCCCAACCCTGCCCATACCCCAGCCTGGGCTCCAGGCCTGTTGCTGAGGCTCCCCCCCAAGTTCTGCACCCCAGGGATATCAAGATGTTATTAAGTGCAGACCTTAGGGATGTAGACCATGCAAGGGTTCATTTGCGGTGGGGAGCTATGTTCTAGACACACTGCGCCCACCTTGTCCTTCACACACTTGGGGTGCATCCCTGGTGGGGATGTGGCTAATCCAAAGGTACATTTGCGTTGGAAAACCATGGTGTAGACTCACTGAGCCACTGGGGAAGAGAATAAATTTGGGTGATTTCCAACAGGAATACTGCTATTTCTTTGTGTGTGGACAGGGGAGGGGGCATTGAAGCGATGTGCCCCCTCACTCAGGCCTATGGGCGTGTGCAACCAATGAGCATCATCTGCCGAGTGGGTCCTACCTTTTCAGGGCATGCCCAGCGGATGCCCAACAAGGCTGGTCCCCAACTGCCCGTGGCCACCTTGGTTTGGGAGCACTCCCCCTTCTATGTCTTCCTCTCCTCCATCCTCTCAGCCGCCCCAGGAGACTGAGGGGAGCCGAGCTAGCCACTTCCCCCATGGACAAGTGTGGTTTATGGCTCCTCCCTGTCAATGAGGTAAAGCTTCCATCACCCGCCTGGTGTTTGGAACTGCCGCCCGGCTGGGCCGGCTTCCCTCTGCCACTTCTAGCACCTGTTTGGGATGAGGGCCTGGCCTGCTAGCCTTGGGCCCTTCCTAAAAGGGCTCCGCTATCCCGCTTCCTGGGCTGGCCTGGCTGCCTGGGGCTCTCGCTGAGCAGGGACTGAAGTGGCTGGGCTGGCTGCTGAGGCAGAGACTGAGTGCAGAGGCCTCCCTGGAGTCTCAGGCCCCCAGGCTGGGGCTAGGATAGAGGGCAACCAACCACCATCCCCAAGAATGGGGAGCAGCTACAGCCAGGGAGTGCCGCTTAACGGGGCTGGCTGAGGCTATGGGGGGGGGGGGTGAAAGCAGCTTCCAGCAGGGGGCTTCCTGAAGGCTAGGCCATGAGCATGGGCTGGAAACAACGGGGGCATCCGGCAGTGCACCGGCAGCCCCCGGCAGTCCTTGGGGAGAGCCTGGGCACAGGCCGGTGGACAAGGAGCAACCTCTTAGGTCTCGCTCAGAGGCACACGGTCTCTGGTCAGAGCACAGTGGAGTCGGGGGCGGGGGGGGGGGGGAGAAGGAGGGCAGAGAGTGTAGTTTCCAATGTGGAAGGCCCTGAAGGCTGGGCTGGGGAAAGTGAGCCTTCCACCTGGGGTAATGGGGAGGAGCCGTGCAGGGTCAGCCTGGGAATCAGATGGCACCAGACATAAGGAAGGGCCCAAGGGACTCACGATGGAGTGGAGGGAGACAGGGCTACAGGGAAGTCATGGCACCCTCCCAGGGCACCGCTTGGTACGGGGCTACAGAGAAACAGTGAAGAGGGACCAGGCTTGTGAGGGCAGAGAGGGGCGGGAGCACTGGCCGGCCCTCTGGGTCCCGGGACGCACGCACCACTTCCCAGATGAACAGACATGTCACTGACTCCTCGGGGAGGCTCCCAAGCAGGTGGCCGGGCAGCCAGCGTCTCCACAGGCCCCCAGAGGGCAGGTTTCAGCTGCCGGGCGGCCAGCAGCTCCACAGGGGGGAGCAAGGCCGGGGCGGGGGGGGGGGAGGAGATGGGGCTCCCTAGGGCTTCAGGGAGGTTTGGCCGCCTCAGCCGCAGGAGCCCAGCTCATCAGGAGAAGGTCGGAGGGCACTGGGCCTGACTCCAAGCTGCTCCTAGGCCTCAGGCTCCCGGGCTGCTGCCCCCTGGAGGATGTGGGAGGAGGATGGGGGAGGAAGGGATTAGGGGATTAGCCCAGGGCATTAGCCCCCCCCCCCCCAGGGTGCCAGTAGAAGCCACTGGGCAGTGGGGCCAAGGGATGGCCATCGAGGGGTGGCAGCGAAGGGCTGGGGACCTCCCTGAGGCAACAGAGGGGGCTCAGGGGCTCCCTGGAGGGGTTTTTGGGAGCTCCAAGTCAGCCCATCAGCCTGCAGTTAGAAGGCTTGGCCAGCTTCCCATTGTTGGAGAAGCCCTGGAAGGATGTTGGAGGTCCCAGGGACCATGGCCCGTCTCTAAGGGCGCCTCCTCGGCCGCCTCCTCAGAGCCCTGCCATTTCTCCCCACAGGAGGCCAGGCCGGCCCAAGGGCACCCACAGTCGCATCGCTCCCAGCCGCCGCCTCTGCCCCCCTCCAGCATGCTCCCCCCCGCCCCCGCCGTCTCGCTGCCAGTGCTGGCCCCCGGGCACAGCGTCCCCTCAGTTGCCGGGTCATTTCCAAGGAAGGCCCGCCTGGACGATCTCACTGCCTCCCACTGCCTTCCCTGGGCCTGCCCTGCCTCCAGCCTCAGCCTCCCCTCCCCGGGAGCCGGCCAGGGCTTGCCTCAGGGACTGCTCTCCCCCTGCCGCTGGGCAGCTCCTTCCTAAAAGCTGGATGGGCCATGCCCCCCTCATTGGAAGGTTGTTGGGCCCAGTTGTGGATGAGGCCCGGCCTGTCTGCCCTCCCCCTGCCGCTGCACAGCTCCTTCCTAAAAGCTGGATGGGCCATGCCCCCTCATTGGAAGGTTGTTGGGCCCAGTTGTGGATGAGGCCCTGGCCTGTCTGCCCTCCCCCAGGCCTGCTGCTGGTTGGCTGGTGGATGACCCCTGGTGTCAGAGACCCCCCCCCCAGGGAGCAGGACCCTAGCATGAGCTGGTCTGCCAGGGGCAGTTGGGCCTGAGAGAGGTGCTGCCAGCCGGTGGGAGCGGGACATGGGTGGAGGGGCCTCCAGGCCATGGCTGGAACAGCCAGACATTGACAGGCCCGATGCCGAAGGACCCCTGAGACGTAACAACATACAGGTGAGCAGCTCTGCCCGTGAGCCAGACCCCGTGCCAGTGCTCCCCGCACCCGCACTCGGGGCCCCTCCCCAGCACCGGGGGTTCGGGCCTGGGAGGACCCCTTTGGACAGCTGAGGAACGCAGGGCTAGCGGCAGGGACGGGGTCTGCCCCCGGGGAGCCTGAGCCCTCCCCCGACCCTGCCCGTACCCCTGTGAAGGGGCCGAAACCGCGCTCTCCCCGGGGGGCACTGCCACAAGCGGGGACAGCGCTGTGTGTGTGTGTACTTTCTGACCTTTATTAATCGGGGTCGTGTCATGTTTTGGGGGCGGGACGCCCTGGGCCCCCCAACTGGATGGAGAAATTAGCCCCCTGCCGGGGGGCTCAAAGGCCATTACCATGGCCATCCCCTGGCATTTGGGGTAACCGTGGCAGCGGGGTGGGGCGCCACCTCACAATTCTGCTAGGTAGTTGATGAGAAAGGGTTGCCATGGAATAACAGCCAGGGTGGGGTGGGACCAACAGACTTGGAACCGTGGCAACAGTTTATGACCCGCCTGGTTCGATTGTGATCCTTGGGTTTAAGCCTGGACACTTTCTTGTGAGATCAGCGGACAGAAGATTTAGACCCCCGGCATCACCAGGGGCCCATCCCCAAATGCCACAAATCCAAGCTGAAGGAGTCCGCATCCCCTTTGCGGGACACGGGCGGGGGAGAGGCTTTTCCCAGCCTATGATCCACGCTAGGGTGGTCCGGGCCATTCCTAATCTGTTTGTAACGGTTTTTGGTGCGGGTCGGGATGGAAGACCGGGAGCTAGGCCACAGGCAATGGTGTATGCTCGTCATCCTCAGCCATACCTAGAGAGTCAACAAGGAGCCTTTATTGGAGCCGGCGATGGGAGAATGGGAATATCTCTCCAAGCAAGGCGGTCCCAGGCTTTCATGGACAGACATCGGGGCCCTCGCTCAATGGCCCACGCTAGAAGATACCGAGCCCTCCCTGAAAGCCTGCTGGCAGCTCTGGCTGGAGCAGAAGAGCAAAGCTCCGGAGCGGTTGTTGAGGCCTCCTCCCAGTCTCTGGCTGAAGAACCCCAGGAGGCAGCAGGAGCCGATGGCAGTGACAAATCTCACCCTCCACCTGCACCCATGAGTTCTCCACAACTTGCCAGTGGCCTAGAAGAACAAGAAGAACGAGGACAAGAAGAAGATGGAAGAACTGAAGATGTCCCTTCTGCCCTGAACACCACAGGGGAGGGGATATGTAGTGGGGGATGTTAAAGGACTGGAGCCCAGCCTTATAAACTCTGGCCTTGTCCCCTTCATCTGTTTCATCATTCCCCCCTTTCCCGTTGGCGTTCCCCTTTGGGCCTTCTCTCTCCCCTTCCCCTTTGGCCTAAAGGCTCCTTTCAACAGCGATTGTCCTATAGATTTGAGGAGGGCAGGTGACGGCCACCTTTTCCTACCTATCTCTGTCCCCTTATCTTTCTGGGAAGGACCTATTCTTTCAAACATTATCCTCTTGCCCTACACCCTTTCCTCTACATTTAAAAGCTTTCTTCCACCTATCATGAATTAACGATCTTTCTCTCTGGAAATGGCCTTTGTTCTTTCATCCTTCTCTCTTTCCCCCCCCCCCTCCCAAACCCCACCACAGCCTGGTGGGCCCCCTCCATCTCCCTATCTCTGCCTCTTTCTTCCCCTGGGCCACAGGTCTCTGCCCCTTGATATCCCTGCCCCCACTGTCCCCTGCTGCTGTCTCTTTTTCACCTAATCTCCAGGTGCCTGCCCCTGATCCCTTGAGAGATCCCCCCAAAGGGTGCGGGGTGGCTCCCTGGGGTGCAGAACTTGGGGACATGGCTAATTCAAGGAGCCTTTGGGCCGGGAAGGTCTGGTCTAGACTCCCTGCCCCCACTTCCTCTTTCACAGGCAAATGGGGGAGCCCCCTGCGGTGGTGAATTGGGGGGATGTGGCTGGGACAAGGGCTCATTGGGGGAGGGAAACCCTGGTCTACACTCAGTGCTCCCACCTGCCTCCTTCACAGAGATGGGAAGCCCCCTGCGGTGGTGAATGATGGGATGTGGCAGGGACAAGCGCTCATTGGGGGAGGGAAGCCCCACTCTAGACTCCCTGCCCCTGCTTCCTCCTTCACAGAGATGGGGGGAGCCCCCTGGGGTTCTGGGGACTGGGAGGGGGGAAGGCCCACAAGATCATGGTCTCCAGCCCAGTGCATGTGTCCCAGGAGCCCCTCTGAGTTAGGCCTGAAGAAAGCAGGAGGGAGACGGGGCGGGGGCTCCCTGGCTGTCCTGCCCCAGACCGTGTGCCAGTGGGCTCAAGCACAGTGGGGGCTTCAAAGGCTCCCCCTGTCCTTTCTGGCTCCCTGCCTGAGGGCTGCAGTTTCCCAGCAGCCTCAGGGGCACCCTTCTGCCTTCCCCAGGGCCCTGCAATCAGGGAACTTGTGGGGGAGACTGTGATGTGATGGGGGCCCAAGACTCGGGCCCCAGGAAGTTGCCCTGGGGGGGGGTAAGAAGCGCCTTGGCTGTGGCTGTCCCTGAGGGCCGGCCCGCCGCCGCTTGGGTGCAGGGAAAACAGAGGACAAATGAAGGCTTTTTAACCCTGAAGTGGCCTTGGGGGGGGGGGGCAGGGAACTCGACCATCGTGGCGGTTAGAGCGGGGACGCCGGGCCTGCCGACTCCCCGGCCCCTTACCAGGCCCACGGGAAGGAGGGAAGAAGGGCAGGGCACAGACCCGGCCCTACTGACGCTCAGGAGGGTGTGGGCCAAGGGGCAAGACATCGTTCCAGCCCCCTCCGCCTCAGTGCCTTGTCAGTTGGGGCCAAAGGAAGCTGGACTCAGAAGTGGAGGAGGTCATAGGGTCCACTGAAAGAAGGCTTTCCTGGTACAGAGGGGGAAACTGAGGCTCCCAGGGGCCAGGTAGTGGTGGCCCCCTGACAGGCTGGTGGGAGTCACACACACACGGCACACAAAGCACTCACATCATACAAATACACAACACACGAACCACACATACCGTACAAACACATAACACGCAAAACCCTCACACCGTACAAATATACAACTCACAAACCACTCACACCATATAAATACACAACACACAAACCACTCACATTGTACAAACACATAACACACAAACTCAAAAGTGAAATCACAACCAAAAACAATAAACACACAACACACAAAACACCCACTGTCAAACATAACTCACAAAACCACCCACCAAAATCACAAAACAAACCCTCCCAAACGGGAAAACACACAACCAAAACCTCCCCGTGAATCACAACACAAAAACCAAAGACACACACACAAAAACCCATGCCACTCTCCAAACCACTCACCCCAAAATCACAACACACAAACCACTCCTTGTCAAACACAACACCAAACCACTCCCGTAAACACACAACACACAAAACACTCTTTTGGGAAACACATAACACACAAACCACCCGTAAACACATAACACAAACACTCCCTGGGTACACACTCACAAAACACTCCACCACTTCCAAAAACAAAACACTCCACCCCCACATAACACAAAACCCCACCCTAAACACATAACACAAAACACTACACCAAATTTAAATCAACTCCCACTCCCATTATTACACACAAAAACCCACCCACAATCCCACACAACCCACATCCACAAATACCCAACACAACCACTCCACACCACACAAATCCAAACACAAAACCACTCACTTGTAAAATCACAACACAAAACACTCATCATACAAACACATAGCACACAAAACACTCAAGTAAAAAATACAACACAAAACCACCCTACAAAACACACAACACAAAAACCTCACCTCAAAACAAACCCAAAACACTCCACCTTAAACACATAACACACAAAACACTCACACCATACAAACACACAACTCCAAAAACTCCCCATATAAATTCAACACAAAACCTCCCACACAAATCCCAACACCAAATCCCACATACCTATAAATACCCAACACCCATCACACCACAAAATCACAACACACGACCCTCCTTGTTAAACACAATACAAACCACTTTAATGGGAAATCCCAACACAAAAACCCCACACCACCACAAATTACACTCAAAACCACTCCCTTTAAATATACAACACCAAAACCACTCCCAACCACAAAATCACAAACCACACAAACCCACATACCAAAATCCCAACCCAAAACTCACACCACACAAATACACAACACACAAACCACTCACATCGTACAAATACACAACACACAAACCACTCACACCGTACAAACACACAACACACAAAACACTCACACCGTACAAACACATAACTCACAAACCACTCACACCATACAAATACACAACACACAAACCACTCACATTACAAACACATAACACACAAAACACTCACACCGTAGAAATACACAACACACAAAACACACCGTACAAACACACAACACACAAAACACTCACACTGTACAAACACACAACACACAAAACAATCACACCATACAAATACACAACACACAAACCTCACACACACAACACACAAAACACTCACACCATACAAACACACAACACACAAAACACTCACACCATATAAATATACAACACACAAAACACTCACACCACACAAATACCCAACACACAAACCACACATACCATACAAATACACAACACACAAACCACTCACACCACACAAATACACAACACACAAACCACTCACACCACACAAATACACAACTCACAAACCACTCACACCATATAAATATACAACACACAAACCACTCACACCACACAAATACACAACACACAAACCACTCACATTGTACAAGTACACAACACACAAACACATATAAATACACAACACACGAACCACACATACCACAGAAACACACCACACAGACAACACACAAACCACACATACCATACAAATATACAACACACACAAACCTTTCACATTATACAAATGCACAGCACAGAAACCACACAGCATACAAATACACAACTCAGAAGCCACTTACACCATACAAATACACAGCACACAAAGCACTAACATCATATAAATGCACAACACACGACCACACATACCATACAAATACCACACAAACCACTCACATTGTACAAGTACACAACACACAAAGCACTCACACCACACAGACAACCCACGAACCATACATACCACACAAATATACAACACACACAAACCTTTCACATTATACAAATGCACAGCACAGAAACCACACAGCATACAAATACACAACTCAGAAGCCACTTACACCATACAAATACACAGCACACAAAGCACTAACATCATATAAATACACAACACACGACCACACATACCATACAAATACCACACAAACCACTCACATTGTACAAATATACAACACACAAACCTTTCACATTATGCAAATACACAGCACAGAAACCACACATAAAATACAAATACACCCCACACAAACCACTCACATCATACAAATACATAACCCACAAACCACTCACACCATACAAATACACACATCCATCAAACTCATGTGTGTATCATATACAAATATATATACATTCTTATACAAATAGCACACAAACCACAACTCCATAAAAATATACCCATACCATGTGCAATATCCACAAATATACATTATACACATACAATTATTCATAACACACGCCACAGACACACAAATACGTACATCAGGCACACCATCCACCAAACTCACACATATATAAATATAATACCTCAAAATAATGCTTATACCTCACACAAATACACAATATACTTATACACACAATTTCAACACACACCACGCAGATCGCACACAAATTGACATGTGTGCATATACAGATAACACACACCATCCATACCCACCCATCACACTCAGGCAAACACTAAATATACCACAAATACATATACTGCACACAAGACACATATGCACAAATACATTTACAACAGTCACATACACCACATACACTAAGAATACCCATATTACACTCAAATACATCACGTAAAAAGTTTATATCACACACAAATACATAGACATGCATATGCAAACAACACACAAACTGCACCCTCCACATAAATTTACATTTCATACACTATACACAAATATACACATGTCATATACATTTCATACACACAAATACACATACCACACAGAGGATACATACACAAATACACACAATGCACAAATACACATATCATACACTCCATAGACGCATGGATATGCATACCACATACACAAATACACACATACATTTAAAAAACCACACACCCCATAAAATACACACATACCACATACAGTACACACAAATATACTGTCCACACCTACAACACACACAAAAATACATATACCGCAACATGGACGCACAAATACACACACAAGACACAGAAATACACAAAGCATACACAATAGACACTTAAAAATACATACCAGATAACAATACACGTCACACACACCAAAACCACAAATTACACACCACCAAGAAGCATACCACATAGTCCATCCACTCACAAATGCGCACACACCACATGCAAATACATCCAAATACCAGACATAAAAATATACACCATATACAAATACATACAGCTCCACACACAGACACATAGCAGCCGCCCAGACACACACCACACACAAATACAAATAACACACAGATGCACACACTCCAGACAAAAAATACATGCCACATATGAATACCCGTCATACACAAATACACATACCAAAAACGCTATAGACACGTGCATATACACACCACACACAAATACAAACACAGAAAGACACAATACACACGAATGCACACATACCAGACACAAAGATGCACAACAGGAAAGAGAATACACTGCACACACAAATATACTTACCAAATGCATTAGAGACACATGAATAAACATACCATACACAAATCCGCATCACTCAGAAATCTACACACACCAGACACAAAAATCTACAAGACACAAAAATACACTTCACAAATAAACACACATCCTGAACACACTATAGACACATAAATATACACACCACACACAAATATACATACACCAGACACACAAATACACAACAGACATTTAAGTGCACTTCACACACAAATACACATACCAGCCACCCAGAGGGGCGTCCCCCCTTCAGGGCCCACGCACAGCCCCGGGGCAGCCCGGACTCGTTCCTCACGGGGCCCTGGGGGGGCTGGGGCGTGTTCCAGAACAAGAGGCAGAAAACGGCCCTGCTGGGCCAGAAGCAGCATCTTTCTGTGGGGCACCAGGACCACCAGACATCGGGTCAGCTGAGGCATGGTCCTCTAGGACCGAGCCCGACTGCTGCCCGCTCAGACCCTGAGTAAGTAGGGGCCCGGGCGGGGGGTGGTGGTGGTGGTGGGGAGGAGTGGGGGGGCAGGGGGGTCTTCTCTACCTGCCCACCACCCCCAGACACATTCTATCCCAGAGTGGGGTGCCGCTGTCTGGGTGTGCCGCCGCCCAGGGCAGAGGGCAGAGGGGAGGCCGGCCTGACCCCTTGGCAATCTGGGGGCGTGGGCTCCCGTGCCCCCTCCTCCCTGGGCCCCGAGGCTGCTGCGTCAGGCAGATGTGGCCCCGGTCCCGGAGCCGCCCCCCTTCCCGCCTCCCCCGGGCCCCTGCCGCTGATCGCTGTCCTTGTCTCTCAGGTGCCCGGGCGGCTGCCTCTGGGGCGTGATGCATCGGGTCAATAAACACGCCTCTGAGGAACCCGGGTGTGCCGAGAGGGTCCTTGCGGTGGGGGGGGGGGGGGGGAGAAGGGGGGGAGGGGCTCCCTCGGAGCAGTGGGAACATGACGGCGTTTTAGAGAAATCTGGGAGGTTGCATGAGTTTTGTGAAATGCAAACTGGGAAGACTAGGATTATGCTTCAGTAATTGTTTATTAGGGGATTAAGTTCCCAGCAGGCAGCGGAGACGTGTTTGGCTGCCGGGACTTAGTGTAGTTGGGGCCGGAGGGAACAGGGAGGCCGCTGACCTTGGCCCGCCGCCCGCCCTCCGATCCAGATTCACTTTGGTGTGGTGGAGTTCCGGTGTCAGCTCCTGGATGTCATGGCTCTCCGGGAATGAAGAGCAAACGGCGGGCTCGGGGGGAACGGGCAGAAAGAGCCAAGTCACAGACCTCCCCATGGGGAGACTCCTTCATCCATCGCCTTTTCCCAGTCTGTCCCTGGTTCCCAGGGATCTTTATCTCTCTCTGGCTCCCAGGGGGCTGGGCTGCCTCTAGCGAGGTTCCTCCAAAGGCCTTCTCTGGAAGGCAACGACTCGGGGCTCTTTGAGCACTTGCCAGAGGGAGCTGTCCAGCAGATCTAGCCATAGCCCAGTCCCCGGGACGTTTGCCGAGACAAATATTCCTCCATTTGAAAACCAGGGAGAAGGTGCTGCCGGACGCCCCGGACAGAGAATTCTCTAAAGGTCGAGGGGTTCCAAGTTTCTGGCAACGTGTCCCGGGACGGGTCCTGGTCTTTGCCTATAGCTCAGAGCGCCAATATTTCTTTCAGAAAGCACTGGAGGTGGACACCAGGGGCAGAAACAGGGCGAGGTCGAGGATCGGGAAGTTCGAACAACTTCCGTATCACGGGCCCTACTCTTCTAACAACTTTTCTATCGTGATCCACACTCCTTTGTCTGGTAACCATCCATTTCTCTTCAGTAGGCGTTGAGAGGGAGAAGTAGTAGACTTCCAACTTGTGTAGACTTAAAACAAGTTCATTTAATCCCTTCAAGACCGAATGGGGGCGCCTGCTGGAGTTCACATCTTAGCCAGGAAGCATTTACCATGGCTAACACATCCTGCTGTCCGGGAGGTGGGGGCAAGTGAACAGTACCGAGATGTCCCTGAAGATAGTCCATAGTAGAGAGACAGCAGGTAGTGATTGCTCTATATGTACGAGGCCAGATTCCGATTGTTTTGTACTCCAGGATACAAGTTAGGTCCCCTGCCACACTATCCAATGTGATGAGGTGGAGCTATGAGTGGCTGGGCAGGCACTGTTTTTGTGGAAGCCGGCCAAGCAGGAGTGCCATCACCCTCTCTTTTAACTTGATTGCAGTCAGCTGTTGCTCAGCTGTCTCTTTTTCTTTACTAGTTCATGGAAATATTCTCACTCTTCTTGTGTCTAGCACTTGCCACCTACTCTACCACACTCCTTTGTGTTCGACAGGCCCTGGCGTCCAACCGCCTCGATTGCATTTTTGCTTCCAGTAAATCCAATCCAAAAGACGTGCGTGGCTAAAATAGCTAGAAAAAGAGCAAATTAACCCCCCCCCCCCATTAAATACTAAACTTGAAATGCTAAAAATAAAAGGAGAGATCAATAAAATTGAAAGTAAAAAAAACTATTGAATTAATAAATCAAACTAAGAGTTGGTTTCATGAAAAAACCAACAAAATAGATAAACCCTTGGTAAATTTGATGAGAAAAAGGAAAGAGGAAAATCAAATTGTTAGTCTTAAAAGTGAAAAGGGAGAAATTTCCGCTAATGAAGAAGAAATTAGAGAAATAATTAGGTATTACTTTGCCCAACTTCATGCCAATAAATTTGATAACTTAAATGAAATGGAAGAATACCTTCAAAAATATAGGTTGTTCAGATTAACAGAGGAGATCTAAACAATGGGAAAAATATTAAGTGCTCCTGGATAGGTCGAGCAACTATCATAAAGATGACAATACTCCCCAAACTAATTTATTTATTTAATGCTATACCGATCAGATTCCCAAGAAACTCTTTAATGACCTAGAAAAAATAACACCAAAATTCATCTAGCAGAACAAAAAGTCAAGAATTTCAAGGGAACTAATGAAAAAAAATCAAACGAAGGTGGCCTATCTTTACCTGATTTAAAACTATATTATAAAGCAGTGGTTACCAAAACCATTTGGAATTGGTTAAGAAATAGACTAGTTGATCAGGGGAATAGGTCAGGTTCACAGGACAAAATAGTCAATAACTATAGCGATCTAATGTTTGGCAAACCCCAAAACCCCAACTTTTGGGATAAGAATTCACTATTTGACAAAAACTGCTGGGAAAACTGGAAATTAGTATGGCAGAAACTAGGCATGGACCCACACTTAACACCGTACACCAAGATAAGATCCAAATGGGTCCATGATTTAGGCATAAAGAATGAGATTATAAATAAATTAGAAGAACATAGGATAGTTTACCTCTCAGACTTGTGGAGGAGGGAGGAATTTGTGACCAAAGAAGAACTAGAGATCATTATTGATTACAAAATAAAAAATTTCGATTATACTAAGTTAAAAAGCTTTTGTACAAATAAAACTAATACAGATAGGATTAGAAGGGAAGCAATCAAGCGGGAAAACATTTTTACAGCTAAAGGCCTCATCTCCAAAATATAGAGAGAATTGACTCTAATATTTATGAGAAATCAAACCATTCTCCAGTTGATAAATGGTCAAAGGATATGAACAGACAATTTTCAGATAAAGAAATTGAAACTATTTCTAGTCATATGATAAAGTGATCCAAATCATTATTGGTCAGAGAAATGCAAATTAAGGCAACTCTGAGATACCACTACACACCTGTCAGATTGGCTAAGATGACAGGAAAAGATAATGACAAATGTTGGAGGGGACGTGGGGAAGACTGGGACACTGATGCATTCTTGGTGGAATTGTGAACAGATCCAACCATTCTGGAGAGCAATTCGAAACTATGCTCAAAAAGTTATCAAACTGTGCATCCCCTTTGATCCAGCAGTGTTACTACTGGGCTTCTATCCCAAAGAGATCTTAAAGAAGGGAAAGGGACCCGTATGTGCCAAAATGTTTGTGCAGCCCTTTTTGTAGTGGCCAGAAACTGGAAACTGAATGGATGTCCATCAGTTGGAGAATGGCTGAAGAAATTGTGGTATATGAATGTTATGGAATATTATTGTTCTGTAAGAAATGACCAGCAGGATGAAGACAGAGAGGCTTGGAAAGACTTACGTGAACTGATGATAAGTTAAATAAGCAGAAGCAGGAGATCATTATATAATTCAACAAAAATACTACATGATGATCAATTCCAATAGACATGGCTCTCTTCAACAATGAGAGGATCCAAATCAGTTCCAATTGATCTATAATAAACAGAACTAGCTACAACCAGAGCAAGAACTGTAGGAAATGAGTGTGGACCACAACATAGCATTTCCACTCTTTTTGTTATTGTTTGCTTGCGTTTTTTTCCCCTCGGGTTATTTTTACCCTCTTTCTAAATCTGATCTTTCTTGTGCAACATGATAACTGTATAAATATGTATACCTATGTTGCATTTAACATATACTTTAACATGTTTAACATATATGGGACTACCTGCCATCTAGGGGACAGGGTGGAGGTAAGGAGGGGAAAAGTTGGAACAGAAGCTTTTACAAGGATCAATGTTCAAAAATTACCCAGGCATGTGCTTTGTATATAAAAAGCTATAATAAAAAATAATAATTAAAATTTTTAAAAAGTTCCTTTTCTGTCAGGGTAGGATTAGTGTAAAAAATCAGCATTGGGGAGGGTAAAGAGGGGATTTCCCAAGTATTGGAGAGTCTCTCTGAGCTATAAGGCTGAAGCGGTTTATCTTATTTACTATACCCCCTCTGCCTCCTACTGGCCAGAAATTTTAACTACACGCAGATAGTCCTGGTGTGAGCACTAGGGTGACTGTTGCTGACTTACAGATTATGTAGTTGTAGATAATAGGTTATAGATCTCTGAAAGTTTATGGAAAGTGCTGAGGGATCCCTTTGAGGAGGAGGCTGGATAGAATAGGAATCATGGTTAGTGGCAGGAGAGCAGTCAAAGAAAGCTCCCCATTTTCTTCATCCTCTCCATCTGTTTGAACAGGGACGTGAGCTGTCTCAAAGGTCATGGTAAATATGTAAATAACCAGGCTCCCCCTTGGCTGCATTAAGGCATTAATGCCATCACCCGGGGCACTGAGGTGCGAAGGAACAAGCCCAGGGATATGTTTCTGTCCTTTACAATCTGGGAGGTGTCTAAATCCAAAGACAAATCCTATGTGCTGTATATACTCTGATAGTATATCTTGACCTGGCCATGCCGTCTCATGAGATTCTAGGAGGTCTGGGGCGGGTGTGGAGGTTGCTGTTATCACCCGGTGCATCAGAAATTTGGGCTTTCCCCAGGCCGATCGAGGTTGACAAGGTCAGGGTGACAGTCAGTTTTCTGGTCCCACGAATACAGTTTCAGGATGATGTTTCCCAGGGTCAGAAGTCCTATCGTCATGGCCGAACACCTTGCCCTTCTCTTTATGTATATTCTCGCTCGGAAACCGGGCCCCATTCCATGCTCCAGTTCAGGGTGAGCGCCCAGTCATTCATAGCATCATGCATCAGAGATGTTCCAGATCTGGGGTTCCTTGGGGAACAATGGCAGTTGTCTACCGTAGAAACCACGGTACCGGGAGCAGTAATAAGAAAGTGAGGAAGCAATGGCAATATTTCTGACTGCCATTTCCTATAGTTGGATGAGCATAGAAGGGTGATGACAAGCAGATCGTATTGGATTATGTTCCACATGCCCGTCCCTTGGTTCATGGGGGCTAACGAGAAGGGGTATCCATAGCCTTTCTCAGTCACCAGGACGAACGATAGCTGAAGGTGACCATCCTGGTAGGAGTGTCTTGGGCCCTTGGACAAAGGAGGCAACAACAAGGGTGGCAGCAACCGTGCCTGTCCAGGTCCAGGGATTCCAGTCAAGTGTGTCCCTCCAGTGGATAAAGAGTAGGCAGAAACATAAGCCATATGGGGAGGAGTTTATCAGAATCAGGGCTGTGGGGACAACTTTAGTCTACGTGGGCTCCCATGCCCCATCAAGTCATTTCAGCAGGAGGCTCTTCAGGAGCTCATCATGGCCCTCGATCAGGCCAGTGATGAATGTGCACAACTGGGGCCGACCACAAGGTAGTACAGGTCAAGGCCCAGGCATGCCCTCGATAAACAGGTAAAGGCATCGAGAGCAGTAAGTACCAATGTGATAGCACCAGAGGGCAGAGGGCTGACGTAATCTACCCGCCAATTGCTGTGCGGCCAGTCATCGAGCCAGTATGGTCTTTCGGGAGATGCCTCCATGGGTGGGCACGAGCGCACAGGAGGTAGCAATTGCCTCTCAGATGCCTTGGGCTGGGCCAGCCAGACCACACGGCTTCAGCCAGTCCTGAAGTTAGTCCGTGCCAAGGTGGCTGGAGATTACTTAGCTTCAGTCCTGGAGTGGTTCTCAGGCCAACTGAGAGCTGATGGGGGTTGACGGGCCTAAAAGGAGATGATCGGGAGCAATGGTGGTGGTGGAGTTAGCCTTGGTCTCCATAATATTGTGTCAGCTAGGTAGCCACCAGCTGGTAGTCAAGGGGAGAGAGGCAAGCTGTGGGCTCAGGCCTTCTTTTATTGGGGAAGTGGTGGCCAGAATGCCGTGTCTATAAGGTCTATGACACATGGGTGGAAGTGACTTAATCTTCAGCCTTGAAGCCACCCGTCTATGGCACTAGGGGAAGGGCACAGGAGGTGGCAGGGGAGAATGCCCTGAATGGCATCCTGCTTGAGGCCCCAATAGAAGGTAGATTTTTGTGTGTCTCATCTACAGACATAGATTATGGGAGTAGTGGGAGGTGTGGGATGTGCTGCCTCAGGAGCTAAGAGAGGCCAAGCAAATACTAGGCCTCCTTCACAGTGGCTGGTGCCGGGAGAACCAGGACTTCTCATGGATAAGGTGAAGGACGTTTTGCCCTTCTCAAGTCCAGCCAGAGTCTAAATGTGCCCTAGTTTCTCGAGGTGCTTCCTCGTCATACGGAGCCACAGTCCACCTATGTCAATAGGACCCCGGAGTTGTTGGAACCTCTTCAACAAAGCGCCGGATCCCATATGGCGCCACCATTCAGTCCACAGGCCAATGAAAAAGTTCTAAGTGTGGTCTGCACAACCCAGGGGCAATCAACCCATAGGGAGGTGGGTAAAGATGAAAGCAGACTGGGGCCAGCTGGCATCGGGAGCAGTGGCAGAATAAATCATATTGCTGAGGTGTGTGAGAGGTGCCAGCTGGGCCCCCGCTGCAGCGAGTGCAGTAATGTCCAGAAGGGGAACCCCAAGAGGGGAACCCGAGCTCAGTGAGTTACCACTCTTGACCATCAGCAAACAGGAGGTCGAGCGGGAAAAGCTGCATGCTCACCCACCAGAGTCTAAGAGGGTGTTTTTGAGTGGACACAAACCTCAGTCTCTCAGCAGGTGGCATTGGGGAATGTCCCCCACCCACAGGGGAGTGAGCAGGGCCACCAAATCCCAGCAGGCCTTTACGACTAGGGAAAAGTTCTTACGTTTGTTCCTAATGCTGAACTGCCAGGCAAGGGTATCCGTATCAATGATGGGCGAGGGGCAGGTTGGGGGTACAGTTACACAGATGATGGCAGGGATAGATCCCCCCCTGCAGATCTAACCGAGTGACCACTTCTCCTCCCAGCTCCTCCATGCTAGTGGCCATCCCGGAGACTGCTCAAGATTCCCAGGGATTGCAGTGTCTAAGAGGCCCATGAACTTCCAGGGGGTGCACCTGCACGACTGTCTCCTGGGGACCCTACATCACAGAACCTCCTAATCCCTGTTGACAGCATGGGGGCCACCACTCTTTCAGGTTGTGGGGTTGGAGGTTACAGGGGTCCCTTCCCGCTGATGAATCTGCAAGCTGCTGGTGGCCCAAAGGAGCCATGTGGGGCTGCTGTTCTTTCTTCCACAGGCACCCAGAGACTTGGCCTCACTTGCTCATCCCGACTTTTAGGTGGATCTCTGTCTGCACTTTGGCCCAGATTTTATCGTGCCTTCCACGGCATCGTGATCATCGTGCGAAGGCCGGGAACCCTGAGAAATAAAAACCTTGGACACTATGTCCTCGTTGGAAGTTCTCTGGGACACGTGCAATGTGCAGAGATTCACGGTCCTCTTGGGTTGCATCCAGGGCAGCTGAGAGGGCCTCCCAGAGGCTAACTGGTTTCACGATAGGCCCACAGCATCATTCTCACTGCCCAAGTGGGAGCGTGCCCCTCGTCAAAGGGGGCCCAAGAGGCTTGCGTGCAGGAACCGATGGCCAAAAGGGCGGGCCAGGCTGGTGTGGGTCCCAAACGCACATTGCAGAAGGGAAAGTGTGGGGTTTCCTCCCCAAGGTGTTGGGTAGCCGTGGGGAGGATGATTAGAGGAGTTTTCTAGGCAACCCTGCCCACTTCCCCGGGCTGAGCTGGAGCCTAGCTTTGGTAAGAAACAAATGGGACAGCCGGGGAATAACTTTTTCTCCTGCCTGTTCCTGGCTTTGACAGGGCCTGGAGGTCTGGCCCAGCCAGGGGCCGGCTGTTAGGAGTCTCATTAACCTGGAAGGGAGAGGGAACAGAGGCACGATCAGCGCCCTCCCCACCACCCCGCATATCAGGAAGGGCATCCAGATACTTCCTCCTCTGAAAGAGAACGGGCTCCGTCTCCCAGTCCTCCTCCTTGGGGCAGCAGTTGAGGTAAGTGATGATTTGAGGATGGGGCGAGGGCACAGGAACTTATGAAGACTTAAAGCATGAAGACGTGGGGACCACATCGATGGAGGCCCCTCACTGACCAAAGGCAGTTTTTTTGAAGTTGTGGGATGTGCTTGGGGGTGGGGAGGAGAATGGTAGTAAATATTAGTCCCAAGGTCTAGAAGGACCAGAGGCAATTGAAGGAGTCTTCGGCTCAAGGGGTTCCCTGCCATTTCCTCTGCTTCTCCAAAACAGGCTGGGAAAGCCCCTCCAGGGGTTCTCAGGGCACAGGTACGGGCTACGGAATCCTAGCTTAACTGCACAACTGCCTTTCTCCAAAGGTGCTAGAAAGAAGCTTCTGAGAATAGAAAGTACAAACTTGGTTTTTATTCAGGATGTTATAAAATAGGAAAAAGTGACTAATAATAATGTAAGAAGAAGAATACATGTTTTAATACCAAAACAGTCTCAGGATTCCAGAGCTTCTGTTCACTGATTTGTCTGTGAATAACATGTGCTGGTGTTTGACTTAAAGCCCAGACCAGAGGTGCTTCTACTGGCTTAGGAAACGCCAAGGAGATGAAAGCCCATCCATCAGTCGGGTGCCTTTTCTGTGATTTTTCGGACTGCCAGAATTAGGAATGGAAGTAACTTTTCTAGTTCCCTACAATAGGCTGGATCTGAAGCCAGCTCTCTTGGCTCCGAGCTCTCTGTTCACTAGGCCAAGGCTGCCTCTCAGTGATATTTTATTTTTCAAAAATAGCTAATATTTACCCAGTACTTTATTCTGCGTTGCCCTGTGTGTACAGCATGGATGATTCCTTTGAATAATCATCTGGATAATCATTTAAGTCCTATTGTTTCTACCTTGGAGTTATCTCTCGAATATGCCCCAATTCTCAGGTACCGCCCTCAGCCTGGTGCAGACCCTCACCACCTCCCGCCCAGATGATTGCAATAGCTTCTGGGAGGGTCTACCTGCCACAGGTCTCTCCCCACTCCAGTCCATCTTCAATCCAGCCACCGAAAGGATCTTTCCAAATTGCAGGTTGGATCACGTCACCTCCTTATTCAATTAACTCCTGCGGCTCCCTATTGCCTCCAGGATCAAATACAACCCCCCTTCGTATTTCTTCAGCATCAAGCCCCCTCCTTCCTTTCTAGTCTTCTTACACCTTATTCCACCCCATCCTAACATGATCCAATGTGACACTATAACCCCCTTGTTGTTCTTCAAACAACACACTCCATCTCCCAATTTCCGAATGTTTTCATTGGCTGTTCCTTATGCCTAGAGTGTTTCCTCTTCTCATCTCCCCTGCTGGGCTCCCTTGGCTCCCTCTGAGTCTCAGCTGAAGACTTACTTCCTGCAGCACGTCTTTCCTGCTCCCTCTTAATTTTAGAACCTTCCCTCTGCTCCGGCTCTCCATAAAGGGTGGGCTCCTTGAGAACTGTATTTTTGCCTTCCTTTGTATCCCTGACACTTAGCACGTAGTAGGGGCGTAATATATGCTGCCAAGTTTTCCTCAAATCTATGGATAGAGAAATACCACATTTGATTTATATGCACACACAGAGCAATTTAGCCCTATATCTACTGGTGCGTCTTTTAAATTTGGGAGTTCTGTCCCTCTTTGAGGGAAAATCAAAGTCCCTTGGGGGCTAGAGATTTCCCTCCATATCTCCCTTTTTCTATAGTTTACCTAAATTGTGGGGGAGGGGAGCATCATCCGCTGTTCTACTAAAAGCAAGAAAAATATTAACTATGTTGTACCGGGGATAGAAAATTTTAAGCTAGTGACTTCAATCGCTGAGTCCATTTTATGACAGAACATGTCTGCATCTCGGCTTTTCATCATTTTACTTGGGTTTATCATTGATAGATGGCTAATAATCAGTTAACAGTTTGGTAGCATTTCAATATAGTGACGGATATAGTCTAATCATCTAGAAGCATGAGGTGTATTGACGTTCCTAAGACTGGAGGGTTGGCTTTCATTATTTTGGAATACTTATCACAGAATCTGGCACACGGTAGGTGCCATACAAATGCTTATTCTCTTCCCCTGACTCAAGTGGAATGGGCGCTTAGACGGGGGCGGGGGAGGCCAGGAATATAGGTTTTTTTCAGGTTCAGAATCTTGACCTGCCGATGTCTTGCTTGTAAAACAAATTGACCCGACAAAGGCCCACTTTGTAAGGGGAGCTCCAAAGTCGGGGTAGTGTTAAGAGACGCTTCACCGCTTAAATGATTTCATCCAGGATCTTGGGCTGGGGTATCAAGTTCACCAGACAATTTAGACTCTGATTCTGTTGAGATTTACCTAACACATTTTAGGGATTCGGGAATCAAATGGATTTGCCATCAGGATGCTGGAAGCTTGGGAAAGCCTGAGGCCACACAGAAATTGCAGGTGGATTCTGGGTATGGCTGGCTAGACAGAAAGCAGAGAATACTCTTTCAAACTAAACATTTTTACCGACATTTCTAGCAGAAGTAGGGATGTGATACAAAAGGTAGCCTGCATGGCTATCATTGCTTTGGAACACGCAGCCTGAATTTTTCATTTTTTAGCCACAGATGCGTAAGTGTTTTCGATCTCCTTATCTGCAGGGCATGTGTGGCTGAACTCCTCTCGGGCGTAAGCATTTCCCAGATAGCGCCAGACTCCAGAGAATTCCTGGGGGATGTCAAAGTTCCGATATTTCTTGGCAACCACCTAGAAGAGCAAGTAAAAGAGAGGGAAAAGTCATTGATCTGTGAAGCCATATACATATCAACACTGGTAAAAAGTGACCATCATGGGCGTTCTTCAGTAGAAATGGCCACCCAAAGCATGGTATAGTATACCTGCTGTTCTTACTGTTTCTTTCTCACCTTGATGATATGCAGCTTTGGGAGCAGGTTGCAGTCCGCCAGGGTCAGCTGATCTCCATCCAGGAACATCCTTCTGGAGACCACGATTTCGTCGATGGTGTCATGATCAATTTCCTCGGGAAGAGGGGTATTCAGATAGATGTCTAGACGCTTAAATTCCTTCAGCAAAGCTTTCTCCAGATCTGAATCATTTAATGAAGTCACAGGTTTATTTTTAGATGCTCAACTGCCATTGCCAAATGTCTCCCGGTGTGCTTATTTGCCCACGTTTTTATACCTACGTGTCCCATACTCAAGACTTTATTGGTGGCTCTTTAATTCACTCAGTCATAGAACTTTCAAATCAATCGTGAGACATGGGAGACACTGGCAAAGGCCCACCCAGCATATCAAAGAAGGCTCCGCGGTCTACGAGCAAAGCACAATTGCAGTAGCTCAAAGGAAATAGATGTGCATATCTAGAGCCATCTCTGCCCCAAATGTATGTCAACTTGTGGAAGAGTCTTCCAAGCTCTCATGGGTCTGATCAGCCACAACTGGACACGGTCTACTTTGACCCAATATCATGATATTATTTTGGTTCTCTTCAAGACCCGAGGACAACAATCAAGCCACCAATTCCTTTATTCATTCAAACATCAGATCTTCATTGGGTGCCTGCTGCTGATGGGCCAGGCCTTGTACTTGATGATGTGTTAGCTAGAAGGACCGGGAGGGGCAGAATAGATAGAACTGCAGGCTTTGAGCCAGTCAGGAAGACCTAACTTCCAGTCCAGCTTCAGACTACTAACTGTATGTCTCTGGTCAAGCCACTGCATTTCTGCCTGCTTCAGTTTCTTCAACTTTAAAATGGGGATACCAATAGTACCTATCCTGCAATGTTGTTGTTAGGATCAAATGAGACTGTAATTGTAAAGAACTTAGCACGGTGTAAATGTTATATAAAGTTAACTATTATGATTATCATTATTTATTAGTAAAGAGTGGAATACTATTTGCTGACACATTAGTTTGCCATCTCCCACTGGAATGAATCGGATTGGATTCATTGATTGGTTCATACCTTTTTCTTTTCTTGTCGTATGGGTAAGATGAAAATTTGGGGAAGGTGGGAAGAATTAAAGAAACTAAGCAAGGAGTCAAGAGGCCCTGAATTCAAATCCAGCCTCAGACACTTAGCCCTTACTAGCTGTGTGACTCTGAGCAAGTCACTTTAATAACCCTCACAAAAAAGACTCTAACAGGCAGTTAGGTGGCACAGTGGATAGAGCGCTGGGCCTGGAGTCAGGAAGGCCGGAGTTCAAATCAAAAGTCAGACATTTATTAGCTGTGTAATCCCGGGCAGGTCACTTCATCCCGTTTGCCTCAGTTTCCTCATCAGCAAAATGAGCTGAAGAAGGAAATGGCAAAGCACTTTGGAATCTTTGTTCCAAAATACCCCAAATGGGATCACGCAGAGTCAGACATGACTGAAAAAACAACTAAACAACAACAAAACCCCCTAGGATCTAAGAGGGCAGATACAAAGTTGTGTCTTACGTTTATTGGTATCCTTTTGTGTGTTCTTAATATATGCAGAAAACTTGGCAAAGATGTTAGACCCCACATCAAAGGACTCCATATACTTGGGACTCAGACGTGGATACCTTAGGAGAAGAAAAAGACAGACCCTCAAACAGACTTTAGCCAGAGTGTCAACTTTGTCACTTGGGTTTTGGGGTAACGCTGAACCCAAAACATTAACATGTCTATGCATTGTCGATGACAACTCCCAGGCGAAGAAATACGCAAGGAACTTTTTTTCTATTCCTTGTGCCAGGAGGCAAAGGGAGTTTGTAAATAGAAGCCATTTATCTAGACCAGGGGTCCTCAAACTTTTTAAATAGGGGGCCAGTTCACTGTCCCTCAGACTGTTGGAGGGCCGGACTACAGTAAAAACTTTGTTTTGTGGGCCTTTAAATAAAGAAACTTCCTAGCCCTGGGTGAAGGGGATAATCGTCCTCAGCTGCCGCATCTGGCCCACGGGCCTTAGTTTGAGGACCCCTGCGTCTAGATCTTCACTTAGTGTCTGCTACAAACCTTTGACTTCCAATTCATTCTGCTTTGCCAGACCTGAAGAAGGCATTTTACCCATAGAATTGACATTATACATGGGAGCTAAGTCCCCAAGACAACCCGCCTCATTCTCTGAAACTAGAAAGAAGGAAATGAGGGTAAATCAAGAGAGATCTTGAGGTCCACAGGAAGGGGAATGAGAGAGCTCATACTGGATGGCCATGATCTCAGCAGAGTGAGGAGACACATTCGCTAAAAGACATAGGTAGAAAAGAATTTGAAAAAATATAAAAGATATAGGTAGAAAAAAATCTTTTAAAAAACATAAAAGACACAGGTAGAATTGGGGCTAATAGAGGAGAAAGTTTGGAATCCCCAATTGGGAGACAGTGTGATAGGGAATGAGTCCAAGATGAATAAAAGGATCAGTCAGCAATTATTGAGGGGTCATAGTGAACAATATCTTGGTTTTCTCTAGTATGCTCAAAATCTCAGAAGAAGCAGAGAAGGTATTCAATGAGAAAGACCCAGTATCGTGGCTTTCCAGCATGGGAACCCATAGTAGAAGAACATGGGGGAGGAGGACGCCTTGTTGGAGTGGCAGATTTATAAGGGCCAAACTGTGCCGGGAGGGCGGTGAAGCTAAAGAAGGGTGTTGGACTGGGAACAGAAGTTCAAGAAAGAAGGCCATTGGGCAGACTCCTAAGGAGTTGGGAGGCGGGACAGCTGGGAGGATGGGAGCTTAGGATCAGAGATGGGTATCTGAGAGTTCGGGAGTATCAAGGTAGAGCAATTTCTGGTGGTGACTTGGGTCTTGAGTGTGATTTATCTATCCTGTAGGTAGATAAGGTAGAATCCATCTAGGGCACAGGGCTGTAAATCTGGGAGTTTTTAAATATATATTTTGATAAATATATTTTTGCTATAATTGGTTTCCCTTTTAATACCAATGATTTTATTTTAGGCATTTAAAAACACATTTCTGAGAAGGCCTCCACAGACTTGCTAGACTGCCTGCCAAAGGGATCCATGACCCAGAAAAAGTTATGCACCCCTGAGCTAAAGGAACTGAACACCTTCAGGTAATGGGAGGTGAGGAATTAGAAATTGGGGTCAGAAGCCTGGTGGAAAGGAGCCTCTCCCAGAGGCTAGAGGAACTGAAAGTTAAAGCCAGTTTGGGTGTTCACCTCTGAGGAAGGGAATCTGAGGCATCGATTTGGAAGGTAATGGTAACAGGAAGAAGACAGACCAAAGCTGTGAAGTTGATTGTGGAAAGACAAGAGTCAGATTGAAGCGGGCTGTGGTCCCTTTAAGAAACTAGTCCTTTCAGATTGATTTATTCCTTTCTGATTCCCAACCCCTCCTGGCTGATGGAGGAAGCTAGGACCTTTGATTCACAAATCCTGGTCAAAAGCATCCTTTTAATTCCAATAGGAGATCCAGGCGGGTCCCAGCCCCACCCGGATCTGAGCCAAGTTGGGACTCCACCCATAGGCCCCTTTAGCTAAATCTCTCATCATAAAAGAGCCAAGCTGGAGCCCTCTCTTTGCAGAGGGCCGAAACATGCCAGCACCATGCCTGGCACCAAGGACCCTCTGCCCACTGGAATAATATTTCTAGTGCCCTCTTCTCTTTACCTAACACCTTTTACTACTAACTAGACTTTAACCTTACTTCCAAACCCCATAATACACCTATTTTATCAATCTAGTTTTTCAGGTCTATAAATTCCTTTACAGGGGACTCTCATGCCGCTACTAGACCTCATTTAACTCCGTTTCCTTGCGCTGAATCCAAAGGGGTTGCAGGGGAGCTCTATTAGACTCCCTGTACCCCAAACCTGCCACTAGTCCTCCTTTGGGTACCCCAAATCTAGACCTCATCAAGATCAGCAGAGATCAGTGGGCACTGGCTCTGAAGTTAGGAGACCTGAATTTAAATCCGGCCCTAGACACTTAATATTTCCTAGCTGCGTGCTCTCGGCAAGTCACTTGACTCCAACTCTTTTATTTAAAACAAACAAACAAATCCCAAACCACCACCACCACCACCAATAACAACAACAAAAACCCAACATGACTCTCAGGTTAAAGCAGGTCTGCCCCATCTCGCTGTGATTGCTGGGCTCATCAGAAATACTCGATGTTACCCCATTATTACTTCCAAAATATAGACTCTTCTCCAGATAAGCCAAAGCAGCACAATGAGTATCATTTCCTTCTCTTTGGGGAAATGAGCAAGTGATTATTTACAAGATTCTCCTCAAGAATGAAAGAGAGGTCTGGCCCCCAAACTCCACAGGCCTAAAAGTGAGTGAGTCAAAAGTTTGGAGGGTAAACAAATGGAAGAGAGAATTCAATTGCTCCGCTTATTATGCCATGGAGGAACGGGGAAAAATTCTGTACCTTGGAGGAGCCAGGACCTGCTCTAGAAACTCCTCGATTTTAATGAAGTCTGTCTTCAGTTCCTTGTTAAACAACAAAAAAGGAGGACTGGTTCCCGGGGCTAGCTCTTTCAGCTCTATCGGTTTCCTAGAGGGATGGGAAAGAAAGGGTTATTTACAAAGGCTCAGACTCACCCGGGTGCATGCTGCAGCAAAATTCCTCTTGCAGTGGGAACCAGATGAAAATGTAATTGGGAAACGTTTAACAAAATAAATAAAAATGCAATAAAACACTGCTGTTAGTCAGTTGTATCCAACTCTCCGTGATACCATTTGGGATTTTCTTGGCAAAGATATTGGAGTGGTTTGCTATTTCCTTCTCTAGCTCATTTGACAGAGAAGGAAACTGAGGCAAAGAGGATGAAGTGACTTGCCCAGGATCACAACAGCTAGGAAGCGTCTGAGGCCAGATTTGAACTCAGGCTTTTCTGACTCCAGGCCCAGTGCTCTATCTACTGGGCCACCAATAGATCATGTTAATTTGTGATTTTCTGCATCAATATAAGACCTGCAGGGACCCATTTCTATTTGAGTTGGATTTAGACACATAGCAGAGAAGCCACCCACACATTATCCAAGGAGATGACAGAATATCCTGTGAGAGCAGCAAATGATGAAGCCTATCTACTCGGGGCTAATAGAAGGCCAAAGATTTACGTCAAAGACCACTCATGGCTGCTTTATACTTTTCAAGAGCTGGTTATCCTGTTCATAAATTATCCTGTCTCTTTCCCTTCTCTTCTGGTCATTTTACTCTTTGTGGACATTAGCAGAAGGCAGATAATCAGCTAATCAGCAAATAAGTACCTATTAAACACGTACTATGTGCCAGTACTGGAGATACAAAGAAAGCCAGAACCAGTTTCGCCCCCCCATGGAGCTCAGTCTAATGGGGAGATAACATGCAAGCCAATAGATAGAGAAAAGGTGGAGGTAAAAAAAAAAAAGTTGGGAATGCTAGGGAAGGCAATCTGTTGGAAAGGATAAGAGGGGGTGGGATCATAATTGTACTCAAAAGAACTGGCCTTGCCAAGAATGGGCCAGAGACCTGAGATCAGAATGAAGGAGGAGATGACGTGGGAAGGCATATAAGTTATGGGAGATGATGAAGAAGAGAAAATGGAGAGCCCATTGATTGACCTCAATTTGTTTTATTCCTAGGTCTTCAGATGAAAGAATGGGGTGCAATGGGGGGCTTGAGGAAAGAAGGTTTGAGATAGTTGCTGTGGGTGTCTTTGCAAGCACAGGCTTCCCAAGACTCCCTGTGGGGGCTGAAGAACAGTTATCCTGTCACATATGTCAGGATCATCATAGGCTAGTGAATTGATTTAGGTGGATTGCCTTGCTGCAATGAATGCCTGGTTAAGATTAGATAACACAAATTCGTAGTGGATCTTAGGAAACAGAATTTGGGATCCATCTTCTTTTCTCTGGGATTTAACTGAAATTCAAATAAATATTTCTTAAGTGCCTATTACGTCCCAGATACAGGAAATATCAAGATGCAAAACAATTATTTTAAAACTCCTCAAGGGGAATGTGACATGCATAGGGACAACCGGAATACAAATCAGAAAGTGCAACTAAGTTGTGGAAGGAGACGGGAAGATATTACTTCATATCTAGCCAAATAACTTGATATGGTGGCTTTCAGGAAGAGCCGACTCTGAATCGTGAACCAGACACCTGGATGGGTATATCATCCTGGACAAAGGGATAATCTTTCTTTGAACCTCAGTTGTCTCATCTGTAAAATGAGGCGCTTATTCCATAGAAGTGGCCATGATTACCAAAGGCTATGATACATGTGCAATTTGTTCTATCTTTTCATTTTTTCTTTACTTTTATCCCCCCTCCCAATACTGGACTACCTTTTAAAATGCTTAGTTTCCTCTTGGCTAGGGCCAAAGTAGATTTGAAGAGAGAACCGCCAAAGTAGTAACTGATGATCCTGGCACACCTTCCCCCTCAAAGGGGGTCTTGGGCAGCCTTGGGGAAGCAATGTATAGAAATAGATAACATGATAGGTCAGAGTACTATGAAACCTGTACCCTGGTGTAGCAGGTAAAAGGCCCTTACCCTGGGCACATTAGGTGAAATCGTCCTTAAAAGATATTCCAACTGTCCTTAGAGAGTAAACGTGAGCACTCACTCATGGACATCAGAGGAGGAGGGACTCACTGAACAGAGACCTTGGCGCAGGAGCTGCTAGCCACTTGCCGTAGGTTCGTGGTCAGAGATGGTCACTGTGTCCTTCCCAATTCTGGAAATTTGGGAGAGGATTTAGAAGGCAGAAACTGACTGGCCTCCAGATTCTAATGAGTAATGAATAATGACAAGAGTTGCAATTTACACGGCCCTTTAAATCAAAGTGCTTTCCCTGCGTGACTTCATGTCATCCTCATAAAATGGCACCCGAATAGGTCTATAATTATCTCCATTTTCAGATCGATTAAGCAATCGATCAACACCCACTATGAACCAGGCCCTGGGCTAAGTAAGTGCTGGGAGAGAGGCACGATTCCCACTCTTACACTCTTCCCAAGAAGCTTACAGTCTGGAGGAGACAAGGATGTACGCAAAAGGATACGGCAGAAATAGAAAGGAAATGGATATGTTACATCCACACGCGTTAGTTAAGTACAAGGTAGCCCGGGAGGGAGGGCACTACCAGTCGGGGGCATCCTTCTGGCAGAAGATAGTGCTCAAGAGCCATCGGAAAGGAAAAAGGGCCCCCTGAGGCGAGGGTAGGAGGCAGGGGATGCTGAGCATGGTGGATAGCTAGTACCACGGCAGGGGGGCTTGGAGGTGGGGGGTCACACGTGAGTAAGAAATCAAATGTCTCCATTGCAGATGGTGGGAAAGGAAGGCTGGGGTCAGATTCCGAGGGCTTTTAAGTACCAAAAGAGGCATTTCTATTCCATCCTAGAGGCCACAGAGAACCTTGGGAATTGGTTAAGCAGAGGAGTCACATGGTCAGGCCTGCACTTCAGAAAACTGCCTTTGGCAGCAGAAAGTAGGAGGGGCTGAGATGACAGAAAAGGCCTCAGTAGGAAACCATGGTAACCACTGAGGTGAGAGGTAATGAGGATCTAATGTAAGGTTGCTTGAGTGAGGAGAAGGTAGTGGATGCAGAAGGTCTGTTGTGATGGTACAAACGGCAACCGACCAAATGTGGGCGGTGAGGGAGAATCGGAAGCTGAGAACGGCGCCATGTTTCCACGTGGTTGTTCCTCCTACAGCAACGGGGAACTTAGGCAGAGAGGATGTTTAGGGGGAAAACTCGAGTTCACTTTTAGACCTGTTGAGCTGTCCTCAGATAAGGAAGTTAGGACAGACTTTAGGTGACATGCTCAGGGCCTAGTAAGTGTTAGAGGCTGGATTTACACTCAGATCTTCCTGACTAATGACCAGTTCTTTGTTTCCAATGCCACACTGCCTAGGGAGATTGATCTTGTTTCCCAGTTCTCTGGGCTTAACTGCATCTGGGAAACCGGTGACCCTGGCATGGAGTGGGGGTATTTCAATAACTGAACATGTTTTGTTTTGTTTTGTTTTTTGTCTTTTTTTGTGAGACAATTGGGGTTAAGTGACTTGCCCAGGGTCACACAGTTAAGAAGTATTAAGTGACTGAGGCTGGAGTTGAATTCAGGTCCTCCTGGCTTCAGGGCTGGTGCTCTATCCACTGTGCCACCCGGCTGCCCTTACATATTTTTTCATGTGCTTCATGTTGTGTACTAATTTTCTAGTGACTCCTAGAGGGGGTGAGGGCAGACCTGCGATTCGCTGGTATAGGGATCTCCCTTAACGTAGTGGTAGATGCAGCTTGTTTTAAAAGTTCCCTGGAGCCCTTTGGGCTGAAGTGATTGGCTCAGGGTGTGTGGGTTAGAGAAAAGATTTTAACCCAGGTATTCCTGGCTCCAGCAGCTGGGAGGTAAAGTGGCTATGATGCAGGTTCTGGTCCCTTTAAGAATTGATTTATTCCTTTCTGATTCCCAACCCCTCCTGGCCGATGCATTATCAATTCAGGAAGCCAGGACCTTTGATTCACAAATCCTGGTCAAAAGCACCCCTTAGAACTATAATAGGAGATCTGGCCCTGTCCCAGCCCCCACTCAGATCTGAGCCAACTTGGGCTCTCCCAGCCCCCATTCTAATGATCTGCTCAGGTTTCCCAACCCCCACCAAGCAAGCTCAAGCCCCCACTGAAATCCATCGAGGAGCCAACTTGGGACTCCACCCACAGGCCCCTTTAGCTAAATCTCTCATTATAAAAGAGCCAAACTAAAATCCTCTCTTTGCAGAGGGTCCAAACATGCCAGCCTTATGCCTGGCACGCCAGGGATCTCTGTCCACTGGAATCCGGTGCCCTTCTTATCTCTACCTTCACCTTTTACTAACTAGACTTGAACCTTACTTCCAAACCCCACAATAAACCTCTTTTATCAATCTAGCTTTTGGGGCCTGTAAATTCCTTTGCAGGGACTCCCGCCGCCACTAGGCCTCATTTAACTCCGTTTCCTTGCGCCGAATCCAAAGGGGTTGCAGGGGAGCTCTATTTGACTCCCTGCACCCCAAACCTGCCACTAGACCTCAATTAAACCCTAATTTCATTTAGCTACCCAAACCTAGACCTCATCAGCTAGAGCACTGGGCTTAGAGGCAAGAAAACCTGAGTTCAAATCCAGACTCAGAAACTTCCTGGGGAGAGGGTAAAAAAGAAAGCGAAAACTGAACTGTGGCATCACGCATGGGCAGGCATCCCAGCCACTTGGGCAAGTCACTTAACCTGTGTTTGCCACTCGAGAAGGAAATGGCCAACCATTCCAGCATCTTTGCCAAGAAACCTTTGGTCATAGGTCCGTGGGGTCACGAAAAGTCGGACATGACTGAAAAATTGACTCTAAGTCAAGTCCTTTATCAAATGCTCCATGTTCCCTTTCAATATCTGTATAGTGCAGTAAAGGAGGCCTTTTTTGTTTTTTTTTATTTTTAAATGATTGAATTTCAGTCAAGCCATGCTCTTTGGGGGGAATGTCAGTCCTCCCAAAAGTGAAGATCACATCACATGCTAGATTATCACTGGCTGACCCTGAGAAACCTTACGATGGGATGATATGATACTATTCTCCCAGTCTTGCCAGAACTGGGACCAGCACAGCTTCAAGGCAGACTTTCCCAGCTGTCTTGTTCAATCTTAGGCCCCCTTATCAAATGGGGCCTGCTTTTTCTCACCTGGTCATGTCAACAGTTGTCACATTGAACTTGACTCCTTTCAACCAGAGGACCATGAAGAGGCGTTGGCAAAAGGGACAATTTCCAATGCTCTCCCCATCAAAACCAGCCTGTCAAGGGATGAAAAAGGAAACATAAGACATCTTTAACTGAAAATGGAGAAAAAAAAATAAACTCCACAATTTGTTTTTATATTTCAAATAGAGAATGTTGGCAAGTAATTCCAAATGATTAGTTAAATCAAGAAGCACTTATGAAGTGGTTTACTGTTTAGCAGCCCGTGCTAATCACTGGGGATACAAAGAAGAACAAAAATGGCTCCCGACTTGGGGAGCAACGTGCAAACAACTATATCCAAATATGATAGAGACAAAAAAATAAGAGAGAGACTGAGTAAATGAAAGATAATCTGAGAGGCAAGAGAAGGCGCTTGGGGAAAGGAAGGGAGGGAAGAAGAGAGGATCTGAGCTGAGTGGAAGCTGGTGAAGTTGGGAGGTGAAGGTGGGGGGAGAAACATGGCAGGAGAATAGGGGTTAGTCAGTGGAGAGCTATAGAGACAAGGGGATGGAACACCACTTGTGACAGGAGACATAGGAGAGAGTCAGATTAGGGATTCCAAAGCCAAACAGGATTGTATATTTGGTCCTAGAGCCAAGAAGAACCACTGGAACTTATTGAGGAGAACAGCCTGCTCAGACGGACAACTGAGGAAGATGGGCCGGAACGGAGGAAGGCTCGAGGCAGGGGAGCCCAGCAGCAGCCGAAGGTTTGGGCAGAAACAAGGGCATGACCCAGACCAGTGACAGTGCGTGAGGAGAGACGGGCACCTAGAGGAGAGTGAACGTAAAGGTAGAAATGACAAGTGATTGGCTATGGGGGATGAGTGCAACTGAGAAATAGAGGACATTTGCAAGGTGGCCAGCCTGGATGTGGAAGTTTGACAGTGGGCGTGGCAGTAATAAAAAGGTTCAAAGAATGGAGGCTGGAATTCCATTCCAGACAGGCTGAGTTTAAGATGGCTCCAGGATACAGTTTAAGATGTTTGAAAGGCCTTTAGAGAAGTGATTCAGGAGATCAGGAGAGACGGTGGAATTTATAAAGGAAGGGAGGCATTTTCATAGAGATGAGGGGAATTGAGATCACCAAGCAAGGCCCAGACCAGATTTGCGGGAGATACTCACGGGTTACTGGACACGACCTAGCTGAAGATCCAGTAAAGGAGACAGAGAAGGAGCAGTCTGTCAAGTAGGAGGAGAATCAGGAGAGAGAGAGAGAGAGAGAGAGAGAGAGAGAAAGGTTAGATAGGAGCTTTAGTATCCAGCAGAAGGTGATCAATAGTGTGAAAAGCTGCAGAGAAGTCAAGAGGGAAAACTGAGAAAAGGTCATTAGCATATTAGCAACTGAGCTGATTAGTAACTGAAGAGAGCAGTTTGAGTTGAATGGTATCTGATGCCAAATGCCGAGGGTTTAGGCCACTTTGCATCTTGCCTAGCTTTGGGGAGGCCTTATTACCTAGTCATTTGTCAGTTGGACTTGATTGATGGGGTGACAACGTTTGTCACAATACAATATAAATATTTGGTACGTCCTACTGGGACAGTCCTATTGGAAAAGAAGTCATGCTTGGGTAAATATTCTGCTGCATTTTACATGTCACAGAGGAGCTGAATGCTTCACTGGGAAGGAGGGGGCATGGGATGGATGGCATGACCTCCAGTTCCGCAAACCTCCGTAGGCTCTGCCAGCCAGCCATTCTTATACACATGTAGGGTATGCGTGTCCACACAAATTCGTCTAGATGTGATTCGAAGGGAATCACTAATGGATATTTCTGGACTCTCCCTTCTCCAAGGGAGTTTTGCGACCTGCCAAGCAGGGGCCAAGACATTGGGGCCATCAAGTCGACAGCTCTGCTCTCCCCCGAGGGAGAATGCCAGAGTAAAATGGTCTCTCTCCCCTATTTCCGTTCCATTGCTAGTGCATGTTCCTGGCTCTTATCCCTTAATGAGAAGGAGTGTCCTAAATCAGAGGTGTCAAGCACAAGGTCCATGGGCCAAACGTAGCCTGCAACACTCCCCAGTACAGCCTTAACCAGATTCAAATGAACTTGGAAACTATTTTAAAAAATAAAAATATAATAAAACATAAATAACATTACATTTTAAAACTAAGTCTCTATGTGGCCCACAGGGATCTTTTAAAAAAACAAATGAGCGCCCTCCATTTCTATTTGAATGCCCTAAGTTATATCTGAAGACTTGACCCCCCCCCTCTTCCCAACGATGCTGGTCACATAAAGCCCGTTACATGGAGCAAAGAACAAATAAATACACTTCTCCAACCCAGCATTCAGAGAAGTCATACTAATTAGAAAAAACCAGACAATAAATGGAACGAATGATTCCCACTGAGAATTAGAGTTCATCCCAGGGAGAGTCCCTGGCTGGTCACTAATATACCCCATTAGTGCGGAATAGGAATGTGATTGAGGCCCAGCTTCTCTTCCTCCAGATACCCGTCTCTGCAGAGTACATGTGGAAGTACATGGGACCCATCTTGAAGCTGGAAGCCAGAAGAACAAGCTCACTCTCAACAACTCTGCAGGTGACCCTCATGTTGTCTTCCCTGACAGGAGGTGAGCTCTCTGAGAAAAGGGACTTTCCTGGATAAATGCGTCTTGATTGACTGAACGAAAGTTGAGTAGTCAAACGGCTTTTCCTTGCATACCGGAGCATCATCAGTTTAGGGCCG
The DNA here is from genome assembly GCF_902635505.1 of Sarcophilus harrisii. Lineage (NCBI taxonomy): Eukaryota > Metazoa > Chordata > Mammalia > Dasyuromorphia > Dasyuridae > Sarcophilus > Sarcophilus harrisii. Next base: position 7,274,610 of record NC_045432.1, read on the forward strand.
GAAGACCTAAGTAGTGACCCTAGCCCCCTGCTGGGTAGGTCAGGGACCTGGGGCCCAGAGCACCAAAGTGGCTCTCCAGAGAATGTGCAGGTTGGAAGTGGCAGAGCTAGGATCTGAATTCAGGTCCTCTGGCTACCAAGGCAGGTTTTTTTCCTATTGCATCAAGCTACCTTCCAATATGTAACTATAGCTTTCGATAAACAGCATTGGAATATGTGACTCGGTATGCTTTTCTTCTCATTTCCCTCACAGATCATATAGCCATTCACCCAGAAATCTTTTGCTATGAAGTAGTGGGAAGCAAATAGGGGAGACCAGTTACCTTTCCCATCTCTAAAAATTAGTACCTTGAACCCCAAACCTTCTTCCCACATTCTTCTCCTAAGATGATTCTTTATATTTCCATGCATTTATACATACTCTTCCCTCAATCTCTGGCCCACCCCTCCATATACCCAAATGTCTTCGTTCCCCCTCCCTCCAAATACCACACTCGGTTAAAAACATAGCACAGAGTCGGCTCCCTCCTTAAAGCCTTTCCAGTCGGGGGCCAACTTTAATTTGGTCTTTGTAATCGTTGGCTCGTCCTTCTGAAATCTCTCGTTGACTGCCTGGCACATCATCCAATCGTAGCTACTGAGCTGTCGCCAAACTTCTCTGTTGAATCACCTAATCACTTCCCCATCTCCAGTGATGTCTGCCGGACTTGAGCTTTACTGACAGATTCCCAGAGATCTTGAGCTCACACAGTTCCCAGGACCTAGGGGTCTTTAGTTCCCCCCTCATTTTTCACATCCTTATTCCCTTCTACCTACACTCAGAGGAACCTTTTCTTAAAAACAACAACAACAACAACAACAACAACAACAACAACAACAACCACAACAACAACCACAACACACCAACACCAACAGCAACCAGAACGATAGCAGCAACAACACCACACCAAGCCCTGCACTTAGTGCCACTTCCCCCTCTTGCTATGGTTCTATTCTTTCACCTTATGAAAATGGCATCCCCTTTCTTGGTCTGTAAGAAAATTATAAGGAGAAAAAAATTGCCTCAAATCTCATGCCCCAGAGCTTAACACCTACTGTTAAAGAGAATGGCAGATTTGGGGCTCTACCAGGAAGGACCAGCAAATGGGAAGAAATCAGACACAAAGGACACGAGAGCAGTTGGTGACACTAAAGGCATATAGCCATGAAAACGCTACAGGGTGACTCTGGGTACTTGGGCCAAGGTAGGCCTCTCTAGCTGCTCTGGAAATGATTCTACTCCAGCCCAAGATGGCAGCAGAGAAGTGGACGATGTGTGAGATGTGCTTGGTATGTTCAAAAGAAAACAGTTGCCCCATATTGCTTCTCTGGAGAGTCGAGGTATCAGTCAGCTTCTGAAGCTGGAAGGTAAGCCCCATTTTAAAAAAAAAAATCTCTGGGAAAAGATAGGAAAAAACCAAGCAACATCTTTGTGGTATCCGGCCATCTCACCCGGCATCCAGAGGCAGACCTAAAGCAGCAAACCGGAACATTTCTACAGTGACCAAAGCATGGGAGAATTTTGGCCATTTGTCACTTCCCAACCAGGATCCGTTCTAATGAAGGAGATGGCTGCTGAGAAAAGTGGAGTCTCCACAGATACCAAGCCATCCACGAGGAGATCCCCTCCCTCCCCCTCCCCCATTGAGACTGGGCAGGCTAGCACCCTCCTAACCACATTGGGTGCCCTGAGGCCTAAGCAGGAGGCTCAGCCCAGGGAATTGCTAATGGGGACATTAGTCTCCACTCTAGAACTGCGATCAAAATAAATTTACTCAGTGTTATTAAAAGGAAACAATTTAATAAAAACACACGCTGTTATTTGCCAGGACAGCAACGTTTGGTCAGAAGGAAATCCTGCAGAGCAGTGGGAACAATGCCAAATCTCAGGAACACCAACCCCATACAAGCTGTGCTTTTTCTGCCTCAGGACCCACCTCATCTGTAAGACGACCCCGTCCCTTTAAAGACAAAGCAGTATAGGTCTGGGAAGCATCAGGTATATCTCCCACACCTGCTGATATTCAGGCCAAACCCACGTTTTATCTATTGATTGGTGTTTTGGAGAATCACAGTGTAGACAACAGTTCCATACTATTCTGTTTCATGAAGTATCTTTGTTTTGAGTTTGTCTTCCCGTGCAGCACCCCTCCTCCCCAGTTTGTTATGGTGGAAAATAAGCACTGGTGGGGCCTCCCAGACCACATTTTCCAACAGACCCAGAGCTGAGGTACACCTCAAACCTCAGTTTCACTCTCGGGGACCCGCATTTGAAGAGAGCCTGGGCTATATCAGCAACCTTCAACGGAACTCCTTCCCAAACCCTGGTCCCTTGTCACTACTTGCCAATTCTTCTTTTAATCTTTCATTGATTGCCTGGCACAGTGGTTACTGGATGATTGCCAACTCTCTCTTCTCTGAGTCCCTAATGTCTTCACCCTCTCATCCTTCCTCTGCCATCTAGACTCAGGCTTTACTGAGAGGTTCTCAGGAACTTGGACCTTACACATTCTACTCTTCCTGTCATTTCTTCAGTTTACCTCTGTCTTCTCTACCTTATTCCCTTCCAGCTAAAAACATTCAAATCTCTCCTCCACTGGAAAAACAGGACAAAACAAAAAACCCAAATCAAAAAAAAAAAAAAAAAAAAAAAAAAAAGCACCAACCCACAACAAATTCTGCACTTGATGCTCTATCCCCCCCTTTTTGCTATGGAATTATATGTGGGGTGGGGTGGGGGGGGACTAATTGGCACTTGGTTTTTTTTCACTGTTTAAGGTATTTTTATTACAGCAAGAATTTTTATAATTCAAATTACGTTTCCTTGCTCAGCTCTCAATTCTGTTATTTAAAACAGTGGTAATATTCTGAGCTTTTCTACAATAAAGATTTACAAAGTTAAAGACAGGAATGCTTCAGTTCCTCATCTGTCATATGAGCTGGAGGAGGAAAGGACAAACCCCTCCAAGTATCTTTGCCCAGAAAACCCCAAACGGGGTCACAAAGAGTCGGACACGACTGAAACGACGGAACAACAACAACTGTGCTGAAAATTCCCCACCCCCACCCCCACCCCATCTATTCAACATTAATTTGTTTTTGTATTTTACTCTTTTTTGGGTTTCTTTTCCTTTCTTTTCTTTTCTTTTTTTTTCTTTTCTTTTCTTTTTTTTTCTTTTTTTTTTTTTTTTTTTGGCTTATAAATCAATAAGTAATCTAGGACTAGCATTAAGTTTGCTAGACCTGGCATTTGTTGGTACATCAAGTTCAAAGTTTCCTTTCCATTTTTTCCCCTTAGTTTGCAATGTTTTTGTTTCCACAATAGCCTTCTTCAAAAAAGCAGACCTTCCATCCCCGGTCCCTCATCTTTCCTTTTAGACAGGAGGCACGTCGGGAGCACTGTTGACCGCTTTCTGGGCGGCCTCTTTCGCCTGGTGAGCTTGCAGCACCGCCACCGCTTCGTCGACCTTGGACCGCAGAGACTCCGGGGACTCGAGCATGTGGAGAAGCTCCGAGTTGTCGATCTCCAGCAACATGCCAGTGATCTTACCGGCCAGGGTCGGGTGCATGGCCTGGATGAGCGGGAACAGCCGTTCTCCCAGCATCTGCTTCTGCTCCTGTGGAGGGGCGGCGGCCAACATGGAAGCCGTGAGCGGCTCCTGACCCTGCACGTGGACGGCGGGCTGCTGCAGGGTCACCTGAGGCGGCGGGTTCAGGTGCTGCTGGGGATTGCGCACGCCAGCGGCGTACTTGTACTGGGGCGCCGAACGCACGGCTGGGGTCCCCGCGGAGGCGGACCCCGCGGCCGCGCGGGGGCCCATGCTCTGCGAGGTGGCGTTGGAGACCCGGGAGGACATGGCCCTTGGCACCTGCGAGGAAGACGGCCTCATGGTCCCGAACGGGGGCCTGGGAGCCGCCGGCCGGATGGCCCCGGGCATGTTTTGGAACGGATGAGGCCTGGCCCCCTGGGCCGTCCACCGGGGACTGGGTCTGAGAGGGGCGATCTGGCCGGGGGGATAGTAGGCGGGGCGGTTCTGCGCCTGGGGGATGGCCGCCATGAAGTAGCCCGAGGGAGGCTGGTAAGGGTTGATCACGGGGTTGGGCACGGCCCGGACGCTGGCCATCCTCTGCATGTACTGGTTCGTGAGGTGGGCCTGCCGCTCCTCTTTGCGCTGGGCCAAGGCTATGTACAGGGGCTTGGTGGCCACGATCCGGCCGTTCATCTCCGTGACGGCTTTGGTGGCCTCCTCGGGGGAGGAGAAGCAGACGAAGCCGAAGCCTTTGCTGCGGCCCCCTTCCATCATCACCTTGGCGCTGGTGATGGTCCCGAAGGGGGAGAACTCTTTGCGCAGGCGCTCGTCGTCGATGCCGTCGTCCAGATTCTTCACGTACAGGTTCACCCCCTGGTACCTGGTGATGCGGTCCTGCTTCATCTGCTCGAACTTGCGCTTGAGTTCCGTCTGGCGCTCGACCTTTTTCTGAGCCCGGCCCACGTAGATCTTCTTCCCGTTCAGCTCCTTGCCGTTCATCTCCTCCACGGCCTTCTGGGCGTCCTCGTGCCTCTCGAAGTTCACAAAGCCGAAGCCTTTGGACGTGCCGCTCTCGTCCGTCATGACTTTGACGCTGAGGGCGGGCCCGAACTTACCGAAGAGCCTCTTGAGCCTCAGATCGTCCATGTCCTCCCCGAAGTTCTTGATGTAAACGTTGGTGAACTCTTTGGCCCTGGCCCCCAGCTCGGCCTCCCTCTCTTTGCGGGACTTAAAGCGGCCCACGAAGACCTTGCGGTCGTTCAGGAGCATGCCGTTCATCTTGTCGATGGCCCTCTCGGCCGCCTCGCGGGTCTCGAAGTGCACGAACCCGTAGCCCTTGGAGCCGTTCTCGTCGCACACCACCTTGCAGGACAGGATGTTGCCGAAGGCGGAGAAGGTATCGAACAGAGCCTTGTTGTCGATGGACTTGTCCAGGTTTTTGATGAAGATGTTGCCCACGCCGCTTTTGCGGAGGGAGGGGTCCCTCTGGGACCACATGATGCGCACCGGCTTGCCCTTGATGACATCGAAATTCATGGTCTCCAGGGCTCTCTCGGCATCCGCCGGCTGCTGGAAGTTGACATAGGCGTAGCCCAGGGAGCGCCTGGTGATCATGTCCCTGCAGACGCGGATGGAGAGGATGGGCCCGGCCGGGCTGAACTTCTCGTACAGCATCGCCTCGCTCACCTCGGGGTGCAGGTCCCCCACGTACAGCGAGGCCGTGGGGTAGCTGGGGGCGCTGGGGTGCATCTCGCCGCCCGCCGCGGCCGCCGCCGCCGCCGCCGCCGCCCGAGGAGGAGGAGGAGGAGGAGGAGGAGGAGGAAGAGCAGGAGCCGCGGCCAGAGCAGGAGGAGGACGAGAAGGAGAGGAGGAGGAGGAGGAGGAGGGCCACAGGCTGCTACCGCCGCTGCCGCTGCCGCCGCCGCCGCCGCCGCCGCCGCCGCCGCCGCCGCCGCCGCCGCCGCCGCGAGGTCTCCAGCAAGAGGGAAGGAACGGCTGGGGGGGCCGCAGTCTGGAGCCGGGGTGGGGGTTGGGCGGGGGGAGGCCAGGGGAGGGAGGGGAGAGAGGGCGAGCGCGGAGGGACAAAAATCTCCGGGAATCGAAAACCGCTCCACGGCGGCGGCGCGGCGGCGGCCGAGGGAGGGGGCGGCGGCCGAGGGAGGGAGAGAGCGAGGGGGCGGTGACGGGGCCAGGGGCGCGCGCGCGCGCGGAGCCCGGGAGCGAGGAGGTGGTAGCGGTCCTGGCGCGCCGCCCGAACCCCGCTCCCCTTCCCCTTCTCCTTCCCCTTCCCCGCCTCCTCCAGATGGATTCTTAGGAGACGGAGGAGCGCGAAGGAGGGGCCGCGGGAGCGGGGGGCTCGAGGGGTGATACGGGGGCGGGGGGAGAAGAGAGCCGCCGAGACATTCGGCCATTTCTTTGTCTGCGGCGGAGGGGGCTCGGACCCGAGCGCGCGCTTCCGCGCTCCCCCGCCGAGCCCTGCCGGCGGCCCCGGGCACTCAGGGTGCGGGGGCGCCCGGACCCATTCCCCGGCTCAACGATGATCGGTCTGGGGGGCGGGGGGGGGGGGGGGGCGGCCTCCTGAGTCCCGCGCCCGAGGCCTGAAGCCGGCCTCAGGCCCGCGGGGGAGCCAGGCCACGTCACTCCGCCACCGCCTGCCTCATTTTCCTCGAGCATGAAACGGAGGAGAATGGGGGTCCCCACCTCCCGGGATCGGGGAGAAAAGAGCCGTAAAGCGCTCGCTGCTTGGCACATAGTAGGTACTGTGAAAACGCCTGTTCCTCCCTCCCTTCCTCTGGCCCTCTCTCCTCTCCTCCCTTCTTTCCCTTTCCTTCCTCCCTCCTCTTCCCTTCCCTCCCTCCCTCCCTCCCTCCCAGCTACGTAGGCAAGTCCCTCAACCTCAGTTTGCTCCCCTGTAAAATGGGGGAAACGCTAGCATCTGCCTCCTCGGATTGTTAGGTAGAACAAAAGGCGTAGAACTTTGCAAATCTTAAAGCCCCACGCCAACTGTTGTTTGCCAAACTGACCCCAGCCCTTTGGGCGGGAGGGGGGGGGCGGTTTCGAAGATACTGGAGTGCTTTACTATTTCCATCGCCATTTAACAGACGAGAAAACTGAGGCAAACAGGGGACTTAGTCAGGGGCACGCAACAAGTCTGCGCTACATTTGAACTGAGAAAGAGGAGCCTTCCCCAGTCCAGATGTGTCACCGTCCACAATGGCACCATTTAACTGCCCCCATAGGGAGCCCTTCTTCTCTGTGATCCCCCCTCCCTCCCCTGATCAGCCCCCCCCCCCCCAGGCAGATGTGTCGTTCTGCCATTCCAGCCCCTGTGGACATAGAATGCCTTGCCCAAGACTGCAGGTTTAAGAGCAAATTGTGTAATTATTCAGAATGCCACGGGGTTCCAGGGTTACCATGGGATAGGGTAGCCACAACTGACCGGCTCCGGGACCTGTAGTCCAGAAACCATCCTTCAGACATAGGTGTGAAGTCTCCAGGGGGGAAGGAAGGCTAGGTTTGCTGCCCTCGTCCATCATGTTTTAGAGGGGGCATGAGGCCCTCTGGTATGGCATCTGCTCAGCCCATACTGAGGAGAAGAGAAGGACTAGCTCAACTGCCCCCATTACCTGATGCCCGCGCTGGGATCCAAGCAGATGCTGTTCCGGGCGCTCTAGGTGGTGGCGGGGATGGAGGGGGCATGATGCTCCCCGCCGGGGAACAGGCTGGGGGGCCTGCAGGTCTCCAGAACCTTTTTCTTGCAGGCTTGGTTGGTGGAGGGGAAGAGGTGGCTGAGGCAATGCCCCCTCCGATGGTCTATCCCAGGTGGCCCCAGGGCCCCGAGGAGGACCACAACGCCATGATCGGGGCTGGAGACGGAGGAGAGAGAATGGCGACACATTTGAGGAGATCCCGGATTCTCCCCAATCGTCTTCATGGACCTTTACTCGGTGCGGGAGATGGAAGACCTGAAATTTTTGCCCATCCAAGACGGTCCCACGGCCTCGCTCACGGTCTCCATAGAGATCACCTCGTGAGTCACCCCCGAAGGCCCCGGACCATCCCGGAGAATCTGCTGGCAGCTTTGGTCAGGGTTGCTGAAGGAAGATCTGGCGTGGCCCACCCCAGGAGGCCTCACACCCTCCCCGAGAGCCTCCTGGCCGCTTTGAGTAGGGAAGAGGGAGCCGCCCTGCTGTCCCAAGCCAGACCAGCTCGGATCCTGCCCCAGAGCCGGGGCGCCCGAGGCGGCGCCCGGGGCCTGGGCCAAGGAGCGGCTTGAGAGGCTCAGCCCTCCAATGTGCCCCCGGGGCCACTGTGATTGGGGTCTTGGAGACCCCCTGCCCTTATCCCCTTACTCTAGTAGGTGGCCTCGAGGCTTACTTTAACGGCCTCAAGCGGAGAGTCCAGCAGGGGAGGGCTGGAGGATCTGAAAGGTCACTTTCAAATGGGGAGGGCATAGTTTTATAAAATAAATATTACTTTAATAACGAAAAATAAAAGTTCTACCCCAACAAAAAAAGGGGGGGGAAAGGTTGGTCGGATTATTGTTGCCACCTCGCCCTCCTCAGCCGGTCCCCAGCCTCCTGCTTGCCCCAGCCCCCAGCTCCTTCCCTGCCCTGGGCCCTGGTTTCTGGCATTCGCTCTCCCCGCCCTCTGCAGCCCCTGCCACCACCTCCTCCTCTTCCCTGGGCTTCCAATCTCTGTCACTTGCTGTCCCTGGGTGTGGTCTCTGCCCCTGATCTCCCTGGCCCTGCTGCCCCTGCCACCTCTTACTCCCTTTCCTGGGCTCTACCTCTCTGCCCCTGATGTCCATGGGGAAAGTCTGTCCCTGATCTCTCTGTACCTTTCCACCAACTCCTCCTTTCCCCTAGATTCCAGACAGCCCCCTGCTGGTCCCTGCCACATCCTCCTCCCTTCCCCTGGTCTCCAGGTTGCTGCAGCCTAATTTCCCTAGTTCCTGCTGTCCCTAATCTCCCTGGGGGGGTCTCTGCCCCTGACCTGCCTGCCCCTGCAGCCCCCTATCATCTTTCTCTTGGGCTCCCGACATGTCACCTGCTATCCCTGGGGGGTCTCTGCCCTGACCTTTCTGCCCCTGCAGCCCCCTATCACCTCCTTTCCCTTGGGCTCCGGACATGTCACCTGTGTCCCTGGGGGGTCTCTGCCCCTGACCTTCCTGCCTCTGCAGCCCCCTATCACCTCCTTTCCCTTGGGCTCCTGACATGTCACCTGCTGTCCCTGGGGGGTCTCTGCCCCGATCTCCCTGCCCCCTGCTGCTCCTCCCATCTCTTATTCCCTTTCCCTGGGCTCCACTTTTCTGTCACATGATGTTCCTGGGGCGGGGTCTCTGCCTCTGTTCACAATGGGGGTCCCCCTGCCCTTGGTCTCCCTGGGGTCTCTAACGCCTAAGCTCTTTTGAGGGGGCCTCTACTCCTGATCTCTCTGTCCCCTGCCACCTTCTCCTCCCTTCCCCTGGGCTCCAGGTAGCTGCAGCCCAATATCCCTACCCAGCCTGCCCCTAATCTCTATGGGGCGTCACTGCCCCTGATCTCCCTGCCCCTGCTGCCACCTCTTACTCCCTTTACTTGGGCTCCAAACACTGCCCCGGATCTCCCTATTGCCTGCTGCCCCACCACTACTTAACTCTTTTCCCATGGGCTCTACATCTCTGTCTCTCATCTCCCTGGGGTCTCTGTCTGGACAATATCTGGCACCTGTTTCTGCTCCTGATCATCATAAGGGCTTCCCTTGCCCCTGATCTCCCTGGCCCTGCTGCCCCTGCCACCTCTTACTCCCTTTCCTGGGCTTTACCTCTCTGCCCCTGATCTCCATGGGGAGAGTCTATCCCTGATCTCCATGGGGAGTCTGCCCCGATCATCATGGGGTTCTCCCTGCCCCTGATCTCCATGGGGAAAGTCTGTCCCTGATCTCTCTGCCCCTTTCCACCAACTCCTCCTTTCCCCTACATTCCAGACAGCCCCCTGCTGGTCCCTGCCACATCCTCCCTTCCCCTGGGCTCTGGGTCCCTGCCCCTAATCTCCCTTGGGGAATCTACCCCTGATCTCCCTGTCCCCTGCTACCTCCTCCCTTCCCCTGGTCTCCAGATTGCGGCAACCTAATTTCCCTAGTCCCTGCTGTCCCTAATCTCCCTGGGGGGGGGTCTCTGTCCCTGACCCTGCCCCCTGCAGCCCCCTATCATCTCCTTTCCCTTGGGCTCCGGACATGTCACCTGCTATCCCTGGGGGGTCTCTGCCCCTGACCTTGCAGCCCCCTATCATCTCCTTTCCCTTGGGCTCTGGACACGTCACCTGCTATCCCTGAGGGGTCTGCCCCTGACCTGCCTGCCCCTGCAGCCCCCATAATCTTTCTCTTGGGCTCCTGACATGTCTCCTGCTATCCCTGGGGGGTCTCTGCCCTGACCTTCCTGCCCCTGCAGCCCCCTATCATCTCCTTTCCCTTGGGCTCCGGACATGTCACCTGCTATCCCTGGGGGTCTCTGCCCCTGACCTTGCAGCCCCCTATCATCTCCTTTCCCTTGGGCTCCGGACATGTCACCTGCTATCCCTGGGGGATCTCTGCCCCTGACCTTGCAGCCCCCTATCATCTCCTTTCCCTTGGGCTCTGGACACGTCACCTGCTATCCCTGAGGGGTCTGCCCCTGACCTGCCTGCCCCTGCAGCCCCCATAATCTTTCTCTTGGGCTCCTGACATGTCACCTGCTATCCCTGGGGAGTCTCTTCCTCTGATCACTATGACTGGTCCTCTTGCCCCTGATCTCCTCACCCCTTGGCTACCCCTGCCACCTCCTCTCTTCCCCTGGGATCTCCATCTCTCCCCCTAATCTCCCTGAGGGGTTTCTGCCCCTGATCTCCCTGGGGGGGTTCTCCCCCTAATCTCCCTGGGGGGTTTCTGCCCCTGTTCTCCCTGGGCATTTCTGCCCCTTCTCTCCCTGCTTCCTGCTGCTCCTGCCCCCTCCTACTCCTTTTCCCTCTGCTCCAAATCTGTGCCCTTGATCTCCCTGCCTCTTTCTATCCCTTCCTTCCATAGAGCTCCATTTCTCTTCTCCCTGATCCCTCTCTTGAGTTTTTCGCTGCATCTTCCTGCAACTAACTGCCCCCTGCCACTTTTTTCTTTCCCTGGGACTCCAGATCTCTCTCCATGATCTCCCTATGTATGCCCGTCCCTGATCTCTGTGAAGAATCTTTCCCTCTGATCTCCATGGGTGTTTTCTTCCCCCAAGCTCCCTGCCCCCTCTCCTTCTTTTCCACTTTCCCCTCCTTCCCGGAGCTCCAGTTCTCTTCAGCCGATCTCCCTGTGGATCTTTTCCCCTCATCCCTCTGCAACCAACTACCCCTTTTATTCCTTTCCCTTGGACTCCAGATCTTTGTATTAAGTCTTTGTGTGAATCTCTACAATAGATCACCGTAGGGGGGATCTATTCTGCTGATCTCCATTGGGGGGGTACTCTACCCCTGATCTCCATGGAAGGGCTCTGCCCTGGATCTCAATGGGGGGGTCTGCCTCTCATCTCAATGGGGGGTCTCTGCCTCATCTTCATGGACTTGGTCTCTGCCCCTCATCTCCATGGGGATCTCCCCCTCTGATCTCCATGGGGGATCTATGCTCCTGATTTCCCTGGAGGGATCTCTGCACCTGGTCTCTATCACTGACCTCCATTGGGGGCTCTGCCCTAATCTCTATGGGGGGGATGTCTCTACCTCTGGTCTCCATGTGGGTCCTGACTCTTGGGGGTCTCTGATTCTGATCTCCATGACATTTCTTGAACCTGTCTGATCTCCCTAGGGTTCTTTGACCTGGATCTCCATGGGGGGGCTCTTCCTGATCTCCATGAGGGGTCTCCCCGTGAACTCCATGAGTGGTGCCTGAGGTTGATCTCCATGTGAGGTCTGCCTGTTATCTCCATGGGGTGTCTCATCCCTGATATCCATGGAGGGTTTCTGACACTAATCCCCTTGGGGATCTCTTCCCCCAATCTCCAAAAAGGCTCCCTTTCCCTGGGGCTCTTTTACCCTGATATCCATGGTACATCTCTCATCCTGCTCTCCATGACTCTTTAACACTGATATTGGGGTCTCTGAGCCTGATCTCTGGTCTGTCACTGAGCTTTCTACTCAATCTCCATGGGGGTTCTCCCTATAATATCCATGGAAGTTCTTTGCCCCAGATGTCCATGGGGGAGAAACTCTGCAGTCTCCATGGGGGTCTCTGCCTCGGGTCTCCATGGGAGTCTTTGACTCGGGGGGTCTCTGGCACTGCTCTCCATGGCATTCCTGATGTCCATGAGGGTTTGCTACCCTAGGAAATTTTGACACGATCTCCATGAGGCATCTCTGACACTGATCTCCATGGAAATCTAACTCGGATCTCCATGAGGAGGTCTCTGCCCTAATAAGCTTGCTAAATTTTCTTCCTTACAGATTTCTGTTCCCTTTCTCATGACCTCCTGATTCCCCCCCCCAATATTTTCCTGAAAATCTGCCCCACTTCTGCACACACCCTGCTGCCCACTTCTACCTCCTCTTCCCTGGGTATACAGCTCTCTATGCCTCATCTATTCCTAGATCTCACCCCATCATCTCCATGGGGGGTCTGCCTGTTATCCCCATGGGGGAGGGTCTCTGGCTGAATTCCATGAGAGGTCTCTGACCCTAATTTCCATGCAGGGTCTGCCTGTTATTTCCATGGGGGTGACTCCCTGTGATCTCCATGGAGAATAGCTGACTCTTATCCATGGGGGGATACCTGTGCTCTCTAAGGTGGTTCTCCTGATCTGCATGGGGGCTTTTGATGCAGATCTCCATGGGGTATCACTAACCCTGATGTCCATGAGGGGTCTCTGCCCCTAGGGATATTTGACCAGGATCTCCGAGGGGAGTTTCTGCCCCTGATCTCCATGGAGTGATCTCTGCCCAAATAACCTTGCCAACTTTTCTTCCTTGCACGTTTCTCTTCCCTTCCTGGTGACCTCTTGCTCTTTCCCCCCATATTTGTGAACATCTTGGCCCCACGTCTCCACACACCCTGCTGCCCCCTTCCACCTTCTCTTCTCTTCCCTGGGTCTACAGCTCTCTGTCCCTCATGTGTTTCTCAAATTCACCCCATGATTTCCATGAAGGAGTCTGTCTCTGATCTCCATGGGGGGTCTCTGACTTTGATCCAATGGGATTCTCTGTCCCCATCTTCATTGAGGATCTCTACACCCATAGATATTTGACCTGGATCTCCATGAGGGATTTCTTTCACTGATTTCCATGGGGGGGGTCTACCTGTGGTTTCCATGGGGGGTCACCCCCAGTCTCCATAGGGGGTTTTCCCCTGGTCTCCATGGGGCTTCTCCTTATTATCTCCATGAGTGGTTGATACCCTTAAATTCCATGGCAGAGCATTGACCTTGATTTCCATGGAGGATCTTCATCTGATTTCCTTGGGGGTACCACCCTGATTAACCGTGGGGCTCACACACCCTGATCTCTATGGAGGAGTCTTTATCCGTAGGAAATTTTGATATAATCTCCTTGGGGCATTTCTGATCCTGACCTCCATAAGGTCAGTCTTCCTCTGATTTCCATGGGGCATCACTTCCTTATCTCCATGGGGCATCTGGCTCTGATCCTCATAGGGGAGTCTGTGATCCTCATGGGGGCTCTTCCCTACATTCCCTAGGGGGGAATTTAACCCAGATTTCCATCAGAGTCCCTGCCCCTGATCTCCATGAGAGAGTCTCCAAACTTGATTTCCATGGGGGTGGGTCTTGATCTCCATGGGGAGCTTCCTTAATTCCATAGGGCATCTCCATCAAGGCTCTTTATGCCTTAACACCATGAGGGATCTATACCTTTAATCTCCATGGAGTCTTACTAACCTTGATCTCCATGAGGAGTCTCTAACCCCAATTTTCATTAGGTGTCTCTACCCCAAAGAAATTTTGACCCATTCTCTATGGGGGGGGGTCTCTGACTCTATCACCATGGGGGAGGGTCTTCCTTTGATTTCTATGGGGATCTCCCTCTTTACTCGGTAGGTCTCTAACTGTGATCTCCCTAGGATATCTCCAACACTTCTCTCCATGGAGGGTCTATGACCTTAATCTCCAAGGGTGTCTCTGATCCTTATCTCTGTGGGGGGTCTGCCTGTAATTTCCATGGATGGTCTACCTCTGATCTCCATGGGGGTCTCTACTCCTAGGAATCTTTGACCTGACCCCCATGAGGGGTTCTATTACCAAGATTTCCATGGAGGTGTCTCTCCTCAAATATTTTTGCCTACTTGTCTTCCTTTCACATTTCTCTTCACTTCCTGGTGACCTCCTGATCTTTCCCCTGTAGTTCCCTGCAAACTTTTGCCCCATATCTCCATATACCCTACTGCCCACTTTCTCTTCCTTGGGTCTACCTCTATCACTCATGTCTTCCTCAAGCTCACCCCAGGATCTCCACAGGGGAGATCTCAATGGGTAGGAGTCTCTGCCCTGACCTCCATAGGGGTTCTCTGACCCTGATCTCCATGGGGGGACTCTACCTTTGATTTGTATGGGGGTATTTGCCCCTGATCTCCATGGAGTTCTCTGACCTTGATCTCTGTGGGAAGTCTCTTCTCCGACCGTCATTGAAGGCCTCTCCCCTAGGGATATTTGACCTGGATCTCCATGGGGGGGGGGGGTCTCTGCCCCTGATGTCCATGGGGTATCTCTATGTGAGGAAACTCTGCCCCTGTCTACATAAAGAATTTCTTTCCCTTGGTTGTAATGGAAGCTGATCTCCTTGGAAGTATTTGATTTTCATTTCCATGTGGACTCTTGGCCCTGATCTTCACTGAAGGACTCTACCCCTTGGGATATTGGACCCTGTCTTCCTGGAGGGTTTGCCTGTGATCTCCACTGGGGTCTGTCTCTGATCTCCATTGGGAGTCTCTACCTCATCTCCATGGAGGTCTCTAACCTTAATCTCCATGGGAAGGCTTTGACCCAGATCTCTATGGGAGGTCTCTCACTCCTATCTCTATGGAGGGACTGCCAAGGATCTCGTTGGGGGGTCTGCCACTAAATGCCATGGGGCGGTTCTGACCTTGATCTCCATAGGGGTCTCCCTTGATTTCCATTGGAGGGTATCTACTTCTGATGTCCATGGAGTATCTCCCTGTGATTTTCATATGGTGTTTCTGACCCAGATCTCAATAGGGGATCTCTCAACTTGATTTCCACGGAGAGGTCTGCCTGTGATCTCCATGGGGATTTCCTCTGATTTCCATGGGCATTCTTTATCTGGGTCTCCATGGTGTGTCTCTACCCCTGATCTCTGTGGGCGGTCTATACTCCACATCTCCATGGAGGGGTCTCTCACCCCAATCTTCCTGGATAGACTGCCAGTGATATCTTTGGGGGGGAGTCTACTTCTGATCTCCATGGGCCATCTCCTTGTAATCTCCATAGGGGCCTTCCTAGTCTCCCAGGGAGATCTCCACCTAATCTCCATGATGGATCTCTGACCATGATTTCTAGGGGAGTCTCCTCCTCTTCTCCATGGAGGAGGTCTGCCTCTTATCTCCATGGGGAGTCTGTCATTCTGATCTCAATGGGGCTCTACCTCTGATGCCCTTTTGGCATCTCCCCCAGATCTCCATTAAAGGTCTACCCCTTATCTCCATGGAGGTCTATCTGCGATGTCCATGGCGGGGGGGTGGATCAATGATCTGGATCTCCATGGGAATTTCTGCTAATCATCTCTGTGGGGATTCTGTTCCCTTCATCTCCATGGATTTGTCTCTCCTCAAATAACCTTGCCAACTTTTCTTCCTTACATTTTTCTCTTCCTTTCCTTGTGACCTCCTCATCTGTTCCCCCATATTTCCCTGCAAACTTTTGGCCCACATCTCCATACACCCTGCTGCTCCCTTGTACCTTCTCTCTCCTGGGTCTACCTCTGTCTATCATGTCTTCCTCAATCTCACCCCAGGATTTCCACAGGGGTCTACCTCTGATCTCCATGGGGAGTTTCTAACTCTGATCTCCATGAGGGGTCTGTCTTTGATTTTCATTATGGGTATTTGCCCCTGGCATCCATGGAGTTCTCTGATCTCGATGTCCATGGGGATTCTCTGTTGAGATCTTTATTGAGGGGCTGTACCCATTGGGATATTTGCCAGGTCTTCATGGTGGTTCTACCTGTGATCTCCATGGGGAAGTGTGCCTCTGATCTCCATTGAGGGTCCTCTAGATCTTCGAGGGGGAGGGGTCTTTGACCCTGATTTCCATGGGGGTTTTTTGACCTGGATCTCTATGTGGCATTTACCTCTGATCTCTTTGGGAGTTGCCCCTTAACTCCATGGGCTATCTGTCTCTGATCTCCATGGGGTTCTTTTTTTATCTCAATGGGGAGCGTTTCTCACCCTTATCTCCTCAGTGGGGCTGCTAGTGTTCTCCATGGGGGGGTCTCCAACTAATCTCCATGATGGGTCTCTAACCCTGATTTCCAGAGTGTCTTTCCTTGATCTCTATTGGGGTATCTGCCTCGAATCTCCATGGGGTGGCTCTGACCCGGACCTCCATGGGGTTCTCTCTCGATTTCCATTGGTGAGGTCTACTTCTGATGTCCGTAGAGGGTCTCCCTGTGATCTTGTAAGGTTTTTTGACCTGGATCTCCATAGGGGGTCTCTAAACTTGATTTTCATGGAGGGATCTGCCTGTGGTCTTCATTGGGGACCTCTGACCTGATCTCCATAGGAGGTGACCCTCTGATCTCCATGAAGGTTCTTGGACCCTGATCTACATGGTGTTCCTGTGATCTCCATGAGAGCTCTCTACCCTAGGGATCTTTCATTCAGATCTCCATGGGTGCTTCTCTGATTGTGATCTCTATGGGGATTTCTCCCTCTAATCTCCATGGGAGGTCTTTGACCCAGCTCTCTGAGTATTCACCCCCTTATTTTCATGGGGTATCTGTCTCTGATCTCCATAGGTTTCTTCCCTGATCTCAATGAGGGAGGGGCATCTCACCTTTATGTCCATGGCGGGGCGGGGGGGGGGGGGGAGAGAGAGAGAGAGAGAGAGAGAGAGACACCCGTGACCTCCATGGGGGCTCTGGCACTAATCTCCATTCATGCTCTCTGACTTTGATTTCCAGAGGTGTCTCCCCTGATCTCCATGGGGACGTCTGCCTCTAATCTGCATGGGGTATCTCTTACATTGACCTTCATGGTGGTCTCCCTCGATTTCCACGGGTGGTATCCCTCTGATGTCCATGGAGGATCTCCCTCTGAGCTTGATGAGGAGTTTCTGACTCAGATCTCAGTAGGGGTCTCTAAATTTGATTTCCACCAATGAGTCCCCCATTGTCTCCATTGGTGGTCTTTATCAGAAGCTCCATGGGAGGTCTCTACCCTTGATCTCATTGGGGATTATATGTCCCGCATAGCTATGGAGGGGACTCTCATCCCAGTCTTCATGGGTGGACTGTGTGATATCCACTGGGGTTGTACCTCTGACCTCCATGGGACATCTGATCTCCATATGGGTCTTCCCAGTCTCCCAGGGGGATCGCCCACTAATTTCCATGAGGCATCTCTGACCATGATTTCTTGTGGAATCTCCCCTTGTTCTCCATAGAGGAGTCTATCTCTTATCTCCATGGGATAGCCCTGACTTATCTCCAGGGTTTCTACCTTTGATGTCCATGGGGCATCTCTCCCAGATCCCCATGGGGGGGTCTCCCCCTGATCTCCATGGGGGGACTCCACTGATCTTTATGGATGTCTACCTCTGATGTCCATGAGGGTCTCTGACCCGGATCTCCATGGGGGGGTATCTCCCAATGATCTCCATGGGGCATCTATGCCTTTTATCTCCATAGAGGTGGCTCTCCAAAAATAACCTTGCCACCTGTTTTTCTTTACACATTTCTCTTCCCTTCCTCAGACCTCCTGATTTCCCCCATATTTCCCAGAACATTTATGCCCCACAACTCCACACACATGGGTTCCCCCTTCCACCTTCTCTTGTCTTCCTGAAGTCTCACCTCTTTATCCCTCATGTATTCCTCAATCTCATCCTGTGATCTCCATGCAGGGTCAGCCGCTAATGTCCATGGGGTGTCTTTGAGCCTGATCTCTATGGAGGGTCTGCATATGATCTCCCTGGGGGTCTCTACCTTTGATCTCCATGGGGAGACTGCCTGTGTTCTCCATGGGGCATCTCCACCTGATCTCCATAGGGGTTTCCCCAGTCTCCCAGGGGGATCTGCCACTAATTTCCATAAGGTGACTCTGACCCTGATCACCATGAGGTTCTAACTCATGTTCATGGGGGGTCCCCAATGATCTCTGTGGAGAGTCCATGCTGCTCATCTCCATGGATATCTCTCTTCTCAAATACTCTTGCCAACTTTTCTTCCTTACACATTTCTCTTCCTTTCCTCATGATCTCCTGATCTTTCCCCCCATATTTCCCTGAACAGCTTTGCCCCACATCTGCACACACCCTGCTGCTCCCTTCTACCTTCTCTTGTCTTCCTTGGTTCTATGTCTCAGTATCCTTCATGTGTTCCTCGATCTCATCCCGTGATCTCCATGCAGTGTCTGACTCTGATCAATCTGGGGGTCTTCCCTGGTCTCCATGGGGGCATCTCTCCTTGATTTCAATGGGGGGTTTAAAACTTGATTTCCATGGTGGGGGTCTGTGTTTGATCTCCATGGTGGGGCTTCCCTGACCTCCATGCTATGTCTTTGACTCTGACATCCACAGGGCCTTCTGCATGTGATCTCATGGGGGTATTGTCCTGACCTCCAGGGGAGGTCTTTGTCCCACATCTCCAGGGAGGGCTCTCTGCCTGAATATCTTCACCAACTTTTCTTCCTTCCACGTTTCCCTTCCCTTTCTCATGACCTCCCCATCTTTTCCACAACATTTTCCTGCAAACTTTTGCCCCACATCTCCATACTCCCTACTGCCCCCTTGCACCTTCTCTTCTCTGGGTCCATTGCTGTCTATCACTCATGTCTTTTTTGATCTCACCCCAGGAACTCCATGGGAGTCTGTCTCTGATCTCCATAGAAGGGAGGTCTCTGCCCTGATCTTCATGGGGGGGGGGGGTCTACCTTTAATTTGCATGCAGGGTATTTGCTCCTGATATTCATGGAGTTCCCTGACCTTGATATCCATAGGGACTCTCTTCCCTGACCTTCACTGAAGGTCTCTACCCATAAGGATATTTGACCCAGTTCTCCATGTGGGTTCACTGCCCCTGATGCCCATGGGGTATCTTCCACACTGTTCTATGTGGGGACCCTCTGGCCCAGTCTACATAAAGAATTACTTTCCCTGAGTTGTCATAGTCCAGGGGTCCTCAAACTTTTTCAATAGGGGGCCAGTTCCCTGTCCCTCAGACCGCTGGAGGGCCGGACTAGAGTAAAAACAAAAACTTTGTTTTGTGGGCCTTTAAATAAAGAAATTCATGGTCCTGGGTGAGGGGGATAAACGTTCTCAGCTGCTGCATCTGGCCCACAGCCGTAGTTTGAGGACCCCTGTCACAGACCCTGATCTCTTTGGGGGGTCTTTAACCTTCATCTCCACGGGGATTCTCGGCCCTTATCTTCACTGAGGGGCTCTACCCATTGGGATATCTGACCCGGTTCCTGGGGATTCTGCCTCTAATATCCAAGGGGTGGTCTGCCTCTTTTCTCCATTGGGAGGCCTTGACCCTGATCTCCATGGGGTGTCTTTGAGCCAGATCTCTACAGGGGGTCTCTGAAACCTATCTCCATGGGGGATCTGCCACTAACTGCCATGAAGGAGCTCTGATCTTGTATTTTAGGGGTGTCTCCCCCTGATCTACATGGGGGAGTCTGCCTCTAATCTCCATGGGTTAGTTCTTACCCTGACCTCCATAAGGGTCTCCCTTGATTTCCATTTGGGGTGTCTAACTCTGATTTCCATTCAGGTTCTCCCTCTGATCTTCATTTAGTGTTTCTGAGTGGGATCTCAATTAAGGATCTTTAAACTTGATTTCCACAGAGGGGGTCAGCCTTTGATCTCCATGGCTGGTCTTTACCAGGCTCTCCATGGAGGAGTCTATACCCTATATCTCTATGGAGGAGTCTCTCATCCCAATCTTCATGGGTGGATTGCCAATGATATCCATGGGTGGTCTACCTCTGATCTCCATGGGACATCTCCTCCTGATCTCCATAGGAGTGTTCCCAGTCTCCTGGGGGAATTCCCACTGATTTACATGAGGGGTTTCTGACTGTGATTTTTTGGGGAGTCTCTCCCTGTTCTCCATGTAGGGGTCTGCCCCTGATCTCCGTGGAGTTCTCTGCCCTTGATTTCCATTGGGGAGTCTCTTCCTTGACTTTCATTTAAGGTCTCTACCCCTAGGGACATTTGACTGAGATGTCCATGGCAGGTCTGGTGCACATGGGGTATGTCCCACACCGCTCTACGTAGGGAATCTCAGCCCCAGTGTGCATGAAGAAGCTCTTTCCCT
The DNA here is from genome assembly GCF_902635505.1 of Sarcophilus harrisii. Lineage (NCBI taxonomy): Eukaryota > Metazoa > Chordata > Mammalia > Dasyuromorphia > Dasyuridae > Sarcophilus > Sarcophilus harrisii. Next base: position 7,294,668 of record NC_045432.1, read on the forward strand.
GGGTTGTAATGGACCCTGATCTCTTTGAAGGGGTTCTCTGACCTTCATCTCCATGAGGACTCTCTGCCCTGATCTTCATCGAGGGACTCTACCCCTTGGGATTTTTGACCTGGTCTTCCTGTGATCTCCACAGGGGATCTGTCTCTGATCTTTTTTGGAGGTCTTCACCTGATTTCCACAAGGGGGCACTGACCTTGAACTGCACGGTGGGGGTCTTTGACCCAGATCTCTATTGGGGGTCTCTCATCCCCTATCTCCCTGGGGGAAACTGCCAGTGAACTCCATGGGGGGGGGTTGCCACTAAACACCATGAAGGATTTCTGACCCTGATTTCCAAGGGAGTCTCCCTTTGATCTCCATGGGGGACTCTGCCTCTAATCTCCATGAGGTGGCTCTGACCTTGACCTCTAGACGGGTCTTCCTCGATTTCCATGGTGGGAGGTTTAATTCTGATGTCTGCTGAGCATCTCCCTCTGCTCTTCATGGGGTGTTTCTGTATTTCAATTAGGGGGACTATAAACATGATTTCCATGGAGAGATCTGCCTGTGATCTCTATGGGGGTCTATCTCTGATCTTCATGGGTCATGTCCTCCTGATCTCCATAGAGGGTCTTCCAAGTCTCCCAGGGGAATCTCCAAGTAATTTTCATGAGGTATCACTGACCCTGATCTCCATGGGGAGGACTGACTGTATTCCTGATGGTGGGGACTTCCCTGATCTCCATGGGGGGGGGGGTCTTTGACCCGGATCTCCATGGGATCTAACTCTTTTCCATGGGGGATCACAGACCCTGATTTTTATGGGGATCTCCCCCTGATCTACATGAAGGGTCTACCTCTTCTCATGGAGTTCCTTGACTCTGATCTCCATGGGAATCTCCCCCTGAACTCCATGTGAGCGCCTCTCTCCCTGATGTCAATGGGGGTTTTCTTAACATGATTTCCATGGGGAGAGGTCTGTGTTTGATCTCCGGAGTGGGTCTTTTCTGCTTTCCATGGCATGTCTTTGACCCTGACATCCATAAGGTGTTTTGCATGTGGTCTCTAAGGGGAGGGGTCTGGCCTTTTCACCATGGCGGTTCTGCTTGTGATCTCATGGGGGTATTCTCCTGATCTTCAGGGGAGGTCTTTGACCTGCATCTCCATGGAGGGCTCTCTGCCCAAATAACTTTGCCAATTTTTCTTTTTTCCACATTTCCCTTCCCTTCCTCGAGAACTCCAACTTTCCCCCCATATTTTCTTGAAAACTTTTGCCCCCACATCTCCATACACCTTACTGCCCCCTTGCACCTTCTCTTCCCTGGGTCTATCGCTGTCTATCATTCATGTCTTCCTGCTTCTCACCCCAGGAACTCCACGGGGGTCTGCCTCTAATCTGCATGGGGTGGCTCTGAGGTTGACCTCCATAGGGGTCTCCCTGGATTTCGATGGGGACGTCTACCTCTGATGCCATTGAGTATCTCCCTCTGTTATTCATGTGGTGATTCTGACCCAGGTCTCCATAGGAGGTCTGTAAACTTGATTTCCATGGAGGGGTGTACCTGTGATCTCCATTGGGGTCTACACTGATCTCCATGGGTGGTCTTTACCAGGATCTCCATGTCCATGGGGCATCTTCTCCTGATTTCCATAGAAGTCTTCCTAGCCTCCCAGGGGGATCTCCCACTAATTTCCGTGAGGCATCTGTGGCCATGATTTCTTGAGGAGTATCCTCCTGTTCTCCATGGTGAGAATTGCCTCTTATCTCCATGGGGTGTCTCTAATTCTGATCTCCAAGGGGTCTACCTCTGATGTCCATGGGGCATCACCCCCGATCTCCTTGGGGTTCTAGTGATGATGTCGCTGGGGGGTCCCTGACCCGGGTGTCCATGGGGGCTCTCTCCCAATCATCTCTGAGGGGCTCTATGCCTCTCATCTCCATGGAGGTGTCTGTTCAAATAAGCTTGCCAACTTTTTTTTACACATTTCTCTTCCCTTCTTGAACATCCTGATCTTTCCCCCCATATTTCCCTGAACATCTTTGCCCCACATGTCCACACATCCTGCTCCTTTCACCTTCTCTTCTCTTCCCTGGGTCTGCAGCTATCTATCCCTCATATCTTCTTTAATCTCATCCCATGATCTCCATGGGGAGTCTGCCCCTTATTTATATGGGGTGTTTCTGCCCTGATCTCTGTGGGGCGTCTCTGACCCTGATTTTTATACGTGGTCAGCATTTGATTTTCCTGGGGGGTAGTTGCCTCTGAGCCTCATGGGGACTCTCTAACCCTGATGTCCATGGGATTTCTCTATGCCTGACCTTTATAGTGGTCTATGCCCTAAATCTTCATGGCTGGTCACTAACCTTGATCTCCATGGTGGGGGGTCTCTAAACCTGATCTACATAGGGGGTCTCAAACCCTAAGGATATTTGACCCTTGTGTCCATGTGGGGTTTCTGCCTCAATCTCCTTGAAATACCTCCGACACAGCTCTCCATGTGGTGTCTCTACCCTGGTCTACATAACAAGGTCTCTTTTTCTGAGTGATCTAGGACCCTGATGACCATGGGGATTCTTCGTCTTTGATGTCCATGGGAGTTCTCTACTCCATCTTCATAGGGGAGTTCTGTCTTTTAGGGATATTTTACCCATATCTCCACTGCAAGAAGAAGTGTCTCTTCCTCAAGTTTCCATGGTGGCCCCTGGCTCTGGGGGGTTCTCTGACTCTTGCTTCCAAGGCATTCCTTTGATCTCGATGGGGATCTCTACCCCAGGTGTCTTTGACTCAGATCTGCCTGGGGCTGCTCAGAACATGTTCTCCATGGACTATCTTCCTTTCATCTACACATGGGGTCTCTCCCTGATCTCCTTGGGATGGCTCCCCCTGATCTCCGTGTGGGAGTCTGTCTTTGATCTCTATAGGGGGGGTCTTCCCTGATCTTCATGGGGGGTCTCTGACACTAGTCTCCATGGGAAATCTACCTGTGATCTCCGTGTAGGATCCACCTCTGATCTCCATGGATGGTCTTTGATCTGGATCTCCATTGGGGGTTCTCTGTCCCTGATCTCCATGAAAGGTCTAGGCCCCACATTTCTATGGAGGACTCTGGCCAAATAACTTTGCCAACTTTTTTCCTTACACATTTCTCTTCCTTTCCTCACGACCTCCTGATCTTTCCCCCCATGTGTCCCTGAAAATCTTTGCCCTACCACCCCACATAACATGCGGTTCCCTTTCAACTTCTCTGTTCCCTGGATTTTCCAGTCTCTCTCCTTCATGTGTTCCTTGATCTCATCCTGTGATGTCCACTGGGGGTCTGCCTCTTATCTGCAAGGGGAGTTTTTGCCCATTTCTCTATGGGGGGAGTATGACTGATCTCCATGGGGAGTCTCCGCCCCGATCTTCATTGAGGGTCTCTTCTTCTAGGGATATTTCTGATGGGTCTCCATGGGCCGGTCTCTGCCCTTAGTCTACATAATGGGTCTCTTTCCCAAGGTGGTATTGAACCTAGATGATGATTGGGAGTCTCTGACTCTGATCTCCATGTCGTTCCTTTGATCTCTATGGGGGGGGGGTGTCTCTACCCCAGGAATTTTTTACCTGCTCTCCATGGGGCATCTCTGACCCTGGTCTCCATGGGGAGGTCTACCTCTGATTTCCACAGGGTGTGTCCCCTTGATATCCATGGGGGGCCCTCCCAGATCCCCATGTTGGGTCTCCAATCCTGATGTCCTGGGGGGGTTGTCTTTGATCTCCATGGTGCATTTACCCATACTCTCCATGGGAGGTCTCCTCCTGTCTTATGGGGTCTCTGTGCCTGATGTCCTTGGGAGGTGTCTTTGCCCTAATCTCCATGGTGAGTCCTGACCTTGATCTCCATGGAGGTTTCTCCCTGATCTCCATTGGGGTTTTGTTCCTGATCTTCATGGGAATCCATGACCTTGATCTCCATGTGGGGTCTTTGACCTTATCTCCATGGGTTTCTGCCTGTGATCTCCATGAGGATCTACCTCTGATTTCCATGGGGGATCTCCCTCATCTCCATGGGGTCTACCCTGATCTCCCTAATTCTTTGATCCAGATCTCCCTGAGGGAGGGGTGTCTCTGTCCTGATCTTCATGGAGGTCTGCCCCTTTCTATGGAGGACTCCTGCCAAATAACCTTGCCAACATTTCTTCCTTAACATTTCTCTTCCTTTCCTCACGACCTCCTGATCTTTCCCCCCATGTTCCCTGAATCTTTGCCCCTACCACCCCACATAACATGCGGTTCCCTTCAACTTCTCTGTTCCTGGATTTTCCAGTCTCTCTCCTTCATGTTTCCTTGATCTCATCCTGTGATGTCCACTGGGTCTGCCTCTTATCTGCAAGGGTTTGCCCATTTCTCTATGGGGAGTGACTGATCTCCATGGGGTCTCTTGCCCGATCTTATTGGGGTCTCTTCTTCTGGGATATTTCTGATGGTCTCCATGGGCCAGTCTCTGCCCTTAGTCACCATGATGGGTCCTCTTTCCCAAGGTGGTATTGAACCTAGATGATTGTTGGGGTCTCTGACTCTGATCTCATGTCGTTCCTTTGATCTCTATGGGGTGTGTGTCTCTACCCCAGGAATTTTTACCTGCTCTCCATGGGGCATCTCTGACCCTGGTTCCATGGGAGATCTACCCTCTGATTTCCACAGGTGTGTCCCTTGATGTCCATGGGGCCTCCCGATCCCCATGTTGGGTCTCCAATCCTGATGTCCTGGGTGGGGTTGTCTTTGATCTCCATGGTGCATTTCCCATACTCTCCATGGGAGGTCTCCTCCTGATCTTCATGGGGGTCTCTGGCCTGTTCCGGGGAGGTGTCTTTCCCTTAATCTCCATGGTGAGTCACCTTGACCCTTTTTGGATCTCCATTGGGGGTTTGATTTCTTCCAATTGTGGGGTCTTTGACCTTGATCTCCATGGGTTTCTGCCTGTGATCTCCATGTGAGATTCCTCATTCCATGGGGATCTCCCCTCATCTCCATGGGGTCTCCCATCCCCTGGAATTCTTTGATCCGGGTTCCTGAGGGAGGGTGTCTTCCCTGATCTTCATGGAAGGTCTATCCCCATTTCTATGGAGGACTCTGCCCAAATAACCTTGCCAACATTTCTTCCTTTCACATTTCTCTTCCATTCCTGGTGACCTCCTGATCTTTTCCCTCACCTTTCCCTGAACATCTTTGCCCCATCTCCTCACATACTGCTGCCCCCTTCCATCTTCTCTTTTCTTCCCTGGGGCTATAGCTCTCTATCCCTCATGTCTTTCTCAATGTCATGGGGGGGTCTGCCTCTTATCTGCATGGGGGTCTTTGCCTATCTCCTTGGGAGGGTCTCTGACTTCATTGCATGGGGTTTTTACCCCTGATCTCCATAATCGGTCTCTCTTAAACTCCATGATCTCCCCCTGATCTCCATGTGGTATCTCTGTCCTTGGTCTCAACGTGGTGTCTCTTCCATGATGGACTCTGGTTCTGGGGGTTTCTGACCCTTATCCAGTGTTCTTTGGCCTGATCCCAATACCCATGGTGTCCCTCGTCTCCATGTGGGGGTCCCCGATCCCTAGGGGAGTCTCTGCCCTTGATCTCCATGGGTGGTCTCTGTCATAGGTTTCTTTGACCAGTCTTTGGGGTGTCTCTGACCCTGCTCTTCCGGAGGGGTTTCCCCTGATCAACCTTATGTCCATGAGGAGGGGCTCCTTGTCTTCAAGGGGTCTGTGACTTTGGGCTTTTTGTCCCTGCTCCCGTGGGGGATAGCTGAGACTGCTCTCCATGATGGGTCTCCACCTGATCTCCATGGAGGGGAATCTTCCTCAAATCTCCGGGGGGCCCATAGGGGTCTCCCTCAATTTCCGGGGAAGTCTCCTCTGATGTCCATTGGGTGTCTCCCTCTGCTGACGTGGTGATTCGACCTGGATCTCCATGGGGGTCTTGAAACATTTCCATGGGTGGTCTCCCTTGGTCTCCATGGGGTCTTCCCTGAACTCCATGGGCAGTCTTCCGGACTCCATGCCCATCTTCACCAGGATCTTTGTAATCTTTGGATCTCCACATGGGATCTCTACTTCTGATCTATAGGGTGGTATATATCCCATCTCTATGTGGGGTCTCCCCCATCTTTGGGGGACTGCCGGTATCCATGGGGGTCTCCTGGGTCTCCACAGGGGTCTCTTCCCTTTTCCTGCAGTTTGCCTGCCCCAGGGGGATCTCCCATTAATTTCCTGGGCATCTGGGACCTTGATTTCTTGGGGGAGTTCCTCCTGTTCTCCATGATGGGGTTGGCCTCTTATCTCCATGGGAGTTCTGCCCGATCTTCATTGGGGTCTCTTCTTCTAGGGATATTTCTGATGGGTCTCCATGGGCCGGTCTCTGCCCTTAGTCTACATAATGGGTCTCTTTCCCAAGGTGGTATTGAACCTAGATGATGATTGGGAGTCTCTGACTCTGATCTCCATGTCGTTCCTTTGATCTCTATGGGGGGGGGGTGTCTCTACCCCAGGAATTTTTTACCTGCTCTCCATGGGGCATCTCTGACCCTGGTCTCCATGGGGAGGTCTACCTCTGATTTCCACAGGGTGTGTCCCCTTGATATCCATGGGGGGCCCTCCCAGATCCCCATGTTGGGTCTCCAATCCTGATGTCCTGGGGGGGTTGTCTTTGATCTCCATGGTTGGTTTACCCATACTCTCCATGGGAGGTCTCCTCCTGATCTTCATGGGGGGTCTCTGTGCCTGATGTCCTTGGGGGAGGTGTCTTTGCCCTTAATCTCCATGGTGAGTCACTGACCTTGATCTCCATGGAGGGTTTCTGCCCCTGATCTCCATTGGCGGGGTTTGTTCCTGATCTTCATGGGGGAATCCATGACCTTGATCTCCATGTGGGGTCTTTGACCTTGATCTCCATGGGTTTCTGCCTGTGATCTCCATGTGAGATCTACCTCTGATTTCCATAGGGGATCTCCCCCTCATCTCCATGGGGTCTACCCCTGATCTCCCTGGAAATTCTTTGATCCAGATCTCCCTGAGGGGAGGGGTGTCTCTGTCCCTGATCTTCATGGAAGGTCTATGCCCCACATTTCTATGGAGGACTCTGCCCAAATAACCTTGCCAACATTTCTTCCTTACACATTTCTCTTCCTTTCCTCACGACCTCCTGATCTTTCCCCCCATGTGTCCCTGAACATCTTTGCCCCATCTCCTCACATACTGCTGCCCCCTTCCACCTTCTCTTTTCTTCCCTGGGGCTACAGCTCTCTATCCCTCATGCCTTTCTCAATGTCATGGGGAGTCTTTCTCTTATCTCCATGGGGGTCTCTGCCCTGATCTCCTTGGGAGGTCTCTGACTGTCATTTGCATGGGGGTATTTACCCCTGATCTCCATAGATCGGTCTCTCTGTAAACTCCATGGGGAGTCTCCCCCTGATCTCCATGTGGTGTCTCTGTCCTTGGTCTCAACGTGGTGTCTCTTTTCTGTTTTCCATGAGGGCCTCTGGTTCTGGGGGTTTCTGACCCTGATCTCCAGTGTTCTTTGGCCCTGATCCCAATACCCATGGGGGGTGTCCCTCTGATCTCCCTGTGGGGTCCCCCTGATCCCTAGGGAGAGTCTCTGCCCTTGATCTCCATGGGTGGTCTCTGTCATAGGGATCTTTGACCAGATCTCTATGGGGTGTCTCTGACCCTGCTCTTCACGGGAGGGGGTCTTCCTCTGATCAACGCTGATGTCCATGAGAGAGGCTCCTTGTCTTCATAGGGGGTCTGTGACTTTGGAGGCTTTTTGTCCCTGCTCTCCGTGGGGGATAGCTGAGACTGCTCTCCATGATGGGTCTCCACCTGATCTCCATGGAGGAATCTTCCTCTAAATCTCCAGGGGGTGGCTCCATAGGGGTCTCCCTCAATTTCCATGGGGAAGTCTACCTCTGATGTCCATTGAGTGTCTCCCTCTGCTGTTCATGTGGTGATTCTGACCTGGATCTCCATAGGGGGTCTTGAAACTTGATTTCCATGGAGTGGTCTCCCTGTGGTCTCCATGGGGGCTTCCCCTGAACTCCATGGGCAGTCTTTACCAGGATCTCCATGCGCCATCTTTACCAGGATCTCCACATAGGATCTCTACTTCTGATCTATATGGGTGGTATATATCCCACATCTCTATGGAGGGGTCTCTCACCCCAGTCTTCATGGGGGGACTGCCAGTGATATCCATGGGGGGGAGTCTACCTCTGCTCTCCACGGGGCATCTCCTCCTGCTCTCCCTAGCAGTCTTGCCCGCTCCCAGGGATCTCCCATTAATTTCCATGAGGCATCTGGGACCATGATTTCTTGGGGAGTCTCCTCCTGTTCTCCATGATGGGGTCGGCCTCTTATCTCCATGGGGAGTCTCTGCCCCGATCTTCATTGAGGGTCTCTTCTTCTAGGGATATTTCTGATGAGTCTCCATGGGCCGGTCTCTGCCCTTAGTCTACATAATGGGTCTCTTTCCCAGAGTGGTATTGAACCTAGATGATTCTGACTCTGATCTCCATAGTGCTCCTTTGATCTCTATTGGAGGGGAGTCTCTACCCCTAGAAATTTTTTACCTGCTCTCCATGGGGCATCTCTGACCCTGGTCTCCATGGGGAGGTCTACCTCTGATCTCCACAGGGTGTCTCCCCCTGATATCCATGGGGGGCCCTCCCAGATCCCCATGTTGGATCTCTGATCCTGATCTCCTTGGGGGGGCGGTTGCCTTGGATCGCCATGGTGGGTTTACCCATACTCTCCATGGGAGGTCTCGTCCTGATTTTCATGGGGGGTTTCTATGCCTGATGTCCTTGGGGGGAGATGTCTCTGCCCTTAATCTCCATGGTGAGTCACTGACCTTGATCTCCATGGAGGGTCTCTGTCCCTGATCTCCATCGGGGGTTTTTGTTTCTGTCTCCATGGGGGTTCTCCATGGGGCATCTCTGACCCTGATCTTTATGGGGGGTCCCCAACACTGCTCTCCATGGCAGGGCCTCTGCTCCTTGTCTTCATAGGGAGGCTCTGTCTCTGGAGGCTCTTTGTCCCTGATCTCCCTAGGTGCTATCTCCCTGATCTCCATGGGGGTACCCTGCGCCTATATTCTCCATGGGGTATTTGACTGATTTCCATTGAAGGTCTTAGCCCCTGATCTCCATGGCTGGTCTGTAGCATGGGGATCTTTGAATCAGATCTCTACTGAGGGGGGGTCACTGCCTTTTATCTTCATGGGGGGTCTCCAACACTGCTCTCCACAGGCAGTCTCTTTCCCTGTTCTCTGACTGTAGGGGGTCTCTGACCCTGATCTCAATGGGGTGTCTTCCAGTGAACTCCATGGGGAGTCTCTGATCTTGCTCTCCCATAGGGCATCTCAGGAGTCTCTGCCCCTGAATTCCATGGAGAACTCTCTGCCTCCCCATGGAGGTTTCTGTTGCTGATTCCATGGGGTCTCTGTGCCTCTGATGTCCATGTGCAGTCTCTGCCCCTGATGTCCTTGGTGGGGTTTCTGTCACAACAATTCTGCCACCTTCTCCTCCTTCCATGCTTCTCTTCCCTTCCTTGTGACCTGCTCTTTCCCCCCAATTTCCCTGTGAATCTTTGCCCCTCACCTCCACACACATTTGCTTCCACCTTCTCTTCTTTCCCCTTGGACTTTAGCTCTCTGTCCTTGATCTCTGTCAACTTCAGCCCATGAGCATGCTCTCCATTGTGAGTCTGCCCTGTTCTCCATAGGGAGGCTTTGACCCTGATCTCCTAGGGGGGTCCACCTCTGATTTGCATGAGGGGTACTTGCCCCTGATCGTCATGGAGTTCTCTGACCATGATTCTCTGATCTCCATGGGAGTTGTCCTCTTGATCTCCTTGGGGATCTCTGCCTCTGATTTCCATTGAAGTTCTTAGCCTCTGATATCCATGGGGGTCACTGACCCTGATCTCCCTGGGCTTCTGCTTGTGATCTCCACAAGTGGTTGATCTCTGGTCTCCCTGAAGGTTTTGTCACTGGTCTCCATTTGGGGTTTCTCCCCCCCATTTCCATAGGGGGTCTCTGACCCTGATCTTCATCAGGGTCTCTCCTGATCTCCATGGGTGGTCTTTTCCAAGGTGTGCATGGGGGGTCTCTACAGTTGATCTTTGTGGGTGGTCAATACACTGCATCACTATGGAGGGGACTCTCACCCCAATCTTCATGGGTGGACTGCAGTGATATCCATGGTGGGTCTACCTCTGATCTCCATTGAGGGTCTCCTTCTGATCTCCATAGGGAGGCTCTGACCCTGATTTCCATGAGGGTCTTTGACCCGGATCTCTATTGGAGTCTCACCTCCTCTCTCCCTTGGGGGACTGCCAGTTTACTCCATGTGGGGGTCTGCCACTAAATGCCATGTGGTGGTTCTGACCCAGATCTCTACCAGGGGTCTACCTCTAATGTCCATGTGGCATCTCCCACTGATCCCCATGGGGTATACTGATGATGTCCATGGGGGTCCCTGAACAAGACCGTCATGAGAGCGTCTCTCCTCAGTGATCTCCGTGAGGGTCTGTAACCCTCATTTGCATGGAGGTGTCTCATCAGATAACCTCACCAACTTTTTTCCTTACACAGTTCTCTTTGCTTCCTTGAACCCCTGATCTTTCTTCCCCCCCCATCTTTGCCCCACATGTCTGCACATTCTGCTTCCTTCTTTCCTCTTCGCTTCTTTTCCCTGGGCCCAGGTTCTCATGTGTCCTGATGTCCATGTGGGGTCTGTTTGTAATCTTTGGGGGGGTCTATTTCTTATCTCCATGGGGTGTCTCCCCCGATGTCCATGGGGTGTCTCTATGCTTGACCTTTATGACAGTCTCTGTCCTTAACCTCCATGGCTGGTCACTGACCTTGATCTCCATAGGGTAGGGGTGTCTGTAAACCTGATCTACACAGGGGGTCTCCAACCCTAAGGACATTTGACCCTGGTCTCCATAACGGGTCGCTTTCCCTGGGTGGTGTAGGACCCTGATCTCCATGTGGGGTCTTTGACCTTGATCTCCATGACCGTGATCACCATTTGAGATCCACCTCTGATCTCCATGGGGGATCTCACCCTCATCTCCATGGGGTCTACCCCTGATCTCCCCTGTTCTTTGATCCGGACTCCCGAGGGAGGGGTGCTCTGTCCCTGATCTTCATGGAAGGTCGATGCCCCACATTTCTATTGAGGACTCTGCCCAAATAACCTTGCCACCTTTTCTTCCTTTCACATTTCTCTTCCCTTCCTGGTGACCTCCTGATCTTTTCCCTCACCTTTCTTTGAACATCTTTGCCCCATCTCCTCACATACTGCTGCCCCCTCCACCTTTCTTCCCTGGGGCTAGCTTTATCCCTCAAGCTTTCTTGGGGAGGGTCTTTCCCTTTCTCCATGGGGGTTCCCTGATCTCCTTTGGGGGTCTCTGACTGCATTTCAAAGGGGTTTTACCCCTGATCCATAGATCGGTCTCTCTTAAACTCCATGGGAGTCTCCCCTGATCTCCATGTGGTGTCTCTGTCCTTGGTCTCAACGTGGTGTCTCTTTTCTGTTTTCCATGAGGGCCTCTGGTTCTGGGGGTTTCTGACCCTGATCTCCAGTGTTCTTTGGCCCTGATCCCAGTACCCATGGGGGGTGTCCCTCTGATCTCCCTGTGGGGTCCCCCTGATCCCTAGGGAGAGTCTCTGCCCTTGATCTCCATGGGTGGTCTCTGTCATAGGGATCTTTGACCAGATCTCTATGGGGTGTCTCTGACCCTGCTCTTCACGGGAGGGGGTCTTCCTCTGATCAACGCTGATGTCCATGAGAGAGGCTCCTTTGTCTTCATAGGGGGTCTGTGACTTTGGAGGCTTTTTGTCCCTGCTCTCTGTGGGGGATAGCTGAGACTGTTCTCCACGATGGGTCTCCCCCTGAGCTACATGGAGGGTCTCTGACCGTGATCCGGACAGAAAGTTTGCTTCCGGCCTCCAGGGAGGTCTGCCTCTGATCTGCATGGAAGCTCTTTGCCCCTGATATCTAAGGGGGATCTTTGATCTTGACCTCCTTGAGCAAAGACAAAGAAAGGCCTTTGCCTGTCATCTCAGCTGGGGGTAACTGCTTGTGTTTTCCATGGGGGGGGTCATCCCTGATCTCCACTGGGGCCTGCCGATCTCCAGGTGAGTGTCTCTGTCTTTGATTCAAATGGGGGGGGGGTTTCTAAATTTGATTTCCGTGGCGGGGTCTGTGTTTGTTCTCCATGGTGGGGATTCCCTGATTTCCATGGCATGTGTTTGACCCTGCCATCCTCAGTGCAATCTACATGTGATCTCCATGGGGGAGGGGTCTGCCTTATTCCATGGGGAACGCTGCTGTGTCTTTGGCACCCCGATTCCACGGCGTGGTCTTTGGTGGGATTGTTCTTCACCCCCATTCTCCGAAGCCAGTGACCTCCATGGGGGTCCCCAACCGCCATCAGGACCCTAACTGTGATTTCCAGGGGGTCTCCCCGATTCCATGGAGGAATCTTCCCAAACTCCAGGGGTGGCCCTAGGGGCTCCCCTCGTTTCCATGGGGAAGTTACCTCTGAGTCCATTAGTGTCTCCCCCTGCTGTTCATTGGTGATTCGACCTGACTCATAGGGGTCTTGAAACGTTTCCATGGAGGGGTCTCCCGTTTCCCCATGGGGGCTTCCCTGAACTTGGGTGGTCTTGACCAGGACTCCATGCGCCCTTTACCAGGATCTCGTGCTCAATTGGGATCTCCACTTGGGACCTACTTCGACTTATGGGTGGTATATACCTTTGCATCTCATGGAGGGTCTGTTACCCCAGTCTTCATGGGGGACTGCCAGTGATTCCATGGTGGGGATTACCCTGGTCTCCCGGGGCATCTCCCCCTGCCTCCCTAGCAGTCTTCCCAGCCCCAGGGATCTCCCAATTTCCATGAGGCTCTGGGACCATGATTTCGGGAGCTCCTCCTGTTTCTCCATGGGCCCTCCCAGATCCCCATGTTGGACTCTGATCCTGTTCTCCTTGGGGGGTTGTCTTTGATTCCATGGTGGGTTTCCCATCCTCCATGGGGAGGTCTCATGCTTGATGTCCTTGGGGGTGGTGTCTCTGCCCCAATCTCCATGGTGGTCACTGCCTGACTCCATGGAGTGTTCTCCCCATCACCATGGGATTTTTCCCTACTCCATGGAGGATATGACCCTGACTTTATGGGGAGGTTCTGCTCCTTGCTTCTAGGCGGTCCTGTCTCTGGAGGCTCTTTTGTCCCGACTCCCTAGGTGTTTCTCCGCCCCATGGGGAGTCCCCCTTTCCCTGGGGATTTGGACTCTGATTTCCATTGAAGCCCCGATCTCGATGGCTGGTCTGTACACGGGGATCTTTGAATCAGCTCTCCGGGGGTCACGCCTTGAACCTTCATGGGGCCTCACTGTTCCCGGGCAGTCTCTGTCCCTGGTCTCCATAGGGGGTCTGACTTTAGGGTGTCTCTGACCCTGATATCAATGCGTTCTTTGATCTGCAAGGGGCATTTCTGACCCCGACCAAGGGTGTTGATGAACTCCGGGAGTTCCCTTCCGCCCCCATACATCCAGCCCCTGAATTCCATGGAGGTCTCTGCCTCCCATCCCCATGGGGTCTCTGTTGCTGATTCCAGGGCTCTCTGCCCTGATGTCCTTGGGGGGTTTTGCCCAAAATCTGCCACCTTCCTCCCCATGCCCTCTTCCCTTTTTGTGACCTGATCTTTCCCCCGATTTCCCCTGTGAACTTTGCCCTCACCTCCACACACATTTGCCACCTTTCTTTTTCCCTTGACTTCGCTCCTGTCCTTGATTCTGTCAATTTCAGCCCATGAGCATGTCTCCATTTGAGTCTGCCCATTCTCTTTAGGGAGGCTTGACCCAGATCTCCCATCCACCCGATTTGCATGAGGGGTTTGCCCGATCTTCATGGAGTTCTCTGACTGTGACTCCATGGGTTTGTCTCCCAGGATCCTCATGGGGAATCTTTCCCATCCTCCATGGGGGTCTCCCACCCCAGGGATATTTTTTCCTGCATTCCCATGGGGTGGTCTCGTTCCCATTCTCCATGGGCGGTCTCACCACAGGGTTTTTGACACATATCTCCTGGTCTTTATGGGAAGGGGCCTTCCCGAGCTCCGGGAGTTGTCTTCCTGATCTCCTTGGGGATCTCGCCTCGATTTCCATGGGGTCTCCCAACACTGATCTCCAGGGAGGATCTCTGTCCTGTTTCATGGGGGCCTCTGACTCCCCTTGGTTTTACCTCATCCCCCAGCATTCTTTGACCCTTTTCCATGAGGGATCTGTCCCGATCTCCATAGGTGTTTTCCCGTCTCCATGGGGTCCCTGCCCCAACTCCATGGGGATTGCCCTGATTTTTTGAGGTCTTCCCCCCATCCATGGGGGGTCTCAAATCTGATCTCCATGGGGGTGCACCCCTATGAACTTTGACCCACCCTTGAGGCAGCCCTGTTCGTTCTCCATTTGGGGGGGTCTTCCAGTTTCAGGGGGCCTGAACCCGACTTCCTTGGGGGTCGGGGACTCCATGGGGAACACCTCAGACTCTATGGGAGGATCTCCTTCTGATCTCCAAGGGGAGGGTCTCTCCCCCTGATCTCCATGGGGCATCTAGGCCCTTAATCTCCATGGCAAGTCACTGACCTTGATCTCCATGGGTGGCCTATGCCCCACAAAGCACCATGGAGGGATCTCTGCCCAAATAATCTGACAACCTTTTCTTCCTTTCATATTTCTCTTCCCTTCCTGATGATTTCCTGATTCCCCCCTTTTCTTTGACCATTCTTTTCCCCCAATCTCCTCTGCCCCCTTCCATCTCTTTTTCTTTCCCTGGGGCTTTGCTCTCATCCCTCATGTCTTTTCCTCAATGTAGGGGTCTTCTCTCCTCTCCATGGGGGGGTTCTCTGCCCTGATCTCCTTGGGAGGTGTCCCGGCTTCCATTTTGCATGGGGGTTATTTACCCGTCTTAAGATCTGTCTCTCTGTAAACCCATGGGGAGTCTCCCCCAATCTCCATGTGGTGTCTCCTGTCCTTGGTCTCCAACGTGGTGTCTCTTTTTCTGGTTTCCCATGAGGGGCCTCTTGGTTTTCTGGGGTTTCCTGACCCTGATCTCCAGTGTTCTTTGGGATCCCAGTCCCATGGGGGGTGTCCTCTGATCTCCTTGGGGTCCCCGTCCCTAGGGAGGTCTTTGCCCTTGATCTCCATGGGTGGGTCTCTGTCCATAGGGACCTTTAAGATCTCTTGGGTGTCTCCTTCCCTCTTTCACGGAGGGGTCTTCCTCTGATCAACGCTGATGTCCAAGGAGAGGGCTCCTTTTGTCTTCATGGGGGCCCGGTGACTTTGGGGGCTTTTTGTCCCCTCTCTCTGTGGGGGATGGCCTAGGACTTTCTCCATGATGGGTCTCCCCTGAGGCTACATGGAGGGTCCTCTGACCGTGATCCGGACAGAAGGTTTGCTTAGCCTCCAGAGGGTCTGCCTCTGATCTGCCATGGAAGCTCTTGCCCCAATTCTAAGGGGATCTTTGATCTTGACCCTTGAGCAAAAGAAAAGAAAGGCCTTTTTGCCTGTCATCTCAGCTGGGGTAACTGCTTTGGCCATGGGTCATCCCTGCTCACTGGGGTCCTGCCTGATCTCCAGGTGGGGGCTCTGTCTTTGATTCCAATGGGGGGTTCCTAAATTTGATTTCCGTGGGGGGTCTGTGTTTGCCTCCATGGTGGGGATTCCCGGTTTCCATGGCATGTTTGACCCGCCATCCCTCGGGCATCCCCATTGATCCCATGGGGAGGGGGGTTTATCTCCATGGGGGTGCCCTTTGATCTCATGTGGCAATTTCTCCTGATCTCCACGGGGTCTTTGGGTGGATTGTTCCTCTCCCCCATTCTCTTCAGTGAACTGCCGTGACCTCCATGGGGGTCCTGCCCTCCCCATCAGGGAATTCTAACTGTGGTTTCCAGGAGGGTTCCCCGGATCTCCATGGAGGAATCTTTCCTCTAAATCTCCGGGTTTGGCTCCATAGGGGGCTCCCTCCCATTTTGGGGAAGTCTACCTCCATGTCCATTGGGTGTCTCCCCTGCTGTTCTGGGTGGTTCGACCTGGATCTCCATGGGGTCTTGGGAACTTGATTTCCATGGGAGGGGGTCTCCCCAGGGTCCTCCATGGGGGCTTCCCCGAACTCCATGGGTTGGTCTTGAAGGGATCTCCATGCAACCCCATCTTCTGGGCTTTGATTTCCAACCTTTCCGGGATCTCCCTTGGGATCTCTTCCCCTGATCTTTGGGTTGGTTAAATTTCTCATGGAGGGTTCTGTTACCCCCCACCTTCTGGGGGACTGCCAGGATATTCCATGGTGGGGTCTACCTCTGGTTCCACGGGGCATCTCCTCCTGCTCTCCCCTAGCGGTCTTCCCAGCCCCCAGGGATTCCCAATTTCCATGGGGCTCCGGGACCATGATTTCTTGGGGTTCCCCCTGTTCTCCATGGGCCCTCCCGGATCCCCATTTGGATCTCTTCTTGATTTCTCTTTCCTTTGGGGTTCATGGTGGGTTCCCAACCTTGTCTCCATGGGGGTCCTCTGCCCCCTGACACCATTAGTTCTTTCCGATCTCCTGGGGGTCCATGGCTTTCCCGGGATCTTTAATGGGGGGGTTCTGGTCCTGGGTCTTCCCTGGATCCTGGGTTTCTGAGGTTGGTCCCGGGATCCTCCCTGGGTTGTCATCTTGGGTCTCCTGGGTTCTCCCCTCACCTCCTGGGGTTTGATCTGGTTTTAAGGTTGGGCCCCTGGCTGGTTAGGGATCTTTGGAATCGGATCTCCGGGGGGTCATGTTGGAATTTCTGGGGTTCTCTTAAATGTCTCCAGGGAGGTTCCTGTCCCTGGTTCTCCCAGGGGGTTCGGGATTTTTAGGGGTTGTCTCTGAACCCGTAATCAATTGGTTTTTGGTCTGAAGGAAGGTTTCTGACCCTGGATCAATGGTTTGGGTGGTTGGTCCAGTAACTCCATGGGACCCTATCCCCTGGGCCTTCAGGATCTAGGCCCTGAAATTCATGGGAAAGGTTCCTTGGTCCCAATCCCCTTTGGGGTTTCAGGGGGATTCTTAACTTGGCCTCCTTCTCTGCCCCTATTTCCTTGGGGGCTTTGCCCACAATCCCTGGGCCACCTCCCTTTTCCATGGGGTCCTTCTTCTTTCCCTCTTTGACCCTGGGTTTTCCCCCGGATTTCCTGGGGAATCTTTCCCCTACCTCCCCCATTTGGTTCTCCCCTTTTTTTTTCCCTTGGCCTTCCATTCTTCCTTGATCTCTTCCACTTTCCAGCCCATACCCTGGTTTTATTGGGAAGGGTTCCCCTAACTCCATGGGAGGCTTTCCGATCTCCCTTGGGGGTTCCCCTGATTTCCATGGGGGTCTGCCTGATCTTCAATGGGAGGTTCTCTGCTTTGCCTTCCATGGGGGCCTCCCCGGTTTTCCTCATTGGGAATTCTTTCCCATTTCCATGGGGTTCTCTACCCCAAGGTGTTTTTCCCTGATTCTCTCCATGGGGTGGTTCTTGCCCCAATTCTCCATGGGGGGCCTCCCAGGGTTTTTTGAACCTTACCCCTTCCTTTCCGGGGGGCCTCTCCGACTCCAGGGGGTGTCTTCCCCTTGGAACTTTGGGGAAATCTCTTGGGGCCCTG
Organism: Sarcophilus harrisii; assembly: GCF_902635505.1. NCBI lineage: Eukaryota > Metazoa > Chordata > Mammalia > Dasyuromorphia > Dasyuridae > Sarcophilus > Sarcophilus harrisii. The sequence continues at coordinate 7,312,349 of NC_045432.1, forward strand.
ATTTCCATTGGGGGTCTTCCCAGATTCCTGGGGTCTTCCCTGCTCCTTGGTCTTTCTCCATGGGGGCCCTCTGACTCCTTTTGGGGCTCCTTTTTATCTCAATCTTCCCCCCAGCCATTCGAACCCTGAATTTCCATGGCAATCATGACCTTGTCTCCATGGGTGGCCTATGCCCCACAAAGCACCATGGAGGGATCTCTGCCCAAATAATCTGACAACCTTTTCTTCCTTTCATGTTTCTCTTCCCTTCCTGATGATTTCCTGATTTCCCCCCCCCCATATTTCTGTGACCATCTTTGCCCCATCTCCTCACATACTGCTGCCCCCTTCCATCTTCTCTTTTCTTCCCTGGGGTTATCCTCTATCCCTTGTTCTTTCTCAATTCATGGGGGTCCTCTTTCTCCATGGGGGTTCTCTCCCTGATCTCCTTGGGGAGGTTCTGACTTCATTTGCATGGGGTTTTTACCCTGATCCCTGATCTGTCTCTCTGTAAACTCCATGGGGAGTCTCCCCCTGATCTCCATGTGGTGTCTCTGTCCTTGGTCTCAACGTGGTGTCTCTTTTCTGTTTTCCATGAGGGCCTCTGGTTCTGGGGGTTTCTGACCCTGATCTCCAGTGTTCTTTGGCCCTGATCCCAGTACCCATGGGGGGTGTCCCTCTGATCTCCCTGTGGGGTCCCCCTGATCCCTAGGGAGAGTCTCTGCCCTTGATCTCCATGGGTGGTCTCTGTCATAGGGATCTTTGACCAGATCTCTATGGGGTGTCTCTGACCCTGCTCTTCACGGGAGGGGGTCTTCCTCTGATCAACGCTGATGTCCATGAGAGAGGCTCCTTTGTCTTCATAGGGGGTCTGTGACTTTGGAGGCTTTTTGTCCCTGCTCTCTGTGGGGGATAGCTGAGACTGTTCTCCACGATGGGTCTCCCCCTGAGCTACATGGAGGGTCTCTGACCGTGATCCGGACAGAAAGTTTGCTTCGGGCCTCCAGAGAGGTCTGCCTCTGATCTGCATGGAAGCTCTTTGCCCCTGATATCTAAGGGGGATCTTTGATCTTGACCTCCTTGAGCAAAGACAAAGAAAGGCCTTTGCCTGTCATCTCAGCTGGGGGTAACTGCTTGTGTTTTCATGGGGGGGGTCATCCCTGATCTCCACTGGGGTCTCTGCCTGATCTCCAGGTGAGGGTCTCTGTCTTTGATTCCAATGGGGGGGGGGTTCCTAAATTTGATTTCCGTGGCGGGGTCTGTGTTTGTTCTCCATGGTGGGGATTCCCTGATTTCCATGGCATGTGTTTGACCCTGCCATCCTCAGTGCAATCTACATGTGATCTCCATGGGGGAGGGGGTCTGCTCTTATCTCCATGGGAACGCTGCTTGTGATCTCATGTGGCATTCTCCTGATCTCCACGGCGTGGTCTTTGGCGCGGATTGTTCTCTCACCCCCATCTCTCTTCAGTGAACTGCCAGTGACCTCCATGGGGGGTCTGCCACTAACCGCCATCAGGGACCTCTAACTGTGATTTCCAGGAGGGTCTCCCCCGATCTCCATGGAGGAATCTTCCTCTAAATCTCCAGGGGGTGGCTCCATAGGGGTCTCCCTCGATTTCCATGGGGAAGTCTACCTCTGATGTCCATTGAGTGTCTCCCTCTGCTGTTCATGTGGTGATTCTGACCTGGATCTCCATAGGGGGTCTTGAAACTTGATTTCCATGGAGGGGTCTCCCTGTGGTCTCCATGGGGGCTTCCCCTGAACTCCATGGGTGGTCTTGACCAGGATCTCCATGCACCATCTTTAGCAGGATCTTTGTGCGCAATCTTTACCAGGATCTCCACTTGGGATCTCTACTTCTGATCTATATGGGTGGTATATACCTTGCATCTCTATGGAGGGGTCTGTTACCCCAATCTTCATGGGGGGACTGCCAGTGATATCCATGGTAGGGAGTCTACCTCTGGTCTCCACGGGGCATCTCCTCCTGCTCTCCCTAGCAGTCTTCCCAGCTCCCAGGGATCTCCCATTAATTTCCATGAGGCATCCGGGACCATGATTTCTTGGGGAGTCTCCTCCTGTTCTCCATGGGCCCTCCCAGATCCCCATGTTGGATCTCTGATCTTGTTCTCCTTGGGGGGGGGGTTGCCTTTGATCTCCATGGTAGGTTTAACCATACTCTCCATGGGAGGTCTCTATGCCTGATGTCCTTGGGGGGTGGTCTCTCTGCCCTTAATCTCCATGGTGAGTCACTGAACTTGATCTCCATGGAGTGTCTCTGCCCCTGATCACCATAGGGGGATTTTGTTCCTGATCTCCATGGAGGATCTATGACCCTGATCTTTATGGGGAGGTCTCTGCTCCTTGTCTTCATAGGCAGTCTCTGTCTCTGGAGGCTCTTTGTCCCTGATCTCCCTAGGTGTTATCTCCTTGATCTCCATGGGGAGTCTCCACTCCTAATCTCCCTGGGGGATTTGACTCTGATTTCCATTGAAGCCCCTGATCTCCATGCCTGGTCTGTAGCACAGGGATCTTTGAATCAGATCTCTACTGAAGGGGGTCACTGCCTTGAATCTTCATGGGGGGGTCTCTAACACTGCTCTCCACGGGCAGTCTCTGTCCCTGGTCTCCATAGGGGGTCTGACTTTAGGGTGTCTCTGACCCTGATATCAATGCGTTCTTTGATCTGCAAGGGGCATTTCTGACCCTGATCTCAATGGGGTGTTGTCCAGTGAACTCCATGGGGAGTCTCTGATCCTGCTCTCCCATAGGGCATCTCAGCCCCTGAATTCCATGGAGGTCTCTCTGCCTCCCATCCCCATGGGGGTCTCTGTTGCTGATTCCATTGGGTCTCTCTGCCCCTGATGTCCTTGGTGGGGTTTCTGCCACAATAATTCTGCCACCTTCTCCTCCTTCCATGCTCCTCTTCCCTTCTTTGTGACCTGATCTTTCCCCCTGATTTCCCTGTGAATCTTTGCCCCTCACCTCCACACACATTTGCTTCCACCTTCTCTTCTTTCCCCTTGGACTTCAGCTCTCTGTCCTTGATCTCTGTCAATTTCAGCCCATGAGCATGTTCTCCATTGTGAGTCTGCCCTATTCTCTATAGGGAGGCTTTGACTCAGATCTCCTAGGGGGGGTCCACCTTTGATTTGCATGAGGGGTACTTGCCCCTGATCTTCATGGAGTTCTCTGACTGTGATCTCCATGGGTTGTCTCCCCAGGATCCTCATGGGGGAATCGCTTTCCCATCCTCCATGGGTGGTCTCTACCCCAGGGATATTTTTCCTGCATCTCCATGGGGGGTGGTCTCGTTCCCATTCTCCATGGGCGGTCTCTACCACAGGGATTTTTGACACATATCTCCTGATCTTCATGGGAAGGGGCCTTCCTCTGAGCTCCATGGGAGTTGTCTTCCTGATCTCCTTGGGGATCTCTGCCTCTGATTTCCATGGGAGGTCTCCAACACTGATCTCCATGGGAGGATCTCTGCTCCTTGTCTTCATAGGGGGTCTCTGACTCTCTTGGCTCTTTTACTCTCATCTCCCCAGCATTCTTTGACCCTGATTTCCATGAGGGATCTCTGTCCCTGATCTCCATAGGTGTTTTCTCCCTGATCTCCATAGGGGGTGTCTCTGCCCCTAATCTCCATGGGGATGTGCCTCTGATTTCTTTTGACGGTCTTACCCCCTCATATCCATGGGGGGTCTCTGACCCTGATCTCCATGGGGGTTTTCCACCCCTTGCTTTTGAACTTATGGGGGCGCCCTTTTGTTTTCTCCATGGTTCTTCCCAGATTCCCCCTATTCTCTGAACCTGATCTCCTTGGGGGTCATTTTTCTCCTGGGGAATTCCCTCTCCCTATATCTCCTTCATTCCAAGGGGGGGTCTCTTATCTCCATGGGGCTCTGGCCTTAATCTCCCTGGGAAGTCCTGACCTTATTCCATGGGGTATCCCAGCCATGGAGGGTCTCTCCCAAATAATCTGACCCTTTTCTTCCTTTCTATTTCTCTTCCTTCCTGAGTTTCTTTCCCCCCATATTTCTGGCCCTTTGCCCATTCCCCATATGTCCCCTTATCTTCCTTTTTCTTCCCTGGGGCTTAGCTCTTTCCTCATGTCTTTCCAATTCGGGGGTCTCTCTTTTCTCCAGGGGGGGTTCTCTTCCCCGTTCCTTGGGAGGTTTGCTTCATTTGATGGGGGTTTTTCCCTGTCTTTAGTTGCCTCTGCTCCAGGGGGTCTCCCCTGACTCCATGGGTTCTCTGTCCCGGTTCCAACTGGGTCTCTTTTCGTTTTCCATGACCTCTGGTTCTGGGGGTTTCTGACCCCTGACCCAGGCTTTCCTGATCCCGTACCCATGGGGGTTCCCTCTGATCCCTTGGGGTCCCCTGATCCCAGGGAGGTCTTGCCCTTTGATTCCATGGGGGGTCTTGTCTAGGGTCTTTGGTCTCCTTGGGGGGTTTCCCCTTTTCAGGGAGGGTCTTCCTCTGATCAATTTGATTCCATGGGAGGGCTCCTTTTCTTCATGGGGTCTGTGACTTTGGGCTTTTTCCCTGTCTCGGGGGTCTGGGTGTTCTCCCCAATTCTCCCCTGACTCCCTGGGGGTCTCTACCGGATCCCGGACAGAAAGTTTTCCCGGGCCTCCAGAGGTCTCCTCTATCTGTGGAAGTCTTTCCCTGATTTCAGGGATCTTTGATCTTGACCCTCCCTTGGAAAAGGAAATTTGCCTGATCTCATGGGGGTCTGCTTTTGTTTTTCATGGGGGTCTCCCTGTCTCCCTGGGGTTCCCTGACTCCAGGGGGTCTTGCATTCCAATGGGGGTTCTAAATTTGATTTCCTGGGGGTCTTTTTTTCTATGGTGGGGATTCTGATTTCCATGGAGGTTTGACCCCATCCTCATAAACTAAGTGATTCCATGGGGGAGGGTCTCTCTTTCTCCAGGGCCTTGCTTTGATCTCAGTGGATTCCCTATCTCCCTGGTTTTTGGGAATTTTGTTCTCTACCCCATCCCCAGTGAACTGCCTGCCTCCTGGGGGTTGCCCTTTAACCCAGGGATTTAACCCTTTTATTTCCAGGAGGGTCTCCCCGATTCCTGGAGGTCTCCTCAAATCTCCAGGGGTGGCTCCATGGGGTTCCCTATTTCCATGGGGAAGTCTACCTCTGATGTCCATTGGAGTTCTCCCTTGTTTCATGGGGTTCTGCCTGGTCTCCAAAGGGGGTTTCTTGTTTCCTGGAGGGTTCCTTTCTCCTGGGGCTTCCCTGAACTCCATGGGTGGTTTACCAGGATCTTGCAATCTTCTTGGATCTTTGTGCCAATCTTCCAGGATCTCCCTTGGGTCTCATTCTGACTTTGGGTGGTTTACCTTCATTTCTATGGAGGGGTCTGCCCAATCTTCTGGGGGTGCCAGTGAACCATGGGGGGTCACCCTGGGTCTCCAAGGGCTCTCCCCCTGTTCCCTAGTCTTCCCCCTCCCGGGGTCCCTTAATTTCCATGGGCTCCGGGCCATGTTTCTTTTCCCCTCCTTTCTCCCTTGGCCCCCCGATCCCCATTTGGATCTCTATCTTGTTTTTCTCCTTGGGGGTTGCCGTCTCTGGTTTTAACCCCTTCTCCATGGGGGGTCTCTATGCCTGATGTCCTTGGGGGGGTCTTGCCCTTTAATCTCCATGGGAGTCCTGACTTGATCTCCATGGGGGTCTCCCCCTGATCCCTGGGGGGTTTTTTTTCCTGATCTCCATGGGGGGTCTATCCCTTCTTTATGGGGGTCTCTGCTCCTTGTCTTCATAGGGGGCCTTCTCGGGGCTCTTTGTCCCCCTCCTAGGGATCTCCTTGATTTCCATGGGAGTCTCCACCCCTAATCTCCCTGGGGGATTTGCTCTGTTTCCATTGAGCCCCATCTCCTGGCTTCTTCCCCGGGATCTTTGAAATTCATGAAGGGGTCCTGCCTTGAATCTTCATGGGGTTCTCCTGTCTCCAGGGAGTCTCTGCCCCTATCTCCATGGGGGTCTGACTTTAGGTCTTCCCTTTATCCAATGGTTCTTTGATCTCAGGGGCATTTCTGCCCTATCCCAATGGGGTTTGCCAGTCTCCGGGGGGCCTATCCCCCCCCATGGGGATCTCGCCCCTAATTTGGAGGTCTTCTGTCCCTCCCCAGGGGGTTCTGTTCCCCTATTCCCATTTCTCTCTGCCCCTATTCCTTTGGGTTTCTCCACCCAAATTCTCCACCTTTCCCTCCTTCCATGTCCTCTTCCTTCTTTTGTGATGTCTTTCCCTGGGGATTTCCCTGTAATCTTTTTGCCCTCCCCACCCATTTGCTTCCCCTTCTCTTCTTTCCCCTTGGTTCGTTCTGCCCGTCTCTGTCTTTAGCCCTGAATTTCCCATTGGGTTCCCTATTCTCTTGGGGTTTCCCCAGTCCCTAGGGGGTCCACCCCGTTTTCATGGTTTCTTCATGGGTTCTTGACCGTCTCCATGGGTTTGTCTCCCCGGTCTCGGGAATTTTCCCCATCCTTATGGGTGGTCTCTACCCCGGATATTTTTCCTGCTCTTGGGGGTGGCTGTTCCCCATTCTCCATGGGGGTCTCTACCAGGGGTTTTGCCTATCTCCCTGTCCATGGAAGGGCCTTCCTGATCCAGGGGATTTTTCCCGCTCCTTGGGACGCCTCTGATTTCCATGGGGTAACACTTTGTTCCATGGGGGTCCTTCCCTTGTCTTCCCAAAGGGGCTCTGCTCTCTTGGCTCTTTTTTCATTCAAATTTTTTGCCTGATTTCCATGGGGATTCTTTCCTATCCCTCCTGGGTTTTCTTGATCTCCATGGGGGGTCTCTTAATCTCCATGGGGAGGCCCTGCTTTTAGGCTTCCCCCATTCCAGGGGGTCTTTCCCTGATTCCTACCCCACCCTTAACCCCTTTTGACCCTCCATGGGGGCCCTGCCCCCCATGGGGGGTCTTCCCAGATTTTCCAATCTCCCCGAACCTGATTTTCCCCTTGGGGGCCCATTTTGATTCCTAATCTCCTCTTTTACCCTTTCTTTTTTGGGGGATCTCTTCCCTATCTTTAAGGGAGGGTCTCTTGTCTCCCAGGGGCTTCCCTATTCCTGGGGGTTCTGACCCTTATTTTCCAGGGGGCCCCATCCCCAAACCCACCATGGGGATTCCCCTTCTCCTTTTCTTCCTTTCATGGGGCTCTTTTCTTGTTTCCTGACCCCCCCTTTTTTCTTGCCATCTTTGGGCCCCATTCCCATGGGGCCTTTCCCTTTTCTTCTCCTTTTCTTCCTGGGTAATTTTTTCAAGTTTTCCCCAATTCATGGGGGTCTTTCCTTTTACCCAGGGGGTTTCTCTCCCTATCCAAAGGGTCTTTTCCAGGGGGTATTTACCCTTTGTCTCTCTCTGTTCTTTAAACTCCCTTGGGGGTCTCCCCCTGACTCCATGGGGTCTCTCCGGTCTCAATTTGGTGGCTCCTTTCTTTATTCCAGGGGCCTCCGTTCCTGGGGGGTTTTTTCTACCCTTTCCCGGCTTTGCCTGATCCCAGGGGGTTTTCCCCCATGGGGGTTCCTGATTCCCTGGGGTCCCCTGATTCCAGGGAGGTCTCTGCCCTTATTCCATGGGGGTTTTTCTAGGGGTTTTTCCTTCTTGGGGTTTTGCCCTTTTCCTGGGATTTCCTTCTGGGTCCCATGTTCCATAGGGGTCCTTTTCTTCAAAAGGGGTCTGTCTTTGGGGCTTTTCCCTACTCCCCGGGGGTTTGGGTGTTCCCACCCATTCCCCCTACTCCATGGGGTTTACCCATCAAAATTTTTCCCCGAGGGTCTCCCGTCTATGGGTCTTTTCCCCGAATTCCAAGGGGTCTTTATTTTTTGGAAAAAAAGGGCCCTTTTTGCTTAGGGGTCTCCCTTGTGTTCATGGGGTTTCCCTATTCCATGGGGTCTTGCCTTTTCCCAGGGGGGTTCTGTTTTTGATTCCATGGGGTTCCAAATTTGATTTCTTGGGGTCTGTTTTTTTCCATTTTTGGGTTCCTTTTTGGTGGTTTTCCCCCAATCCCGGCTCTACCCCAGTCTTTCCTGGGGGGGCTGCCTTATTCCTGGGAAAGCTTCTTGTCTCAGGGTTCCCCTTCTCCCAGGGCTTTGCCAGTTGGGGTCCCCCCAAATTTTTCCATGAATGCCATGACTTAGGGGTCTCCCCTTTCCCTGGGGCCCCTTTTCCCCAGGGATCTCCCCGTTCCTGGGGTCTTCTCTAAATTTTCCGGGTCTCCATGGGGGTTCCCCTTTCCAATGGGTTCTCCCAAGGGTTTTGAAATTTTCTTTGTTATGGGGGTTTTCCCCTGGCTCCAGGGGTCTTGGTTTTCCTGGGTCCTGTTGGTTCCATGGGGGCCCCTGACTCCAGGGGTCTTGCCCTTTTCCATGGGGCCCTCCCGCCCTTTTTTCTAATTTTCCGTTCCCGGGGCCTTTCCGTTTAGGGGGTTTTCCCTGATCTCCATGGGGGGTGTGTCTGCCCCTAATCTCCATGGAGATGTGCCTCTGATTTCCTTTGGTGGTCTTACCCCCTCATATCCATGGGGAGTCTCTGACCCTGATCTCCATGGGCTTCTGCTTGTGATCTCCATAAGTGGTTGATCTCTGGTCTCCATTGGGGTTCTGTCTCTGTTCTCCATTTGGGGTTTCTCCCTCCCCCACCCCGTATTCATAAGGGGCTTCTGATCCTGATCTTCATCAGGGGCTCCCTTGATCTCCATGGGTGGTCTTTACCAAGGTCTGCCTGAGGGGTTTCTCCATTTGCCCTCCATGGGTGGTCTGTGCCCCACGTCTCTATAGAGGGGTCTCACCCCAATCTTCATGGGGGGACTGCAGTGATATCTACCTCTGATCTCCATGGAGCATCTCCTCCTGATCTCCTTAGGGGTCTTCCCAGTCTCTCAGGGGGATCTCCTTGTAATTTCCATGGAACATCTCTGTCCCTGCTCTCCATAGTGAGGACGGCCTGTATTCTTCATGAGGGGAGGTCCTCCCTGATTGCCATGGGGGGGGGGGATTTGACTCAGATCTCTATGGGGTCTACCTCTGATATGCATTGGCCTCCTCCCCCTGATTTCCATGGGGGAACTACTACTGATCTCCATAGGGGTCTTTTGATGATGTCCCTTGGAGGTCCCTCCCAAAGATCTCTTGGTGGGGGGGTGTCTGTGTCCCTCGTCTCCACGGAGGTGTCTCTCCTTAAATAACCTTGCTAACTTTTCCTTACACATTTCTCTTCCCTTCCTTGGACCTCTTGATGGTTTCCTCCCATATTTTCTTGAACATCTTTGCCCCACATCTGCACACACCCTGCTGCCCCCTCCTACTTTCTCTTAACTTCCCTGGTTCTACAGCTCTCTATCCCTCATGTGTTCCTCGATCTCATCCCGTGATCTCCATGGGGGATCTACTTCTGATATCTATGAGGTGTCTCTGACCTTGATCTCCATGAGGGGACTACCTGTATTCTCCATGGGGGGGAATCTTCCCCAATGTCCATGCGAGGGTCTTTGACTCCATGGGGGGGGGGTCTAAGTCTTCTCCATGAGGTGTCATTGACAGTGATTTTCAGAGGAATCTCCCCCTGATCTCCAAGAAGCGTCTGCCTCCTCTCACAATGCGTTTTTTCTCACCCTGATCTCCACGGGGAGGCTCTCTGACACTGGGCCGCATGATGGGTCTCCACCTGATCTTCATGGAGGGTCTTTGACCCTGATCTGCACAGGTTTGCTTAGGCTCTCCAAGGGAGATCTGCCTCTTATCTCCATGGAAGGTCTTTGCCCCTGATGTCTATGGGGGATCTCTGATCTTGACCTCCTTGGCTATCTTTCATTCTGATCTCTATGGGGGCCTTTGCGTGTAATCTCAACTGGGTCACTGCCTATGTTCTCCATGGTGGGCATCTTCTCCAATTTCCATAGGGGGTCTTTGACCCAGCACTCTCGGGGGGGTGTAACTTTTCTCCATGAGAGGTCATTGACCCTGATCTCCATGTGACTTCGTCTTTGAATTGGGGGGGGGGGTTCTAAATTTGATTTCTATGGCGGGGTCTGTGTTTGTTCTCCATGGTGAGAATTCCCTGATTTCCATGGCATATGTTTGAACCTGCCATGCTTAGCGCATTCTGCATGTGATCTCCATGGATGGTTTTTACCAGGATCTTTATGGGGGTTCTCTACCCCTGACCTCTGTGGGTGGTCTATGCCTTGCATCTCTATGGAGGAGTCTCTCACCGCAATCTTCATAGTGGGGACTGCCAGTGATATCCATGGCGGGGAGTCTACCTCTGATCTCCATGGGGCATCTCCTCCTGATCTCCATAGAGGTCTTCCCAGTCTCCCAGAGGGATTTCCCACTAATTTCCATGAGGTGTCTCTGACCATGGTTTCTCAGGGAGTCTCCTGTTCTCCATGGTGGAGATTGCCTCTTATCTCCATGGGGTATCTCTGATTCTTATCTCCATGGGACGTCTCCCCCTGATCTCCATGAGGGGACTCCACTGATTATAGGCGTCTGCCTCTGATGTCCATGGGGAGTCCCTCACTTGGATCTCCATGAGGGGACTCCACTGATTATAGGCGTCTGCCTCTGATGTCCATGGGGAGTCCCTCACTTGGATCTCCATGGGGAGTCTCTCCCAAGGATCTCTGTGGGGGGTCTATGCCCCTCATCTCTGTGGAGGTATCTCTTCTCAAATAAGCTTGCCACTTTTTTTTCCTTACACATTTCTCTTCCCTTCCTTGAAACTTCTGATCTTTTCCTCCCATATTTCCCTGAACATCTTTGCCCCACATCTCTACACATCCTGCTTCCTTCTTTCCCCCTCTCTTCTCTTTCCTGGGTCTACAGCTCTCTAATCCCTTACCTTTTCCTCAGTCTCAACCCCATGATCTCAGTTGGGAGAATGCCCTGATCTCCATAGGGGGTCTCTTATCCCAGTCTCCACAGGAGGTGTCTCTCTGAACTCCATGGGGAGTCTCTGATCTTGCTCTCCCATAGGGCTTCTCAGCCCCTGATTTCCATGGGAAGTCTCTGTCCCTGAATTCCATGGAGGTCTTTCTGCCTCCCATCCCCATGGGGGTCTCTGGTGCTGATTCCATGGGGTCTCTGTGCCTCTGATGTCCATGTGCAGTCTCTGCCCCTGATGTCCTTGGTGGGGTTTCTGCCACAACAATTCTGCCACCTTCTCCTCCTTCCATGCTTCTCTTGCCTTCCTTGTGACCTGCTCTTTCCCCCTGATTTCCCTGTGAATCTTTGCCCCTCACCTCCACACACATTTGCTTCCACCTTCTCTTCTTTCCCCTTGGACTTCAGCTCTCTGTCCTTGATCTCTGTCAATTTCAGCCCATGAGCATGCTCTCCATTGTGAGTCTGCCCTGTTCTCCATAGGGAGGCGTTGACCCTGATCTCCTAGGGGGGTCCACCTCTGATTTGCATGAGGGGTACTTGCCCCTGATCTTCATGGGGTTCTCTGACCTCGATCTCCATGGGTTGTCTCCCCAGGATCCTCATGGGGGAATCTCTTTCCCATTCTCCATGGGTGGTCTCTTCCATAGGGCTCTTTGACCTGGATCTCCATGGTGGGGGGTCTGTTATGGACCAGAACTCTTGTATTTGAAACAAGGATTCTAACAAGGTATTACCTCAACCTCCAGCCACACAAAGGGGATGAGGGACTGAATCTGTCTCTGGGGCCCTGCTGGCTGTTATATCCTCTCTTATCATTACACTATCATAGGTGTGAATCTTGTGGAACTATATTAAGTCCTAAGTACATGTACTGAACTAGAGAACTCTTAATCCCCAGGCTAAACTAGATAACCGTTGTCTTTATCAATTCCTCTGAGTTAGCACCTTGTAAGAACTCATGTTTTAAGTACAGAGTTCTGGCCCATAACAGGCCTCTGTTTTCCATGGGTGGGTTTCTGCCCTTGACCTCTATGGGTGGTCTCTATTCTTGATTTCCATGGGGGGTCTCTACCTCTGACCTCCACAGGGGGGATCTCTGCCTCTGATCTTTATGGGGGTCTTTGCTTCTGGTCTCCATGGGGATCTCTTCAACTCATCTCCATTTGGCTTCTGTGTCCCTGATTTGCACGAGTGGGTATGTGCCTCTGATCCCCCTGTCAGTTGCTGTCCATTTCAACTTTCTCCTCACTTTCCATTAGCTCCTGATGTCTTCCCCCTGATCTTTCTATGGAGCCCCTGATATCCCCATACCCTCCCGGCTCCTGTCACTTTCCCCCCTTTTTCTGTGGTAAACATCTCTGCCCCTCTTCTCCCTGCAATCTTCTGCCTCCTACCCCTTCATCTTCCTCTCCCTTGGACTTCAGATCTCTGTCCTTGATCTCCTTGTGGACCTCTCCCCTCATCTTCATGGGGCATCTGTGCTTCTGATCACCATTGAGTGGGTCTCTTCCCCTGATTTCCAAGACTGGTTTCTTCTTCAGATATCCAGGCAGGTCTGTGCCCCTGATCTCCCTGCTTTTTGACGTTCCTTTCAACTTTCTCTTCCCTTCCCATTAACCCCTGATGTCTTTCATCTGATCTTGCTGAAGAGCCCTTGATATCCTTGTACCTCTGCTGCCCTGTCAGTTTCTTTTCCCTTCTTTTGTGGCAAACATCTCTGCCCTTGATCTCCATGGTGTGTGGGGGGGTGTCTCTGACCCTGATCTCCCTGCAAGCTACTGTCCCTTACCACTTCATGTTCCTCTCCCTTGGACTGTAGATCTCTCTCAGTGATTTCCCTGGGAATCTGAGGCTCCGATCTTCATGGCTGGTGTCTTTCTCTAATTTGCCTGCTCCCTGCTTCCCCATTACCAGCTCCTCCCTCTCCCTGGATTCCAGACTTCTGTCTCTGATCTCCCTGTGGCCTGGGATCTCCCTGACCACTGCTGTCCCCTGTGACCTTCTCCTCCCTTCTCCTCCAGTTCCGATCTGTGCCCCAATACCTTGATAGCCCCCCCCCACCAGGCTGTAGGGCATGGCCCCCTGTGCTGTAGAACTTGGGGATTTGACTGCTCCAAGGGCTAGTTTGAGTGGTACCCTCGGGTTCCCTGGTCTACAGTCAGAGCCCTGAGCTGCTTCCTTCACTGATCCCTCCTTCCTCTTTGGCTTCCACCACACTGAAGCTAGGGAGTGGGCAGCAGAAGCATGCCTGCCTGTGTTGGCCTTGCACTGAGCAAAGGGCTGGGAATCTGGGGAGCCTGGGGTGCGGCCACTGCCTGGCCCAGCTTTGGCTGCAGATTGGGGGCCGTGAGCCTGCGTCACCTGGGTTGTCTGTTGGGGAAGGAGACTCTCACGAGGGGATGTTGGGCTCTGGGCACCCTGGCAGTCGCTTCCTGGTTTTACTGGCTAACAGGAATGAGAGGAAAGCTCTCAGGCCAGAATAAAGCCACCGGGCCTGGGGAGGCCAGCAGAATCCGGGCATCCCAAGCGCACCCTCAGGGCAGCTGGGAGCACATCTGCAATGAGAGGAACTGAAAGAGAAGGGCTAGCCCAGCCACTTCCCGCATTCTGCTCCTCTGCTGGGGTTTTCCCCAAAGGCAGCGCAAAAGAAAAGCTCACGAGCTTGTGGGCTTCCTCCCAGAGTGCTCCTCTCCGACCCCAGTCAATGTTCCGAAGTAATTCCTTTGAGCTCTAAGAGCTTCCTCTCTCTATATGATCTCCCAAAGGTTGACTTCTCCCAAGGGAGGGATTAAGGGAGGTGTGAATTGGGATATCTCATACTAAACCCTGAAATCTCCCAAACGTGTGAACTCCAATGAGTACTTAAATACTTCTTGCTTATATGAGCTCTCTAAAACTCATCAATACTCAATCTCTTTTGCTGGATTTTCCTCCAGTGCAGATTTCCACACCGACCTGCAGATAAAATGGGCACCGTGGCCTGCCACTAGATGCCGCTTTCACCCAGCAGCAGCTCCAGCTCACAGTAGTCACGTGGCTAAGGCCTGCCCCTTTCTCCACTCTCATTTCAGAACAGAAAAATGAGCGGCAAATCCCTATCCCAGCTGAACTCGGTAAAGAATTTACAAGCAAAAAGGAACTAAGGGATGCAGTATCCCACTTAGAGCAGCTCTTGAATTGGGTAAAATCTATTGAAGGAGTTAGAGAAGGCTACATTTCTGCTTTCTTAAGATTGGACTGCAATTCTTAGCTGTGTATATAGACACACACACACACACACACACACACACACACATATATATGTATAGCTGAGGCAATGGGGGCTAAGTGACTTCCCTGGAGTCACACTGCCAGGAAGTGCTAAAGTATCTGAGGTCACATTTGAACTCAGATCCTCCTGACTTCTGGCTGGTCCTCTATCTACTGTGCCACCCAGCTGCCCCCTTAGGCATATTTTTAATTGGGCTTTCTAGGACTTCTCCTATTGAACACTCCTAAACAAAGTTCCTAATCTTCCCACTTTTTCTGTGCTGCCCAGATGAGGTTTGGGGAGAGAGGAGTGTCCCCTTAATCCTCAGAGTTCTCCCCACCAGTTTGCAGCCCTCTGGGGTAATAGAACTTGGGTATTTGGTCTCATTTGGGGTGGAAAACACTGGCATCTGGGGCTGCATCTGCCCATCTCTTTGCCCACGTTCCTACACATCCAGTTGGCGTTTGTGCTGAGGTAGCAGTGGGCCTCAGAGTTAGTGCCATTTCCCCTTGCCTTCCCCGGCCAGTACCAAAGCGAAGATTCCTTTTCCCAGGGCAGCCCAACTCAGGGTCTGAGGCTCAGATGAGGGCTAGAGAGGAACTTGGGGTAAGAAAGAATTGGGAAAGGGGCTACACAACACTGACAAATTTTGGGCTCCAAATCAAGAGAAGAATTCCCACACTGGCTCAGGGCCATGGTCTCCTCTCACTTCCCCAGATAGGGCCACTTCCCCCTCTTTATAGAGGCAGCCCCAGAAAATGTGTAGCTCCTCTCTGACCCTCCAAAGAGCACTTGCTCCTTAGACCCACCAACTCTCCAATTTCTGTAACGGTCACCTAAGGAAACGATAGCCTCACTTCTCTTTCTTTGAGTCATCATCACACCCAGTTCTTCCTGTCCTTCCTCTGCTCCAAAGCTTTAAAGGCTGCCTCAAGCTTTCCCCAAACTTCTCCCACCCTGTTCAACTTCCGTGGGGAAATTTGCTCCTCCTTGCTGGGAAATGCTTCCTTCATTTTCTCAAGCCAACTTGGTTGCTCACAAGTGCTGAAGTATTAGGCCCCAACAACTTTTGAAGAATGCCTGTTAAGTTTTGGAAGGACTTTCGTCTGTTTGTTGTTGACCAATTCTTTGGGGGAGAGTCCAGAAGCTCCCTGAAGACAAAAAGAACTTTGACCTCAAACTAGCCACCACTTTGGATGTCAGAATCCTTACCTTAGTAACCTATAGAATGTTCAAACTAAAAGAGGACCAAGAGATCATCCATTTCAACCTCTTCACATTACCGATGGAAAACTGGGATAAGTGAACATCGGAAACTGGCAAAATCTGAGCACTCTCCAGCAGACTGCCCCCATCACCTCCTCTCTTTTACTAATCTTCAACACTTCATATCTACTGCCCCCTTCCTTGTTTCCTCCAACCCCACCCAAACCCCCGTAGCCTTAAAAATCCCTCACTTGATCCCCATTACCAGCCATTTCTCTTCCCTTTGGTGTCCTTTAGAAAGCCTTCTACATTTGCTGCTTTCACTTCTTCTCTCTCTGCTTTCTGTTCTCATTCAACTGGAGCTGCTCTCTCCAAAGTTACCAATGACCTCTTCATTACCAAATCCAGTGACTTTTTCTCAATCCTCCTCCTTGACCTCTGTGCAGCCTCTGACGCTGTCCGTCAACTTTTCTCCTGCATTCTCCCTTCTCTAGTTGTTGTCACACTGCTTTCTCTTTTCTTTACTCCTACCTGCCAAACTAATCAATACTCAGTCTCTTTTGCTGGATTTCCCCCCAGGCAACACCCATAAAACCTGAACCTTTCCCAAGGGTCTGTCTTGGAAGACTCCTCTTTCTATATATTATTTTGCTTGTTATTTCATCTCCAAGCAAAGTGGATAGAGCACTGAGCTTAGACTCAGGAAGACTCATCTTCATGAGTTCAAAGCTGACCTTAGACATTTACCAGCTGTGGGATCCCAGGCAAGTCACTTCACCCTGTCTGTCTCAGTTTGAGAAAGCCCAGAGCCAAGAGATTGAAGTGGCTTGTTCATGGGGCAACCGGGAGGTCAGTGTTACTGGATCAGAGAGTACATATTGCAGAATAAGGGGTAAGAAGGCTGGAAAGGAAGGACAGGGCTGCTTTATGAGGGACTTTGAATGATACACAGAGGATTTTCTATTTGATCCTGGAGGCAAAAGAGACCCACTAGGGGCCTTTCTGTACAAAGCCTTTCTTGGTCCCCTCAACTCCCCAGCTCAATGAATGCCCTGAACTGATCTGCCATTGCTCCTGCCTATAGCTTTTTCATACAGTCTTGAGATTCTAAATAACCTCCCGGATTCCCAGATCTCTCAGCTCCCGTGTCCTCTCTTTGGAAGAGGACAGACTAAGCCTTTGTCCTTTAACACTCTCTGAATCGGGACTTGTTCCAAATGCTCTGGAAAACTCCTGGATTTCTTGTGGGATTTTGCTCTGTCTCTTTCTGTCTAGATGGAACAGAGCATGTCCTCTCAGTTTTGGTTGCCTCTGTGGTGGGGGGAAGGGGAACAGAGGGAACCTCATCCGTCTTTGGCAGCAGGCTTTCTGTATGGGGAAAGTGGACAAAGCAGACAGTAGGTGCATCCTGAACTGGGGGGAGTGAACAGAGCCCTAACATGGGAAGTGGGGAGGGAATGGAATTTGCCATTGGACATAACAGGAAGGGAGGGCACTCTGGGCACAAGGGAATACTGGAGGGGGGTGAGGGGAGAGGAGAACACAGCCAAGTTTTCGGGGGAAACCCCATTTTAGTTTTTCTTTCAGTGATGTGCTGATTTAAAGGACCATGGCATAAATCCCAACCTGATTAGTGAGACACCTCCCAAATGTCCCCTAAAAATTGGCAGGAGGGGAAGAAGAGAAAAGAAACTTAAACTACCATGTCCCGAAGGTAGTTTTTATTCCAGGTGCCTGAAAAGAATGGCCCCTTCTACCATCCCAAATCTAGTAAGAAGCAAGTGCCTGAGCCCTGAAAGCCAGGAACCGGCAACCGGTCGGCTTTGGAAATGATGTTGCTATAAAAAGCCTCGGATGTCTCAAAAGGGAAAAAAGCATGAAGACAGAAGAGGCTACCGGCCTAGCTACTCACTTGATGGGTGGCTAAAATGGATCTATTCGGAAAAAGTAGTACGAAACACCTACTGTGTGAGCTCGTTGCTGGGCATGGATAGCAAGTCAAGGTGGCTGTTTTGATAGCAAGTCAAGGTGGCTGTTTTGTGCTATTTCCCCAATATTGCTACTCCTCAGACCCAATGAGGGCATCACACAATAGCCAGGACATAGAGGCAGCCGCCCCTCTGGCCAAAGAGTCGTCAGTGGAAGCGTATAAACAGCAAAGTCTTGGTCTTTGGGTGCCTGGGAGTTACAGTGAACCGCTAAAGTTCAAACAAGAAGATGGGCAAGAAAAGGTGACTAGAAAACAAAGAAAGGTTCCAAACCCTTGGTCCTTGAGACTCATAACTGGGGGCTCGGGCAAAATCACTCTACGTACCCACCTTGATAATGAAGATGACCCTATGAGCACCAGCCTCTGCAGGCTATTGAAAGGGGCAATTAAGATAATATTGCCCAAACATAGTGCTGCTTGTGCTCCAGAAATGGCAGCTTTTATCTGCCCATTTTACAGTTACATGACTTGCCATTTGAAAGTAAAGAGAAGGATTTTTTAAATGGCTAAAGGGAAGGGGGTACTAGTAAATATTGAACAAAAGAGGACGCACGGAATTTTCATCTACATTAAAAATATATTCTAAAGTCTAGACAAACATCACATCAAGCACACAGACGCTCATCAGACTATCATTATTGGGAACCTGTGGAAGCAGGTTCTAGCAGCCCTCTGCCGGGAGAGTTGAGTGTCTGCAGGTAGAAGGGAAGGAGCCAGCGGAAAGAGAAAGGTTGAAAACGAGAGACAGAAAAGGAATCGGTGTCCATTTGGAGACTGGAAGACATGAATCATGATGGAGCAAAAAGAGCGTTAGCCAGGTCTTCTGCTGGAGCCAAGGAGAGAGAGCTGGAGGAAGCTGATGAAGACACTGAAACTGTTGAGCCTGAAGGAGTGTGAGGGGATGATGGGAGACTTGCCTTGTTTTGGTTGACTCCTAATATCATCAGATGGAAAGTAACACAAAAATGTGCTAGTTACATGGTGCTGCAGTGCATAGAGCCCTGGACCTGGAGTCATGAGGATCTGAGTTCAAATCCAGCCTCAGACACTTCCTAGCTGGGAAACCCTGGACGAGTCACTTAACCAGCTTATCTCAGTAGTTTCCTCTGTAAGATGAGCTGGAGAAGGAAATGGTCAACGGCTCCAGCATCTGTGCCAAGAAAACCCCAAATGGGATCGTGAAGAGTGAGACAGCATGGACACCACCACCAAGATGTAGTTGAAGGGAAGCTGATTTCAGTTTGATTTAAGGGAGAGACACTTGATTACTAGAGTTTTCTAACAATGGAATGGAATGGTTTGGTAGTCAACTCCTTGTGTTTGAAAGTTTCCCAGCAGTCTCCTTGGGCCAGCACCAGCTGTTTTCAACAAACAAATCACCAGTTCTTCCAAAAGCAAATATGCTAGCTTCTTGAGCCAGGAGGAAATCTGTCAGCTCGCCTCTCCTTAGAATGCAGTACGGAACATGAAAAATTCCAAGGGTGGCAAACCCACTGATCAGCAAGCCTTTCTTAAGTGCTTGGTGGGGACATGGGCTATCTCAGGGACTCTTGGTTTATCTCAACTATGACCAAGAGCCGGGGGAAACTTCCAGGCCGTCAGGCGGCCCCTCTGGCTCATTGTTTTGCTCACTTTAGCGGTGTTGCTGTAGGCCCCCCCTCTGCCTTCTAGGTTGAGGAGTACTTGGGTGCTTACTTCAAGAGTTCTTCACATAGCTAACTGGATACCAGCTTGATGGCGACCTGTAGCTGACCCCTGGCAACTACTTCATGGCAGGGAGCTACTTTGGCTAAGCTGTGGGGTGGGTTAATAGCAGCAGAAAGAACTGCAGAGGTCAGACTTTGGCTACTAAGCCCGAGGCCCCTAGAACGGTGGCTGTTGTTCTGGAGTACTTTCCCTCGGGACAGTGACTTCTGGAACCGTGGTATGGGTAGGTCACGCAACGTGGCATATAGATAGATGGATAGAATGCTGGCTTCTGCTGAATTTAGATCCACCTTTGCTGTGTGACCCTGGATCTGTCACTTCAGCTCTGAGTCTGGTTTTTTTTTTTTCCTTCTACAACACAGGGACGATAGCACGAATATATGTAAACCTTAAGGCACTAGTACATCAAATACTCGGACCCTAAAAATCGGACTACCATTATTGGGAACCTGTGCAAGTAGGCCCTGGCAGCCCTCTGCCGGGAGAGTTGAGTGTTTGCAGGTAGAAGGGAAGGAGCCAGTGGAAAGGGAGAGGTTGAAAATGAGACACAGAAAAGGAATAAATGTCCATTTGGAGGCAGGAAGACATGGATCATGACAGAGCAAAAAAAGCCCCAGCCAGGTCTTCTTCTGGAGCCAGTTTAACATCAGCTACGATTAGGGTCCCCACACGCCAGAGGAAGAAACCAGAGGCTGCATGCAGCATGGAAGGGACTCGTCCCAATCCCCAGCTAGCAACTTTTGCCAGTTCTCCGATGGCTCCGGTGGCCAATTCTTTGATGACACATAGAGAAAGTGTCCGGCATTAAGGGTCAAGCCAAGTAGAATGCTGGAAATAAGCAAGGGAAGAAAGGGAGGGCTTTACTTGCTGGCTTCCTTGTTCACTGCCTGGTACAAAACCAGAGCTGTAGGGGCTTTCCAAAGGAAACTTCAAGATCCAGCCCAAAGTGGAATTAACCTCTCCTCCCTGAGCCATCTTCTTCCCCCTCAGCCCCGCTGCTCCTTCTGATCTGTCTGGCTTCTCAGCTCTACCTCAGTGCTCGCTCCCTGCCTAGAGGGGTCGAGAGGGGCTCAGCTCACTCGGTAATAACAACACCTGAGAGATGTAGAACCACAGAAAGTTTGCAGATTGTGATTATCCCATCCCACGACTGCCCCGAAGAAGGTGTGGCATTTTAAACTCTATTTATCCCCTGGATCCCCACAACACACAGAGCTCTGAGCCTGCTGTCAGAAGACCTGAATTCAGATGTAGCCTCAGACAATGACTGTGTGACCCTGGGCAAGTCACTTAACAGCTGCCTGTTGGTTTCCCCATCTGTAAAATGGACATAATGCTAATCCCTACCTCCCAGGGTTGTTTTTTTAAAGCGCTTAGCAAGTGCCTCGGCACATAATAGCCGCTGTATAAATGTGTATTTCCTTCCTTCCTATTTTATAGACTAGGAAATGGACAATCAGACAGGAAATAACCTGCCCGGTCACATAGATAATGATGATGAGAAGGAGAATCAGAACCTTGTTCTTCCTCACTGTAAACCCACCATTTGTCTCTTCTTGCTAACTCGGAGTCAAGACAAACAACCAAGACTTCTTTCTGGAATGCCAAGGAATGATACTCTGAGAACCGTTCATCTCTCCAGCAAAAAAGATGGCCTCCCGATGCCCCCTACCAATCCTCCTTCCTTCTGCTGCCTCCCTTCTACCACCACCCTCCCTCCGAACGCCGGCCAGCAGGCACTCACCTTGACAAAAAGCTCGATCTCGGGCTCCTGTTTGGCGCTGGACCCCAAGCCTGCCATCTTATCTTGCTTTCTGCACTGCTGCCGGCTGCGAGCAGACCACCCCCACCAAAGCACAGAGGGCTATGTGGTGCCCAGGAAGCAGTCAGTCTTCTCGCAGTAGCCTCTGGCTGGGAAGGGCTAGGACTAGGGGCAGACCCTTTTTATCAAGATATGGGGTGACTAAACTTGAAACACTTAGGGGAAGTTCTTGAATTCATTTTCCTTCTTCCTGTTGACTTTAAAGTTTTCAATCAAGGAGGGGCAAAAGGGGGCGTGTATGGTGGAAGGGAGTGGTTGTTGCTAACCAGAGAGGTCTCAGAGCCATGACTCAGCATCACACAGAACACACACACACACACGCACGCACACACATGAACAGATTCAGCACATCCCTACAGATTTGCTTTTATCTGTCAAGTGGGCCAAATGCTATCCTGAAACCTCCCTCTGAGGTCTGGGCTCCAAGCCCAGAAAAGGACCTCTCCTATCTGTTCCTATAACCTGACATCA
This sequence comes from Sarcophilus harrisii, assembly GCF_902635505.1. Classification (NCBI taxonomy): domain Eukaryota; kingdom Metazoa; phylum Chordata; class Mammalia; order Dasyuromorphia; family Dasyuridae; genus Sarcophilus; species Sarcophilus harrisii. The sequence continues at coordinate 7,333,688 of NC_045432.1, forward strand.
TCCAAAAGCTCTTACAGGAAACAGGCCACCAGAGCCCTGGATTTTCTCAGGAAGGAAGGTCGTTTACCGAATTGTCCCATCCCAAAGAGGAAAAAACTATGTCCTTTCTCCAATTTCCCCGTCCCCTTCTCCACCCCAGCATTTCAACACACAGCACGCACATAGCCACGTCCGTCCTCGGGGGCTCTCCCCGTTAGCCGATAGGGAAAAGAAGTGGGGCAGGGAACAGAGATGGGAAGGGTCATTTCCCAGCCTGCTTGCAAATTTCACTTCTCTCCTGATGCTTGCCAACCCACTGAGCCAGTCAGATTTCAACTCCTTGGCAGTGGAAGGTGTGGTGGGCAACACTGACCCAGATGAAGTTCCCAGGCTCGGCTGGGCTAAAAAACCTGGAGAAAGGAAAGAAAGCAGAGATTCTAATAAGTTCAAGGGCCATTGAGAAAAGGAATCAGAGACTAGATTAATGTCCTCAAGTTGGAGCTGAACATCCTTTCAAACCTTCGCCTCCCAACAAGTCAGTGAACCACATGTGTAGAATGGAGGCAGCAGATACCCCGGAGGTAGCGTGTTTGACTTGAAATCAGGAAGACCCAGGTGGAAATCGCGCCTTCAACAACTACTAGTTCTGTATCCCTAAGCAAGTCGCTTCATTGCTAACTGCCTTCTTCATCTGTAAAATAGGGATAAGAGGACCAACCCCCAGAGCAAAGGTGAGGATTAAACCAGCATAAAGTATGTCAAACACTGGGCAAAGCTCAAACCACTGAGTAGCTCACATTTATGAAGCACCTCAACATTTATAAAGCACCTACTATATTCCAAACACTACGCTAAGCACTTTACAAATATCTTATTTGGTCCCCACAACAACTCTGGGAATTGGATGCTGTTATGATTCCCTTTTGACAGATGAGAGAAACTGATGCAAATTGGTTGAGGTGACTTGCCCAGGATCACACAGCTAGAAAGTGCCTGAGGCTATTTGCTATGTGCTAGACAATGACAGTTTTTCTGCTCTCAAGAATCTTGTGTGGCCACCAAAAATATGCAAAATAGTGGATCTCTCTCTTTCTATGTATATGTATGTCTGTATGCATATAGATACACACAAATATGCATTTAAGGTTTACTAAGTACTTAGACTAGAGAATCTTTTTCGTCTCTAAGGCTGGGAGTGATACCATGACTACTTCCTTTTCGAAACCCAGATGCCTGCCATTTACTCTTTTCTCTGCAGCATGAAGCCAAATTCCCAGTGTCCGAAACCCTTGCAATCAGCAATCACAGCACAGATGTATCCACATTGCCTTCCTTTTTCTCTTATATGTGTGAGTGTGTGTGTGTGTGTGTGTGAGAGAGAGAGTATGTGTGTTTTAATCAACAAAAATCCTCCTCTTCCTCCCCAACTTTCCCATCCCAAATGAAAATGAAAGCTAAACCCTAGTTACAAAATTGTATAGTGAAACAACACACATTTCTCCATTGTCCATGTGCAAAAAAGTCCCATTCTCCACTCCCAGTTCTTCATTTCTCTAGGAGGAGATGGCTAGCATGTTTCATCATTAATCTTCCAGACTTACGATTGGTGATTAGGCTGATTAGAGTTTCCAAGTCTTTCAAAGTTGTCTGTCTTATTATAATGATATGATTTTTTTTCTCCTGGTTCTGCTCACTTATCAGATACTCATGCAAGTGTTCCCAGGTTTTTCTGAAACCATCCCCTTCATTACTTCCTACAGTATAATAGTATTCCATCACATTCAGATACCATAATTTGATCAGCCATTCCCCAGTTGATATATGTCTTGATATGCTATTGCAAATAGAGTAGCTAGAAATAAATAAATAGTAGTAAATAGAAATAGAAATAGAAATAAATAAGGAAAACCAACAAAAAATAGTTGGAGTTGGTTTTCCTTAGAAATAAGCCTCCTCTAAAGGAGGGAAAAGGACCCACGGGTGCAAAAATGTTTGTAGCAGCTCTTTTTGTTGTGGTAAAGAAATGGAAAACGAGTGGATGCCCATCAGTTGGGGAATGGCTGAAGATAATGGAATACTATTGTTCTAGAAAAAAATGATGCACAAGCTGATTTTATAAAAACCTGCAAAGATTTACATGAATTGATGCTGAGTGGAACAGGTGGAACCAGGAATACGTTATATTCTATTCATATCCTTTGACCATTTTTCAATTGGAGAATGGCAATACGTTATATTCAAACAAAAACAGCAAGAATGTGTGATGATCAATTAGGAAAGACTTGATTCTTCTCGGTAGTTCAGTGCTCCAAGGCAATCCCAATAGACTTTGGACAGAAAATGCCATCTGCATCCAGAAGAAATATGGCAACTGAATGCAAATCAACACATGCTATGTTCACTTTTTTTCTGTTTTTTTCTCTTTCCCATGTGTTTTTTCCTTTTGTTCTGATTTTTTTCTCCCAACATAATTCATAAAGCAATGTGTATTAAGAAATTAATTTTTAAAAAGAAATAAGACTTCTCTTAATGTGCCTCAAAATATTGGGCTATATGGATATTCACAGAAGACTAATACCTCTGGTGTGAGGGCTGCTTTTACATCTTTGTGTTCATCCACCTCCTAACTGTGGCTCTAAGAAGCTATAAAATGTGCAGTAGACACACTCCAGGAAACAAATCATTTTGGCAGATGGGGTAAGCCAAGTTGAAATCAATCTAGGGGGACTCAAAATCATCAGTGAGTTAAGGGGGTATCTACTGCAAACACATAAAGGCTTCCCCAGTGCAATGGGCAAATGGGAACATTTTGTTGCAATGACCATGCAGGCAGCTAAAGCAAGGCTCTGGGGAGTGCTTAGAGCTTGGTCAGACACCAAATATGCCAAGGTCACCCACTGCATCCCGGACCATTGCCAATCATTTTTAGTAGCTTTTTATTTTTCCAAATATGTGCAAAGATAGTTTTGCACATTCCCTTTTGTGAATCCTTGAGTACCAAATTTTTCTCTTTCCCTCCTCCACACCCCTTTTCCCTAGACAGTAAGCAATCTGACATAAATTAAATATGCAATTCTTTTAAACATATTTCCATATTTGTAATACCGCCCAAGAAAAATCAGATCAAAAGGGAAAAAACACAAGAAAAAAACAAGCAAACAAAGACAAAGAAGAAATACTATGCTTTGATCCACATTCAGTTTCCATAGTTTTCTCTCATCACCAGTCATTTTGACTTTGTCCTGCCATTGGTCTGTAATACTTTGGAAGAGAGAATTAGTCTGATGACTTGGTGCAACTCTGACTTCCTTAAAACCAATTTGTGCACAAATAAAAAGATGTCACCTATACCATTTTGCAAATTTTATGTACTTCAAAATCCTGTGGCAACAGGAAAAGGACAAAGTATTAGGTAGATAGATAGTCACAACCCTAAATGCTGGCAGCCCCAAACCACAGGATGATCTCAGACTGAAAGAGCACTAGGATTCTGCAGTTCCCTGGGTGTTTGAGCATCCTTTTTAAAGGACAGCACTGCTCACCCCCTGGTGTGAGAAAGGGCTAAAAAAGTTCCTGAATGGAAAATGCCATCCACATCCACAGTGAGAACTATGAGGGCTGAATGTGGATCAAAGCATAGTATTTTCAATTTTTTGTTTGTTTGCTTGCTTTTTACTTCTCACGTTTTTTCTTTTTTGGTCTAATTTTTCTTGCACAACATGACAAATATGGAAATATGTTTTTAAAATTTGCACATATTTAACCTATATCAGATTGCTTGCTATCTTGAGGAGGGGGAAGGAAAAGAGAAAAAGTTGGAACACAAAGATTTGCAAAAGTGAATGTTGAAAACTATTGTTATATGAATTTGGAAAAATAAAATACTATTGAGAAACATTTTAAAAAAGAAAAAAGAAGTCAAAACAAACGATGTTAAAGAAGTTCACATCACATTAGAGCCCATATAGGTGGAAACTTGAATCAAAAAGAGTGATCTTTCAATTCAAATATGAGAATTATTCTGTCATTGTAAAATAATGAATACTGAATATAGTTAAGACTTAACAAAAAAAAAAAAAAAAAAGAGAAAAAATGGTGCCCTAAAAAGTTGTCAGTTTCACCTAACCTAACCCTTGCCTGCTAACCATGGTAATCGGGGATCCTACCTTGAGATCAAAACGCAAAAACAAATGCACAAAAGCTTTTGTGAAAATGATTCCATTCACCATTGGTTCATGGAATGTGTGCGCACTCATAGACAACAAAAAATCCAGTAGATCTGAAAGATGAATAGTTTTTGTTGCAAGAGAATTCATCAGATATCATGTACAAATAGCAACCCTGAGTGAAACAAGGCTGGCAAGTGAAGGCCATCTTACTGAAATCAGAGATGGATACACCTTTTTCCGGAGTGGCCACAGTAAGGAGAAGCACCATGAAGCTGGTATAGATTTTGCAATCAAAACTAATCTAGTAAACAAGCTCCCATGCCTTCCAAAAGGAATGAAAGACAGGCTCATGACAATGTGATTGCCACTGGCAGAAAAACTACCATCACATCAGTGCCTATGTTCCCAGATGATGAACCCTGATGAGGTCAAAGCAAAATTTTATGAAGACCTGAAGACCCTTATCATTAATATGCTAAAAGATGACAAGCTGACAATTCTGGGTGACTTTAATGCTAAAGTACGCTCAGACTATCAGACAAGGCAGGGAGTCCTTGGGAGGAATGGAGTTGGAAACAGCAATAGCAATGGTTATTTACTATTGAAGACTTGTGCATCTCATAACCTCATCACCAGTACTGTCTTCCACTTTTCTAAAAGCAATACAATTTCATGGAGGCACGCTCACAGCAAACATTGGCATTTAATAAACTATGGGATTGTGAGAAGAAGAGACATACATACAGGATGTGAGAGTGACTAAGGCAATGTATGGTGCAGAGTGCTGGACTGATCATAGACTTATCCTTTCCAAGATGAATATTCACATTCAACAAAAATGGTGGCCTAAAGGCAAAAAAAAACTACTAGAAGAATTAATGTCAATAGATTAGAGTGCTCCTCTGAGAGGTAACAATTTGTGTTAACTCAGAGGATAAACTGAGCCAACACAACAATGGAGAAGAAAAAAGAATAGGCAGTTTTCAGAGATTTGGTTTATAGCACTCAGGTGGATCAGAATTCTCACAAACATCAAGACTGGTTTGATGAAAGTTATGGGGAAATTTAGAAGCTGCTAAATGAAAAATGAGAACTCCACAGGGTGTGTACCAGCAGGATAGTTCATCCATCTCTAAGAAGGCAGTGTTTAACTCCCAAAGTAAAGTGCAAGCAAAGCTCAGAGAGAGATGCAGGATTCTTGACTCAGTAAGAAGGCAGATGAAATTAAATTTTATGTTGATAGTAACAACCCAAAGCTCTTTTTTGATGCCCTAAAGGATATTTATGGGCCAAAGACTTGGGTGCATCTCAGCTATTCAGTGTTGATGGAGTCACATTGATTAGTGATAAGGACATGATCCTAGAGATCTGAATAGCTGAAGCTATTGACCATATATCTCAGGCTAAAGTTAGTCCCTTTCTAGCTGAACTTCCAACTGAAGAAAAGGTTTTGAATGCCATTAAGTTCCTCTCTGGTGCCAAATTGCCTGGTGCTGACTCTATTCAGCTGACATTTACAAGGCAGGGATTCTACTACTCACTGAAAATGGGTTACATGACAAAAGGAGATTATCCCTCTGTAAAAGAAAAGGAAATCATTGTCCTGTGAAAATCACAGAGGGGTTTCCCTCTTAGTCATTGTTGGAAAGAATTTTTTTTTTTTTGCCAGAGTCTTCCTCAATAGGTTGCTTCTTTACCTGGAAGATGGTCATTTACCTGAGAGTCAGTGTAGCTTCAGAAAAGACCAAGGAATAGTTATGGGATCTGCTGTCTGACAATTCCAGGAGAAATGCCAGGAACAGAACAGAGATCTCTCTCTACACAACATCAATCTGACCAAGGTCTTAGATTCTGTCAGTTGTGAAGGCTTGTGGAAGATCATGGCAAAATTCAGTTGCTCAGAGAAGTTCATCAGTATTGTACGTCATAGAATTCTACGATGGCATGCTTGCACAGTTCTGGATAATGGGCAATACTATCTTGCTTTTCCAGTCACTAATAGAGTGAACCAGGGCTGTGTGCTTGTTCCCATGTCTTTTAGCATGATGTATTCAGCAATGTTGCCCAGTGTCTTCAATGAGGACAAGTAAAGCACCAAGGTCAACTACAACACTGATGGTAAATTATTTAACTTGAATAGGCTAAAGCCAACACTACTGTGGAGAAAGTAGAGGGAGAGTTGGTGCATGAATTTTTTATGTGGGTGATTTTTGATTTACAGATTATTGTGCATTCAGTACAGTCTCTGAGGCTGAAATGCAACAGAATACGCATGATTCTCTGCTGCTTGTGCTAATTTTGGTCTGACAATTACCTCCAAGAAAACAGAGGCTCTCCACCAGCCAACACTACACCTTCTATTTGTAGAATCGTTAGTTAACAGCAAATAGAGAATTGTGAATATTGTGGATAAATTCAGTTACCTTGGCAATATGCTTTCCAGGATTGTTGACATAGGTGATGAGGTTGATGTACACATTGTCAGAACAGGCTCACTGTTTGGGAAGCCCCAAAGGAAAGTATTTGAGAGAAGAAATATTAGACTGCCTACCAAACTGGAAGTGCTGCCATCATTATTGTATGCCTATGAAATCTGGACAGTATACCAGTGCCATTCCAGGAAATCATTTCCATTCAGATTGAATGTCACCTGGCAAGATGAGGTACAGGACACCGAGGTCCTTTCTTGAACTGAAGTGCCCCAAGCATTTAAACTCTATTTATTGCAGAGCATGTAACTTTGGTGGGTCAGCCACTTTGTTCGAATGTCAAACGTACACTTGCCTAAAAAGACTATTTTTATAGAGAGCTCATGTAAGGCAAGCATTTACATGAAGGTTAGAAGAAGCAACATAAGGACAATCTCAGGGTCTTTCTGAAGAATTTGAAATCAAAACTGGCAAAGCCAAGCCCAGGATGGCATACCTGCATCAAAGATGATGCTATGCTCTATGGGCAAAGCATAATTGTGAGAGTTCAAAGAAACATGAGATGGGCAAATTCTGAACCTCTATTGGTCTGATCGGCTACGTTGGACACGTTGTAATTTGGCCCTGGCATAGTGATGTTATCTTGGTTCTCTTGACAGCAAAGGACAACAAGCAACCAATCCAGGTTTTTCTGAGACCATTCCTTTCATCATTTCTGATAGAACAATAGTATTTTATCACCTTCATATACCATACCTTGTTCAGCCATTTTAGGTACCCCCTCAGATTCCTGTTCTTTGCCTCTACAAAAAGCTGCTATGCAGGGTGGTTTACAAACTTGTTTTGATTAGAAATAAGCTCTCCCTCTAATTCCCCCTTTCCCCTTTATTTCCTCCCCCCCATTTCTGTATGAAATGAAATGTATTTCTGTACCCAAATATCTGTGTGTGTGTGTGTGTGTGTGTGTGTGTGTGTGTGAGGTGGGGAGAGGGAAAGGGTGGTAAGAAGGGGGAAAGAGGGGAAGGGGGAGAAAGGAAAAGGGAGGGAGGGAGAGAGAGAGACAGAAAGAGAAACAGGCAGAGAGAGAGAGACAGAGACAAAGACAAATAGAAAAAGAGAGAGACAGAGGAAGAGACAGAGATAGAGGCAGAGAGACAGAGACAGAGATACAGAGACACAGAGACAGACAGAAAGACAGAGAATGAAAGAGTATGACAGAGAGAGAGGAGACACAGAGACAGAGACAGAGAGATAGACAAAGAAAGAGACAGAAAGAGACAAAGACAGAGAATGAAAGAGTATGAGAGACAGAAAGAGAGAGGAGAGAGAGACAGAGATAGAGACAGAGAGAAAGCACACTCTGACTTGTTCAGATGAGAGTGACTACAGGTGTCAACCTCTTCTCCCCACCTCTCTTCCACTTTATTTGTATGAATTTCAATTTGTGGACCTTAATTGGGTGGGATAGTTTTTACTACTCTTCCTTTGCCTTGTCTCCCAATGTATTATGCCTCCCCTCTTCTTTTAATTCTTCAAGACATGTCAGACCTTATGTAATTAAGTTCCCTCTATGACCTCTGACAACAACAGTGAGGACCTTTGTAACCTCTGTCCATGTTTGAGTGTAATCAGTTTATCCTTGTTCGGCCTTTTATCATTGTTCATTCGTGTTGACTTTTTCATGCTTCTCTTCACTCCGCGTTGGAACTTCAGAGTTTCTACACATCTCTGAATTTTTCAGCAGCAAATTTTAAAAAATACTTAAATTTTTAAAAATTCTTTAATGTTTTCTCTTCAATCTGTCTTCAAGGTTATTTATTTATTTTACTATAAGATACCATAGACTTTTTTCTGCTGTTTTTTTTTCTTCCAGTCTTTTGCTTTTGCTGTTTTCTGTTTTTTTTTCTTCCAGTCGTTTGCTTTTGCTTTAATATTTCTTATTGTTTCATGGAGTTATTGACTTCTATTTAGTCTATTCTAATTTTCAGGGAGTTTGTTTCCTATATAGGATTTTTATACCTCTTGTGCCAAACTGTTAATTCCCTTTCCGATTCTTTCTTCCATAGTTCTCATTTATTTTCTCATTTTTTCCCTCTGTTATTCTCATTTCACTGATAATATTTTGAAATTAGTTCTCATCTCACTGATAATATTTTCAGATTAGTTTTTAAACTCTTTTTGTCAACTCTTCTAGAATCCTAGTTGAGTTTGTTTCCATACTGTGTTTTTCTCCAGCTCTTTCCTTGTGAATGTTTTGGCTTCATTCTCTTCTTTTGGGTCTGTGTTTTGAGCATTCCCACTCTATATGGTCAGGTTATTATTTAGTTTTGTTTGCCCATTATTCCAGCTTACTTCCTAACTTTGGGCTAGATATTAAAGCTAGCCTCTGTGGTACTTCTGGAGGAAATGTCTAGGCTGGTCTTGTTCTTTGTTTCTTGGGGGTATTGAGTATTATGTCATTCTAGGATCTGAGGGCCAGATTGAGCTGGGGACCTGCAAGCTTTCAGTGCATTCAAAGAGGTCTGATTCAGTGCAAAGTTTGCTCCCCTCCCCAGTCTGAGCTCTGCAAGGTCCTGACCTGGGTGTGTACAGCCATCAAGTGATTCTGGACTTCATTCCTGTCAGGAAGCTGGGAAGCTCTGCTGGTTCAGTGTCAGAATCATGGGCTACCTTTTAATTTGATATTCCTGCCTCTGCAGGCTGAAGACGCTAGAAATTGAACTGAGACCCTGTTATACTCCTGAGATCTAAGCCACACTGCTGCTATTGGCTGCTCAGCTTCTTATTCTCTTACTCTCTTCTTACTCTTAGTGTCTTCTCCATACCTTACCCTGGCCTACCACCTTTGGGTGCCCCATACTCAATCAGCCCTGAATCTGTGACACAGAACTGGGTAGTGAGCAACAGAGCTATCGATTGGCATCTGCTCCTGTTGAGGTATGGCTCTGGGAGTGACCGAGCAATAGCTCTGGTGCACCACCTCCCCATGCATGCTGGAGCACTCTGCTGGTGTACTTTTCTTGGCCATACTCCATTCTCAGGGTTTACAGATATCCACACCTATCTCCCAATGTTGCCACTGGCTGGACAAATGACACACAGTGACTCATTCTTAGATTTCCCCATCAAGTTTCAGTTTTGCGTTTTCTAGTTCTGTTTGGAGGGGTTTGGGACTTCTTTGCTTCATGCTGTTCTGCCATCTTGGCTCTGCCTCTATTATAAAATGTAAAATCCCCAGATCGTCATATCCTCTGGGGAAATGCAGGATTTACCATTGTAGGGGGATGGGGTAGGAAGAGGTGATCAAGATATTTTGATAAAGCTAGGGAGGGGACTTTCACCGAGGCTCCAAGGACAAATTCTCCCATTTCAAAAATTTTCTGGGCCTTACCCTGTCTTTCTGTCTATTCCTGGGTCTGTGGGGATGGACAGAGGTTGGGTCCAAGCATAGCTAAGACCATCCTTCAGTTCTGGGGGAAAGTGCTTCAAAGTACTTGTTTGGGGGGAGGGAATCAGGAAGGGGAAAAAAAATAAAAAGTGCAGACAGAGAACAAAAGAGAACCTCCAAGGAAGCAAAGATGGACAGCTCTGAAGACAATGTGTAGGATTCATTATATAGGCTTTCTTGAGATGGAAATTTATTGTTTTATAGTTTGAATACTCTGATATTGTGCTGTGCCACAATGGTACCACATGGTAATGTGGTTTTTTCTATTTTGTGTATTTACATTTTAAATGAATAGGTTTTTTTTTTTAAAGCACTTCTCTGATTCTTGTTGTCCATTCCACTCTCAGCTGTGTAGACCACCCAGCTGACTGTCATTTTTCCTTCAGGTGTTTTGAGTTCGGAGCTGGAAGGCATTGTAGAGCCCCGCTTTATAGAGGAGGAAACTGGAAGATCCACAAAAATAATGCTAAGGAGGTTACATTTTATTCCTTGGAGTAAAACATTTGGGGGGGAATGATGATCACAGACCTTTATATTTGGAACATTGATTTAACAGAGAAGTGGGAAGGATGAATTGGGAAAGGGAGTGGCAGGAAGACCAGGGAGACTAGCCCTAAGGAGGCAGTGTGGGGAAATTGGTGGAAGACTGTGCTTGATGTGGAAACAAGATGGGTTCAACACAAACTCTGATGCTTAACTTGTTATGTGGCTGTGAGCACATTATTTAACTTCTCTGAGCCTCAGTTTCTTCATCTATAAAATAAAATTCTATATATGAGAATCTAGTAGGTGTTTTGCAAACTTGAAAATGATATGCCAGTTGTAGATGAAGGGGGATAACAGTGGCTATACACATGAGGGGACAGCTGCCGAAGATATTTTGGAAGACTTGGGAACTGAGTAAGCATGGGGATGGGGGCAGCATGGGAGAGGTCAAGAATAAAAGTAGAGTCAAAACGAGGCTGTGACCCTGAGTGACTGGGAAAATGTGAAGGCATTAGGAAGAAGGCAAGTCCTGAAAGATGTCTTTGTGATGTCTTTCTGGTTTTTTCCATCACTTCCATTTCTGAATATAGCCATCCAACCCTCCCGCTCTCCCCAGAAAGTTTTGTGACAAAGAATAAAAACAGGAGGAAAGAACACCAGCTAACCGTCTATGTCCAGACTCAATAAATTGTGCTAGAGGGTCCCACACAGCAGCAGGAGCATTGTCTCCCTTCCTCTCCCAGGCTACATTTGGGCATGAGAATATGTTTCTTGCCATTGTCATTGCCTCTTGCACGTATTTGTTGGTGTGTTGCTTTCCTGGTTCTGCCTATAACTTCATTCCAATCTGCCCATGCCGAAGAAAGGCAATTGTTCTTGGCCTTTGGAGAGCTGCTACCAACTGCTTTGGATCTCAGGACTCAAACAGGGCTTGAATTCAGAGAAGCACGAGGGGAAGACCTCATTCCTGGTCTTGGCTTGTAGGCTTACATTCTGTTTCATGATTCATGAAGAAGGAAAAAAGGGCCCCTTTTGGCCCTTGCCTCCTCTTCCCCTCTTCTTCTCCCTTGGGTATTTTTCAGGAGCGTAGTAAGATTTCTCCAATCTTGATGTGCAGTACCGAGGGCAAGGAGTAGTTTAGCTTCAACTCCAGCTCCAAGCCACAAAGTTAGAATGAAGTTTCAGTTCCTTGTTTCTTAGTTCAGCAGTTATTTCCCTTGTCAAGTTCAGGCCCAAGAAGTAATTAACAAATGAGCTCTTGTCCAAAGAGGTCAAGGTTGTCTGCCTGCCTGTCTGCCTCGGCAAAGTGTGCAATACATAACCCAGTAGTACATAGTAAGTGCTTAATAAATACTTGTTGACTGTTAACTGCCTGCCTGCCTGCCTTTCACAAATGGAAGCTGTTACTTGAATACTGAGTCATTATGGGGCACAAAGAAGCAGCCTAGCTTTTGTTCACTCACAGAAGAATGTTAGAGCTGACGATGGGAAAAGATCCACCAGGTTCCCGGGGGACTTGAGAAGTCATTGGTAAACCAGGAATGAACCAAGCATGCAATGGCTACCAGGGGACAGTTTCTAGCTGGCTGCTGGAGTCTAGGCCTGAGGACAATGGTGTGCATTTGGTGCTTGCCGGCTATACTGCACAGTTTTGGAGTGTTTAGGTGAACGACAAAAGTTAGCAAGAGCTCCTGGGAATCCAACTCTTCCCCGAGGGGGAGACATTCACATCTCTGGGCTGCATCTCGTTGCTGGCACCAGAGAAGGCCCACGTAGGAGAATGGGAAGGGGTCGGGAAGCACCAATATGTCTACTCACATTTTTAAATTAGCCTCGCTCAGGAGGGCCCTGGTTCCAAGAGAAGGCTTTTCAGTATCTTGGCCCCTTTACTCAGTCACTTGAGGCAGGAGAAAAAGTGTTGGTTGTGGAGTCTACGAATGAGATTTAGCTTCAAATCCCAATCCTGCTACTCAAAGTGTGACTTTAAGTAAGCTACTTCTTCTTTTTGGAACTCCATTTCCTTTTCTAGAAGTTGGACTATATATCACTAGATGATTTCAAAAAGTCCCTTCTAACTCTCAGTTTCTACTTTGGCAGCTTCCCTCTGTGAATTCTTGTGTGATGCCATTGGCCTGAGTGACACCAAATCCAAGGAGCTCTAGTTTCACAGGTCTGAGGGCTTCCTTCCATCCTGAACCTGGAGAAAGGGGATAAGGGAGGCTTTGCTTGACCTATTGATTATTCCTTCTTATTCTGCATTTCCTCATTTTGCCATGGGATGAATTTGGCCTAGTGCTGGGTCCATTCCGGCCTTGCATTCATGGCGTGTGTGAGAAAGCATCCACTTTTCCTTTTCTCCATCTGTAACATCAGGGAACTGGCCTGAATCATCTCGAAGACACCATCTGTCTCTCCAGACTTTACAGGGTTGGGCTTTACTTGATTCAGTTCTGGACCACATTCCCTGTTTTTCATAGGCCATATGTGAAACACACATACTGCTTGCTGAAACTTTTGAATACGATTTCAAAATTTTAAATTAAAATTTTATTAGTTTTTTCTTTTGTATATCACCAAAATATCTCCCATTATATCATTCTTCCCCTCTCCTAGAAAGCCATACCAAAAAACAAATTCTCTATTTTAAAGGACAAAAAGAGAGAAAGGAATCAACAAAATTGATAAAGACATTTTTAGTCTGAAAATATATGTCTCATTCAGAAACCTCCCACTTTTGCAGCGTTGGCAGCACAGTTCTGCTCCTGAAGGCAGGAAGTTGTTTGCTTTTGCTCAGTCATTTTTCAGTCATATCTGACTCTGTGACTCCATTTGCGATTTTCCTGGCAAAGATCCTGGAGTGATTCGCCATTTCCTTTTTCAACTCATTTTGCTGATGAAGAAACTGAGGCAAAAAGGGGTAAGTGCTTTGCCCAGGGTCACACAACTAGTCTCTGAGGCCAGATTTGCATTCAGAAGATGAGTCTTCTTGACTCCAAGGCCAGCATTCTATCCACTGCGCCACCTAGGAAGATCTGATTATGATTCTGGGCAAGTTACTTTACCTCTGCCTCAGTTTTCTCATCTGAAAAACGAGGACCATAATAGCACCTACCTCCTATGGTTGTTGTGTAGCTCAAATGAGATAGTAATTATAAAATGCTTAGCAAAGTGACTGGCACATAATAGGTGCTTAGTAAATGGGTGTTCTCTTCCTTTCTTCAGAGGACTGGGTCGGGGTGTTCACTTTTGAATCATACTTGTTCTTTACAAATCTGCAACTTTGGGATTTTTTTTTTTTTTTTTTTTGCTGTTGTTTGTTCTTTCCATTGACATTATTGTAGTGACTGAGTTTTTTTTTTTTTTTTTTTTACTCTGTTTGACTTCCCTCTGCATTAGTTCATGTAGAGCTTTCCATGCTTCTCTATATTCATTACATGTAGTATTTCTCACGGCACAGAACTATACATCACATCCATGTACCACAATGTGTTTAGCCATTCCTCAGTAGATGGGCATCTACAGCAGTTGGTTTACAGTTCTTTGCTATCATCAAGTGCTGCTCTAAGTATTTTGGAGTATATGGAGATTTTTTTCTTTTCAGTGACCTCTTTGAGGAATAAACCTTCTGGTGATTTAGTTGCTTGCTTGGCATAATTCCAAAATACTTTCCAAAATGGTTTATAGCTCTACCAACAATACACTAACGTGTCTGTCTTATCATAATTCCTCCAATAGTGAATATTTCCATCTTTTTTTATCTTTGCAAATTTTCAGTGTATGAGGTAAAATCTCAGGGTTGATTCCATTTGCAATCTTTCTAATTAGCGCTTTGGAGTGTCCTTTCATATGGTGGTTCGTGGTTTACTATGCTTTTGAGAAAAGTTTTGTTTGGGGCAGCTAGGTGCCCCAATAATATCTTACTCCATTTCTTTGAGGTATTGCCAAAAGGATAGTTTTACCTCTTCTTTACCATTTTTATGCATTTAGTTTTTCTCTTATTGCAGTTCTTAGCATTTCTAGTACTATATCAATTAACAGTGAGGAGAAGGAGCATCCTTAAGTTGCACTTTGTCAAAGGCCTTTTCTGAATCTATGGAGCTAATCATGTGCTTTGGGATATATTTGTATTTAATATGGTTAATTATTAATATGGTTGATTCTTTTCCTAATGTTGAAGCTTCCTTGCATCTTTAGTATACCACTTCACATGGGCTCAATGATTTCTTGAATGAATTCTGTAGTCTACAGGATTTTACCTCAAATTATTTTTGAATCGATATTCATTAATGATGTTGGTCTGTAGTTTTCCTTCTGTTTTATCCTCTGGCCTGATCAGGTCATTTATGTCATAAAAGGAACTTGGTAGCTTGTTTTCTTTTTCAATATTTGATAAAAATTGATGTGATGTGGGTAATAATTGTGCCTTAAAAGTTTGATAGAATTCTTATGTGAATCCATCTGGACCTGGAATATTTTCTTTTGGTACTTTTCTTATTCCATTTCTTTTTCTGATAGTTGAATTTTTGTTTGGTCTTTTGTCAGTTTGGGCATTTTGTATTTTTGAAGGTAATACTCTATTTCTCTTGTGCTCTTGGATTTGTTAGCAGATAGCTGGGTATAGTGGGTCCTTCTGGTATTGTAGTGATTTTACCTTCTTCAATTTCCTTGATTTAATGTTCTGCCCTCTTCTTTCAAATCAAGATGGCTAAATTTTTTTTTTAAATGTCATTGCTTTTGGGATAGCTAGGTAGTGCAGTGGATAGAGCATCAGCCCTGAAAGTGGGAGGACTTGAGTTCAAATCCAGTCTCAGATAATACCTGTCTGACCCTGGGCAAGTCATTTATCCGTGATTGTCTCCAAAATCTAAAAAAACAAAATAATAAATTTTGTTAGTCTTTTCAAAGATTATTTATATATCATTTCTGTAGGATATTTTGGGGGGGTTCCAGTTTATTTCTTCTTTAATTTTGTGCTTATTTTAAATAAAAAAATTGTTGACTTTAAAATTTTTATAAGTGAATATTCTGCTCATTAATCCTCTCTTTTTCTATTTTGTTAATATATAATTTTTCTCCTGGGGATTGCTTTTAGCTGCATTTCAGAAATTTCTGAATGTATCATTATAATTATTTTCTTTTGCATGATTATTAATGCTTCTATTATTTGTTTTTTGACCAGTTGATTAATGAGGATTTCAATGTTGTCTCCACTTGGATCTATGTCTTTTGTTTGGGCTCCCTTTGTTATTCTGTTGTGATCTGTAAAGGATACTTTTACTATGTCTACCTTTTTACATTTATTTGCAACTCTCCAACCCCTGATACAGTTTCTACAAAAGTTCCACATGGGGCTAAGAATGATATGTATCAATTAGCCACACCATACATCTTTTAATATCAGTTTTTGCAACAATGTATTACATTTCTATTTTTTTTTTCTTTTCGCTTTTCTTTGTTACATTTGTCCAAAACAAGAGAGGGACATTAAAATTTCTGGATCTTCTTGTGATTTGCTTATGCATTTTTCTCATGTACCTCTTTTTATATTGTGAATGTCTCTTTTGTTTTGTTATGATAGTACTTTCATTCTTTCTGGATTCTCCTGATACATAGTAAATTTTGTTTCAACCCTTCATTTTTATCCTCACTATGTATCTTTTACTTTAGGTATGTTTCTTGTAAGTATCAGATCATGTTTTTTTCTTATCCATTCTTTCACTCATTTTTATTTTATTGGATTGTTTTATGTATTCACATTTAAAGCTATGTTTTATATTTTTATTTTTTGTCTTCAATATTGAGTTTTTTTCTGAATTGTTACTTGTTATTTTAGCTTCAGCTACTTTAAGGTAACTTTATTCTGAAAAAACTCTAACCCTAACCCCTTCCCTCTGCCCCACTTCCCCTTCTGTTTGTCTTTCTTTTCCCTTGTTTTGGAGTTTTGCTTATTAATTGTACTTCCCTTTTTCCTTTTATATGGTAATCTAATTCTTTACCATTTTTTCCTCATAGTTAAATAGTCAAGTAAAATGTCCCTTCTTCTCTTTACCTTCAACTTTTTCATTAGTTTTAAATTTCATTTTCTATGCCTTAACAAAGGAGTATTTTCCTTATTCTCTTAATTCTCTCTCCACTATTTCTGTCTGTTGTAGCTTTTGTTTCTTTAATAATAGTCCTTATGTTTATTGATTCCTTTTTTAATCTCTATGTTCTTTATGGAATTAAAACTTCTAAAGTACCTATTTTGTGTTTCCACTTCTAAACAGCTTGTATACCTTCTAGCTTCTTACTCCTTCCCCTGTTTTATGTTGTATTTCACTCTTACATTCTTAAATTATACATTTCTGGAGGAGATGGAGAACTTAGAAGTATTTTATCCATTGTAGAAATTTCCTTCAGTCTTTGATTCAGCAGTTCATTGTTACCCCCTACCTCCCTAGGATCATTTCCCCTCAGTTTTCATGAAATCTCCTTTAGGGGTCCACTCTTCTGGGTATCCATTGCTCCTAGAAGCCCTGATTCCCTTTCTCCTGAGGCAAGATGCTATCTAAGGAGGCCCGATATTCTCTCAGAGGAAGTAGTCTCTCTAAACTGACAAAATCTCTGAAGATTATTCCTGTTGTAAGGTCTGTTTTTCTCACCACACACACACACACACACACACACACACACACACACACACACACTGCTCTCTCTCTTTATGGGAGTCTATTTCAGTGATGTCCTCTCCCACCGAATGAGTTGAAATTTCCCCCTTTCTTTCTGTCCTGTTTCACTCCTTCCCTTAGCCACCTCACCTGTAGGCCCTTTTCTTCCTGAGAAACTATAGGAGTGATTTTCTATTCCCTGTCATGTTTTACTATTTATTATTTGACTATTGACTTCATCAGGCTATATCCTACATTCCCCTCTAGCTTCTTCCTCTCCGTTCCTTCATTTATGTTCCTTCTCATTTTGCAACAAGACATTCATGTGGCCGCTATGTTGTGAGGTGTTCCTGGTGTTTCGGGCTTGTTCCTAAAGATTGGCTTCACACTAGCACCCAGTTCAGTTTGATGTTGAGATGAAATGTGGCACTTAAAAGTTATTTGACAGGTAACAAAAAGGAGATTGACTTTAATATATGTCACAAGGGTACAGTGGCCTCTGGCTGCTCTGGATACAGCTCCTCTCATTTCCATGTGCAAACAGCACTGGTTAGGAGAGGAGGATATGGTGACTTTGGTTCGTCTTCAGAAATCTGCCAGTGAAGCTTTATATATATATATATCTTTTTATTTTTCAAAATATACACAAAGATAGCTTTCAACATTCACCCTTCCAAAACCTTGTGTTCCAAATTTTTTTCTTCCCCATTTCCCCTGGACAGCAAATAATCCAATATAGGTTAAACATGGGCAATTCTAAACATATTTCCACATTTAGATCAAAGGGGGTGGGGGAATAAGAAAAAAAAACAAACAAAAAGGTGAAAATACTATGTTGTGATCCACCCTCGATCCCCACAATCCTCTCTCTGGGTGCAGATGGCTCTCTCCATCACAAGACCATTGGAAATGGCCTGAGTCACCGCCCTCTTGAAAAAGCCATGTCCATCAGAATTGAACATCATATAATAATTCTTATTGCCATGTATAATGAGCTCCTGGTTCTGCTCATTTCACTCGGCATCAGTTCATGTAAGTCTCACCAGGCCTTTCTGAAATCATCCTACTGATCATTTCTTACAGAACCATAATATTCCATAACATTCATATACCATGACTTATTCAGCCATTCTCCAACTGATGGACATTCAGTTTTCAGTTCCTTGACACTACAAAAGGGCTGCCCCAAATATTTTTGCCCATTTGAGTCCTTTTCCCTTTTTATGATCTCTTTGGATACAGGCCCAATAGAGACACTGCTGGATCAAAGTGTAAGCAGTTTGATAGCCCTTTGGGCATAATACCCAATTGCTCCCCAGAATGGCTGGATCAGTTCACAACTTCACCAACAATGTATTAGTGATCCAGTTTTCCCCACATCCCCTCGACATTTAAAATCTTTTTCTGTCATCTTAGTCAATTTGAGAGGTGTGTGAAGTGGTACTTTAGAGTTGTCTTAATTTGCATTTCTCTAACTGTTGTGTCCTGCTTTCTAGAGCCCCCACGCCGGGGTTATTAAAATATTGTGTCCTCACAACATAACATTTCCACTCCTTCTGTTACTGTTTGCTTGCATTTTTGTTTTTTTCTTCTCAGGTTTTGTTTTTTACCTTCTTTCTAAGTCTGATCTTTCCCGTGCAATAAGATAATGTATAAATATGTATACATATATTATATTTAACATATGCTTTAATTTATTTAACCTGTATGGGACTACCTGTCATCTAGGGGAGGGGATGAGGGGAAGGAGGGGAAAAGTTGGAACAGAAGTTTTTGCAAGGGTCAATGTTGAAAAATTTGAGATACAAGCAAACCCTCTCCCCCAAGCAGTTAACCTATCTGGTCCCTTCCATTCACCACTTTCTGGATCTCTCCACATCACCTGGTGATTATCTAAAGATAGTGGAGCTGCTTGCACTGGACACTGCCCTTCTGACAGGTTATAAAACCTGTATTTAAGATACTTAACTATTAATTAATAGTTAAGTATTTAAGATACTTAATTAATTAATAATAATAATATATTAATTAATAGTTAAGTATTTAAGATACTTAACTATTTTCTAGACCAACTGGCCCTGCCCAGCAAACCATCTAGAGCAGTAACAAGCAAAATAAATCAGTAAAATACTAAAAAAGACTTTAGCTCTGCCCCACTTGCTGTATACCCTCTACAGCTACAGGCACCAACTCTGCTTGGTTTTCTCCTCATAATTCCTTGTCTGGCTGCCCAAGTTAAAATCTTTCCTTTTTTAAAACTTGTAGGATTCCTTAAGAGCGATTTTACTCCATGGTATTCAGTTAGTTGTTCTCCCACTAACTTCTACATCTCTGGCTCCAAACTCTCCTTCTTACAAAGCCACGGAGACGTGCACTCCAGGGCATCTGAGAACCCAGTGATCTGCTTCCGAGTTACCAACAAACCTCGCTTTTTTGTTAACCTGATAGAGCCTGCGTCATACTTCCCCTGGAGGGGAGGCTCTTTTCTTAGTATTTGCCTGATTTTGGTTGAAAAATGAGAGTGACTAGATTAGCCCTTACTGAATCTTCCTGCCTGCCTGTTTTTATACATACCCTATATTGGGTCACTGGGATTTCTCCACTGAACTCGGTGGATCACATGAGTGTATGGGATCTCAGCTAGAGCCCCACGTTTGGGCACCAAATATTGTGTCTTGCTTCCTAGAGCCCCCATGCCGGGGTGATTAAAACATACCATCTTAGTGGAGAAGTGATGAGGTGAGGCTCCCGAGAATGGTGGAAACATGGAATCCGTTTATTCCAAGTGTAATGTCAAAAGAAACTGAGCAAGACAGAGATTAGAGACCAATTCAATAGTTTATTAAATGGAGAGAAATACTGGGACCAATGGATCCCAGGGCTAGACGAGACTATCATCTCAAAGAGTCTAGCCCCGAGAGTATCGGGACAGCAAGCCTTTTATGGGATAACAAGAACGATGACATAATGCAGAGACCTAGGTGGGGATAGCCTCGTAGATGGAGGTTACTGATATTCTAATGACATTAAGGAATGTCTATAACACCTTTATCTCAACCATTAAGAGGGGAAGGTCATAACCTTAAGGCAGAATACGAAATAGGACAAATGGAGGAACTGGTCACCCCATTAAAAGTGACCTTTGGCATTACACAAGGACTTTCCTCTTTTGATACCCTCATCCCCTTATGTAACAAAAACACCGGGCATGTGCCCAGTATACACTATGCACAAGCGACCACATGAACAACTTGCTATTGTGTGTAGTTTTGATGAGGACAATACAGCCTCGCCCAGAAGAGCATCTGCATTCCCTGGGAAAGACTCTCTTCCCCACACATTATGCACCTTTTGGATGCAAAACCTACATTCCCTGGGAAAGACTCTTTCCCCACACCCTATCTCAAGTATGTTCCTTTCGGATGCAAAAGCCAAATTATTTTCTTTTGTATATAAGTAAGCCCTGAGAAAATGTCTCTTGGCAATTCTTTGACATTGCCCACTAAGAGAACATCTTGGTGTCTCTCTCTTTAATAAAGTACCTTTTCTTATCACAGCCTTTTGTGTAGCGTTTCTCGCTGCCAACCCGCCCTAACTTGGTGTTTTGGAGAACTAGGAGACCAACCCATATTCCTGCCACGATCCATACCTCATCAGTTTGCCACCTGGTATCACTCTTCCACCTGCTATCCCTCTGCTTCAATCTCAACACAGGTTGTCACCACCCCCTGAGCCCTTAGGGGAGAGGGGGAGCGGAACCAGACATTGTCAGCAGGTTCCCTCTGGGCTGAAGGGTCTTATACCTTACCCAGAGGTTCCCCACAGTCTGTGACCCTCTACATCGAATCAATAGTGATTTAGAGCATTTTTCATATGGCTAAGCATGGCTTTAATTTCTTCATCTGAAAATTGTCTGTTCATAGCCTTTGACCATTTTTCAATTGGAGAATGGCTTGTATTCTTATAAATTTGAGTCAATTTTCTATATAGTTTAGAAATGAGACCTTTACCAGAACTCTTGGATGTAAAAATTTCCCCCCAGTTTTTTGCTTCTGTTCTAATCTTGGCTGAATTGATTTTGTCTGTACAAAAATTGTTTAGTTCAACATAATGACAATTAGCCACTTTGCATTTCATAATGTTCTCTTGTTTTTCTTTGGCCATAAATTCCTTTCTTCTCCACAGATCTGAGAGACCGACTATTCCTTGTTCTTTTAATTTGCTCTTTATGTCTAAATCATGAACCCATTTCGACCTTATCTTGGTATAGGGTGTTAGGTGTTGGTCAATGTCTAGTTTCTGTCCCACCATTTTTCAGTTTTCCCAGCATTTTTTGTCAAATAGTGAATTTTTATCTCAGATGCCGGAGTTGGTGAAACTTTTTATGACCTTAGGTAGCCAGGAAACTGTGTGAATGGAGGCAGGAGCCAATCAAGTCACAGCAACATTTTTGCTGTCTTTTAAGGAGAACTAATCTCAATTGTGAGACAGCTAGGTTGCTCAGGAGATAGAGCACTGGGCCTGGAAATAGGAAGATCTGAGTTCAAATTCAGTCTCAGATACTGGCTGTGTGACCCTGGGCAAGGCACTTAAGTCCTCTTTGCCTTAATTGACTGGAGAAGGAAATGGCAAACCACTGCAATATCTTTGCCAAGAAAACCCCATGGATGTTATCATCATGATATGAAATATCAGACAGAACTAAACAACAGCAAAATCTCAATTATGGGAAACAAGGAAATCTATTATATACCATTTCCATGTTGACAAAGTCATAACGTTTTATGCAGTGAATCAGCAGCACCAGGAACATCAGGAGCCATCCCAAGGACATTTCTGGCAATTCCATGTCCTGCCTCAGGTTCATCTGGGTGCAAATGGCTTAGAGGGCATGAACGGTGCAAGGCTCTCCCGATACCACAATTCACTCAGGAGTCTCTGGCTAATTCACCAAAAGCACATGTTTATATGAGTGATCAAGCTCCCATGTGCTGCTGCTGGATTCAGTCACTTTTAGCCCACTGGGAGATTCTGTAGGTTCAGAAAGACTGAACTGCTGGCTTCCAGTCGGTCTGGGGTTCCTTCCACTGCAGGCTCATGAGCTGGGCTAAAGGTTACAAGTGAAGCACCCTCTGCCCCAGACTCTGAGCCATGCAGAGAGCTATGCTTCTGCAATTTGGTGAGGGCTCAGTGCACAGTAGGGTCTTCCTTATACACATTTGCGGCTGTTCTTCATTGTCCTGGATTTGTAATGGGGACCTGGGTAATGGGCTCCTGAATTACCAGATGGCCCCCATTCCCACAGCCAGTGCTCGTGCGGAGCTTCTTGTTCTGGTGCCCTGGCTTGGCTCCTTTCTGTCTCTAGGCCTGGGTGCTGGGCTTTGGGTATTCTTGACCATATCCCACCTTAGGATCTACAGAATCACTTAGTGGGACTTTTTCTTGGCTTTGCTGATCAGAATTCAGTGAAACTTTTTTCCAGCTTGTAGAGGAGGTTTGCTGGGTAACCTAGGCAAAAATGCTTCTCCTCATTCCACTATCTTGACTTCATTTCCCTCAGGACCCACACACTTTGAAGAGTAATCTTCATTATTAATATTTTCTGCATCGTTTGCTTAAGTCTAGACAATCAACAAAATAATAAATAAAGCCTTGATTTATCTGTTTAACAAAGAGCTCTCAAAAATTAGTTTAAGCTGGCTCCAGCATACTCCAGATAAGAGGGTAAACAAGCTGCAATTTATAAACAATGGAGGGAGGGAAGAGAACGAGCATGATAGATATAGATACAAACACATCATCATCATCAAGGAGCCATGTGGCAGGAAGAGAAGAAGGTGGTTTAATGGTGTGGGAAGATGACGGAAGACATATGAGCAGCCAGGAGAAGAGGAAGTCAGCTTAGGTGCTGAACTTAGGAGAGGGCTCATCTATTACATGAGTAATAAGAAGGGAGAATAGACATTTTCTCTGATTCCCATGACCTCTCAAAGCTCTCCGAAATAGAAAGGATGTGTTGATTTTGGTTGTCTTTCTGGCCTAGGACACTTCCACTTTAAAAAAAAAGTTAAAAACAAACTCCAGGAATCGATGCTTACTAACCCTGAGCTCACTCCTTCCCCAGTAGCAGACTCAAAGACAAAACACAGGTCTGTAATGAAACTTATCTCTGCACCCTGGCTCCCCCTTCCCCTTTCCAGTACCATGTGAACCTCAGTTGCAAGCTGTGGAAGCTTGTTTGGATCACACTTGCCAGCTTGGCCACAGCCTTTTAGGGACCCCGGAAACTTCAGCTCTGAATTGCCAGTGCTGGACCAAAGACCTGAAAAACAGAGAGATTGGGTCAGGTCACGAAGACAGGACAACACGTGTCACAGGGGTGGGGGTGGACAGATGGCTCTGTAATACTCCACCGAGTCTGAGGCATCCAACTGTGGACATTTCTGGTCAAATGTCAGTTGGGGCAGAGATCTAAGCTGGTGGAGCAGGAATTGCTTAGTGTGGGATAAGGTTGAGACTACTTTTGAGATCCAGCCCCTGAGGGCTTTCACAGGGGAGAAAGTCATGCAGTGAATGATAAGGAAAATAAGTATCTGAGTCAATTTCCCATGGGGGGGGGAGATACAGTAGATCTTCCCCCATACCAGGCCAATGAGAGTTAGATTAACCTCAGTCCTCTTAGCTCCTCTCCCACTAAACTTTTATTTTAGTTGTCATGGGAGTCTGTTGCATACACAGGGCACTTGAGACTCTTCACACAAGGGGTAAGGATTTGGGGTAGATTAAAAAGCCACTCTGACTCTCCAATGAGGAACAAATGTCCTACATGAAAACTCTTCCATGATTTTTTCAGCACATGAGATCATCCAACCAAACTAATTTCTAACATTTCCAAACTAAACAAATATTCCTATTTCCCTTCCACAGAAAGCACAACAGAATTTCTCTTGGAATCCCAGTATATGATCTCCTTAGGGATACGGGTAAATTTCCTCTGGGTCCTTATCCCAAAGGGCAACCACAAAATCTCCTCCAGCGGACCATTGCTGCTGCAAGGACAATCCAAATGGAACTGCAAACTCACCAGGTAGGACAAGAAGGCTCAGTTATAAAAATAACAAAACAAGGTCAAATAAGGTCTAAGGAGAAATGAAGCTCTCAAGAGAAGGAATTAAGCTAACCCCACGAGTTGCTTCCTTAGGATTTCTGGGCACAAGCAAAATCAATCCTCCGAACATGCAGGGCCCAAGTATCTCACCACAAAAGCCAACAGTTCTCTACAAATGTGAAGGGTGCAGTTTTAACTCTGATGAGGCTTTCCTTGACAGGGGGTGTGGCTCTAATTTTCATATCCAGGTGAGCGGTATCACTCTTCAGGGTGCTCTAAAAAGTTTTGGGGACTGTTTTTTTCTACTGCCAACAACTCAAATGTTCACCAGTTGGGTTCCTTTCATCATTCCCTCAGTGCATAAGACCCCAGGTGGGGTCTGGACAAATTTTTCTACATGTCTCTTCCTACCCAGAACATCAACAGTTCTCTGGGATACCTGTATCATTGTCAGTTCCCTAGAAGTCCAGGCAAATTTCCTTGTAGTTCTTACTGCAATCTCTCATATTGGAATCCCAATGGAATCCCAAACTCACTGATTAAAACGAGTCAGAAAAAGAGTCTTCCCTCCCACTGCCATTCCTCACAACGTAGAATCGTGGAGATTGGCAAGCAAACATATTTAGCAAAATTAGCAACTGAGAAAGTCATACAGAGTAGATAGAACAAACAAGAGTCAGAGAACTCAGTGATCCAGGAGTGAATTGAAAGCTTTGAGAAATCTGAGTGAGATGGCTCTCACTCCCAGAAGCTTACTCATTTTTAGCAGTGTCTGGGACTCAAGGAAAAAAAATATTTTTAATAATAGCTTATTATTTTCAAAATACATGCAAGGATAGTTTTCAGCATTCACCTTTGCAAAACCTTGTCTTCCAAATTTTTCTCTCTTTTCCCTCACCCTCCTCGCCTAGATAGAGAGTAATGTAATATATATGTTAAACATGTGTAATTCTTCTAAAAATATTTCCGACATTTATCATGCTGCACAAGAAAAATTAGTTCAAAAAGGAAAAAAAAAACGAGAAAGAAAACAAAATGCAGCAAACAACAACAAAAAAGGTGAAAATACTATGTTGTGATCTACACATAGTCCCCACAGTCCTTTCTCTGGGTGCAGATGCTCTCTCCATCACAAGACAAGTGGAAGTGGCTTGAATCACCTCATTGTTGAAAAGAGCCGCATCCATTAGAACTGATCATCACATAACCTAGTTGTTGCTGTGTATAATGTTCTCTTGGTTCTATTCATTTCACTTAGCATCAGTTCATGTCTCTCCAGGCCTCTCTGAAATCATCAAGGAAAATATTGAGGAGCTACTTTGACGTGCCAAGGATCTTACATCTTTCTGTTTACCATTCAAAGACCATACCTTCTCTCCTCATCTTTCTGCTTCTGTCTTTGGGCTTCTTGCTTCCAAGTTTCTCAGCCGATCAGGACTCATATTTTCCTCACATATGTTTTATGCCAAGTCCTGTCCTTTAAGGCAAATTTTGCCCCTTCTACTTGGAGGTCACAAAAAAATTTGGCAATAGTAAAAGGTTTCTAAACACAACAACCAAAAATTAATTCAGAATCAAATGCATAATGAATCCAAGGTGTCTGGGGCAGCACTTGCCCATGTTGCATTGTGCGACTTCACTGCAGCCTGAGCTCTGAACACACATGTACACTTTGCACTGTACATGTCATGAGTGCTGCCAGAAACACCTCCGCTCATATTTGAGGGAGAGTTGTGTAAACACTTCTTGCTGAATAGGGGGTCATGAGTGGCAAAAGTTTAAGAAGTCCTCCTTTAGGGTACTGCCCAAACTTACCTTTAACCATAGCCTTTCTAGGCTTGAGCCCACTTTCTCCTTGGTATATATTGCTGAA
This sequence comes from Sarcophilus harrisii, assembly GCF_902635505.1. NCBI lineage: Eukaryota > Metazoa > Chordata > Mammalia > Dasyuromorphia > Dasyuridae > Sarcophilus > Sarcophilus harrisii. The sequence continues at coordinate 7,359,827 of NC_045432.1, forward strand.
TGTCATAGACTTTTGAAGGGAATGTTTTGCAGCTATTACTTACTCTTCCCCCTTAGTAAACAAACAAACAAACAAAAAATCCCAAACTTTTCTAAAAACTAAGTGTGGCCAATTGCAGTCAACTACTCATCAATGGAGAGAAGCATATTGGTGGGGGACCATGAACCACAGCATCAGAAGAACACTCTTCAACACCTCAGAGTGACCCCTCTACCTGTTGGCAGACAAGTAGAAGTGTCCCTCTGGAGACTCAACCTGTCAAGGCTAATGGAGTTTGAGAGAGTAATTCCAGAACTGGTACTGAAGACGTATAGTTTTAGAAGATAAGAGTTTCTGGCTCTGCTGTTCTCTTCCTCGTGAGACCACAGCTGTACTTATTAATGTTCAGTTTGGAGGGCTAAGTTCCAGGAAGGATGTTGACAAGCTGGGGCAAGTTCAGAGAAGAATGACCATCATGACGGGAAGATTCACAACTACATTTGTAGTTAGGAGCAAGCCTGTAATGTTCAAGAGATGATGAAGAAATTAGTGTAGAGCAGACAGTACAGAGTGGGGAGGAATTGTAAATAAAGTGAGATTATTTAGGTTATAGAGGGGCTCCAGTGATAGTGGGAGCTGTAGTAAGCCATTGGAAACTTGCTGTAAGAACTTCTTTTCTCCCCTTGAAGCGATTGGGGTTAAGTGATTTGCCCAGGGTCACACAGCTAGTAAGTGGTAAGTATTTGAGGTCACATTTGAACTCCAGGGCCAGGGCTCTATCTACTGCAGTGCCACTTACCTGGCCCTTGAAGAACTTTTTGCTCTTCCCAATAATTCCTTTTTCTCTGTATCATTTACTAGATACCTTTTGCTAGATACATTATCTTTTTAAAAAGGAAACATTTTCTTAGGAAAATGGAAGTGGGGCAAGTCGAAAGGAAGGGCACAACCTCCTCAAGAAGCTGCCCTCTAAAACGGTTGATCTTGAACTTTCACAGCCCAGATGAACATTAGGTTCATCTCCATACTATATAGGGTGGCTAAAGTGTTCCAAGTCAGGATATAAACAGATTCATTCTCAAGCCCGCCATACTGTTCTCCAGTAAGCAGAAGTTCCCTTGTATACCATCGTTTTCATGAGGGAAAGATCAGGTTGAGCCATAAACCATTTTCAAAGCACTCGTTAGGTACGTTGGACTGGGGCCTCTTTTTTTTTTTTTTTTTTTTTTTTTTTTTTTCAGGTACGGGTCAGCCTAGCTGGCCAGTGATTCCTTGAGATCATGACGTAGTGCTCTGTAAGAACTCAAGCTGCTTCTGAGTAACACAATTATCTTTCCAGTTACCAACTTTCCTCCCCTTTAAAAATAGAGCTGTGAACTGAGGGCAACTAAAAAATTATAGGCTTGTGGTTCTTGATAGCATTTGGGCAACAAAATAGTCTAGTAGGACATTCTTTCTTACATTGAATCAATATGTGCTACTCTGTAACTTCTACCCGTTGTTCTGCCTAGTTTTCCCCTCCCAAGCTACCCAGAGTAAGCCATTCTTTTACATTCTCATATCCTTGAGATATTTTAAACAAGCGTTCATGCTGTACTGTCTAAGTCACTTTTCCAAGCTAAACATTTCTTTGATGATTTCTAGACTTTTCCATTCTTGTTCTATGCCCTTCAGTTTGTCATTCTTCCTCTTCAAATATGATACTCATTCCTATACATGTACCCCAGATTTGACAAGTACAGAATACAGTTGTTTGTTCCCTTATTCTTAATCCTATGTTTCTATTAACATAGCCTAAGGTTGTATAACCTTTCCCCCCCAGTGTTGTCATACCATTGTGTCAGTCTGAGCTTAAAATCTAGTAAATCATCACGGCACAGTGGATGAAGCAGCGGATTTGGAATCAGGAAGACCTGACTTTGACGTCCCATCTCAGATACTTACTGGCTATGGGATTGTGTTCATATCATTTGATCTCTCTGTGCCTGAGTTTTCTTATCTAAAAAATAAAGATCTTGGGCTTGGGGCAAAATAGAGCTGTGGAAATACAACTGAGCCCAGACCAGCTTTACAAAGGAGGATTCTGGTTCATCCTGGCCATGGGGAACTTTGCCCTGGGGTGAAGAGAACAGGTGACCTGAGGTGCTTTGAAGTTCCCAGAATACACTTTTCGGATGCTATAGGTCCTGCGACCCTGTGAGGTAGGTGTCTGATTCCTGTTTTACAGATGAGCTAACTAACTAAAGCTCAGAGAGTATTCCATTTATACCAGACTTTCAGGACAGAGGAGATTCCACAAAACAGCCTACTAATCAATATGGCTGAATTTATGAGAGGGTGGCAGGAAGGAGCTGGGTAATTAAGGAAACCACCAGAAAAGCCTGTTACCAGGTTTGGCACTCCCAGATTCTTCAAGATTTCTCTGTTCTTAGCAGATATATAGGCTAGCTGGGGTCTTCCATGCCATGTCATGCCCCACTCTGGTATGGCTACTAGGAGAACAGCCAAGGTTCAGTGTTTGGAAGCAAGGTATGAACTTTTGCTCAGGGTATGATTCCTTTCTCTTTTCCCCATCACAGACAGGAAGATATTAGACATCATCCAAACAAACCTGGCTCTCCAAGCATGGGACAGGATGGGAGCAGGGGGCAAGAAGGTGGATCTAGGGCAGAGGCAGCTTGTTGGAAGGGACCATGAAGAGGAGAGAGGGGGGGAAGGAGAGAGAGAGAGAGAGAGAGAGAGAGAGAGAGAGAGAGAGAGAGAGAGAGAGAGGAGTCTCAGGAAAGAGTCTTGGGGGACATCCACAGTTAGTGGGCATTAAGGGGTTTAAGATCTAGCAAAGGAGACTGAGAAGTAGGTAGGTAGGAAGAGAACTGGGACAGGGAAGTGTCACAAAAATCTAGAGAGAAAAGAGAATGCAGGAAGGTGACAGAAGCTGAGATAAATGAGGATTGAGAAAAGGCCATTGGATTGGCAATTGGGAGATTGGTAATTTCTGAGAGAGAAGTTTAAATGGAAATGAGGTTAGATGTGGGATTATAGGGATTTTAAAAAAGTGAAGGCCCCTATTACAGATCTCATTCTCTCTCTCTCTTTTTTTTTTTAATTTAATAGCCTTTTATTTACAGGTTATATGCATGGGTAACTTTACAGCATTGACAATTGCCAAACCTCTTGTTCCAATTTTTCACCTCTTACCCCCCACCCCCTCCCCCAGATGGCAGGATGACCAGTAGATGTTAAATATATTACAATATAAATTAGATACACAATAAGTCTACATGACCAAACCATTATTTTGCTGTACAAAAAGAATCGGACTCTGAAATATTGTACAATTAGCCTGTGAAGGAAATCAAAAATGCAGGTGGACAAAAATAGAGGGATTGGGAATTCAATGTAATGGTTTTCAGTCATCTCCCAGAGTTCTTTCTCTGGGCATAGCTGGTTCAGTTCATTCCTGCTCCATTGGAAATGATTTGGTTGATCTCGTTGCTGAGGATGGCCAGGTCCATCAGAACTGGTCATCATCTAGTATTGTTGTTGAAGTATATAATGATCTCCTGGTCCTGCTCATTTCACTCAGCATCAGTTCGTGTAAGTCTCTCCAGGCCTCTCTGAAATCATCCTGTTGGTCATTTCTTACAGAACAATAATATTCCATAACATTCATATACCACAATTTATTCAGCCATTCTCCAACCGATTGGCATCCACTCAGTTTCCAGTTTCTAGCCACTACAAACAGGGTTGCCACAAACATTCGTGCACATACAGGTCCCTTTCCCTTCTTTATGATATAGATTTCATTCTCAAGGAGTTTAGCTACAGAGGAGAGATATGGGATGATAGTGGGGGGAGGAGGGCTCAAGTGGGGGTTTTTTGAAGATGGAGACATGGACATTTGTAGGCAGTAGGGAGACAGCCAAGACAGAGGGAGAGAGTGAAGATAAATGGTAGAGTAGGGATGATAGAGAGGGCAATTATGCTGGAAACTAGATGGAATAGGATCGCTTATGCACGTAGACGGGGTTTTCCCCCAGTCAGATACTTCCCTTATCCTACTTGGATAAATTTTGTTAATTCAAAAGCTCATTTCATATAACCAAAATTATTTTATCCTTTGTATTTGCCTCTACCACTTATTGGTTAGAAATTCACCTAATCACAACTGTGAATTACATATGATTTGCTTCTCTATTTTTTAATAGGAGCTTTAATAGCTAAATATTAATTCAGGTCATGTGTCCATTCTGAATTTATTGTGAAATATGGTATATGTTGCTCTAACCTAAATTTGGAAACCTAATTTTTGCCAGATTGCTTTGCAGTTTTCCTAATGGTTTTGTTAAATAGGGAGTTCTTTTCTAGGTAATTATTTTGTTTATTAAACAGTGGGGTTGTTATTTTCTTGTCTAATCTTATTCATCTTTTTTATTTTTACCAACAGATTTTGCTCTAGTTTTAAGTCTAGAAGTCTAGACTTCTAGAACCAGCTTGTTTATTAAACAGTCTAATCTTATTTATCTTTTCTATTTTTACTGACAGATTTTGATCTAGTTTGAAGTCTAGAAATCTAGAAGTGCTATTCCCTTCTTATGCCTACTAAACACTGCAAATCTATGGCCAAGCTTTGGTCCCAAACAGCCATATAGACCACCACTTCTTGGCAGAAGTAGAGAGGAAATGGGTGTGGGCCATTGCATATAATGTTACTCTTTTTTCCCCTATTTTATTACAAAGTCTGTTTTTCTGCAACAGAGTGGAGGAGAAATACAATGGAAGGTCATATAAAAACCAAAGATATCAATAAAAGTTTATTTTTTTAGAAGACAAAAATATATAGAATGATCCTCAAAAAGCACATGGCTTAAGTGATATTATTTTGTTATCCAATCATTTTAATTAATTTTATTAAATATTAAGTTCTAGCCTCAAAAATGAGGTTAAAAGAGGGGAAAAGCCCCCCAGTGCTCAAATTGATGGCTGCAATTTCATATTGGAAGGCAGAGCTTGGGACTGGCAGCCGAGGTGAAAAGATTGATTGTGGGTTCAAAATCAAACCTTACTGACTGAAGACTTTTGAATTTGGCCACTACCACTAATTAAGCCAAAACTTTGGTACTATTTTGAACAAGTATTCAGACACCTAGTATAAACAAAATCATTTGAAAGGATTTTCATCTTTACAAGTTTGTAACTAGCATGATTGATGATAGACAGGAAAGCATATTTCATTCTGAAATCAGAAAACCTGTGTTCAGATCCAGGATTCTGATAATTGTAAGCTATAAAACGTAGGTAAACTACATCTACTTCACAGGCTTGTTTTAAGATGTTAAATAGAAGAACGTGAGCTACTTTAACACTGCAGCTTTTGCTTTAAGGTTAGGGAAAGGGAATTCATTCCCTGCTTGGTCCACCTATGGGCAGCTCTAATGAATTTCTTCCTGATATTAAAATTAAATTGGCCTCCAATTGCTCCCTACAAAACTTAAGGGTAGGGATTATTTAAACTTTGTACATCATTGAGTGACTAGCATAGCGCTCATACGTAAGCATTTAAACTTTGTTCTATGTTTATTTCTCCCCATTGGGGTCTGGTTTGGCTTTTTAAAACTATAGAGAATAAGTTAACTCTCTTCAAGGGGACAATCACTCAAATATTTTAAGACAGTTATATTTCATCATTGCCCTTTTCTCCCCCAAACTTTTCATCTTTAGGCTAAATATCTTCAGGTTTGAAGTCCACCCACAACAATCTTTACTTTTACTTAATTGAACTGGGCGGGGGAAGCCTTGAAGAATTCACATCTGGTTCCTAAACATTGAATTTCTGAGTACTGTATATGTAAAATGTCAAATACAGATGGAAAACTCAATCCCGTAAATTTGCAGTTGCATAAAATTAGTCTTTTCCCCTTTTGCATCAAGATAGATACATTAGAGAAACGAATGCAAATTTCCCTGAGTTTAGATTTCTCTAACCTAAATGCCCTTAGTCATAGGAGCCAAAGAATTAAAATGAAGCCACTACTTGCCCCAAGGGAAAGGAGGAAGGGTTAGAATTAAGAATTAAGTTTGTTTAGGCTCTCATGCCTCCCCCATGTCTCCTTTTCTCCAAGCTAAATATGCTTCCTTCAACCAGTCCTTTTCCGTCCTGGTCCCATTTTCATTGCTGTCCTCTGGACAATTAACTCTCAGTACAGTACCCAGAACCAATCATATTGCCTCTGTGGCCAACCACAGCAGAGCATGCTAGGATTCTCACCTCCCTTACCTAAGATACATTTCCTTATTAATGTAGCCAAAGATATTTTCCAGCTACTTTTCCCCTCTTTTTTTGCTATCATGTAACACTGCCGATGACTATTTGTAATTCACGAAAACCCTCAGGTTATTTTCATGTGAACTGCTCTACAGCCACGCCCCTCCCAGCTTGTATTTGTGCAGAAATCCATTTGTAGATCATGTCCTAAGGTCCTAGCATACCTCAAAGGTTAAGCCCCTCTTACAAATGGGGTTACTGGAGCTAGAGAGGGCAAGGGACTGGCCCAGTCATGTGGGCATTAAGTATGGCCAGGAATGTAGAACCAGGTCTTCTGGCTCCAAATCCAAAACTTTTTTTCGATTACATCATATTACTTTTAGCTCTTTAGGTTTTCAAAATAAACAAACTTCAGCCAATCAGAAGTGGCCACTTCATTTACTGAGCCTTGGATTTCTATCTACAGTCCCAAATAAGCTTCAACTGCTTCCCTGACTTGGGTCACCAAATAATCCCTTCTTGGGATGGGAGGGAATTGTTATTATTGTAACTCTTGATAGTTTCCATCATCAAAGAAAAAACAATTTACTTTAAAGCTCATCAGGAATACTGATTATTATATCATGAACACATGAAACTTTGACTCTAAGCGTGAGGAAATTGTTTTTTAAAAAGTAAAGTTCATATTTAAATTATAATTGTGTGCCACTTAATTGATACTGGGAGTTAGGAATCTACAAATCTCAGAAAAGCCGTCTCCCCAATGTTTATGGTTAAAACATAGGGAAAGTTACACAAGAAAATGAAATCAGATGCCCCTTTTCCCTCGTGTATAACAATGCTAGCAGACAGGAATTAAGTTTTCTGTTTTCTAGATTGGGCCAGCCTGAGGGAGGCTGTGTAACTTGCAGCAGTTCAGAAACTATTAAATGTAGAGAGGCAGGATTTGAACTCAGGTGTCTTGCTATGATGAATTGGTCATAAAAAATGCACAAGTAGAAAAGGTAAATTTGCAAAGCTGAATCTTTGAGAGAAAAGTCATCTTCAGCATAACATCTGTTCTAGTCAATGTCTGGTCCCATAATAAAGATCACAGGAACTTAAGTTTCCAGTAAGACGGGACCTCAGCTTTCTTGTGCTACAGAAGGCAAACTGGGGCCGGGGGAGTTGCCCGATGTCACACAGGCAACGCCAGACCCCAAGTGCACCGACTCCAAACCCAACACTCTTCCCACTGCTCCACACTGTCATACACAATTACTGGATTGTGTTTCATTTTAAAAAGTCACTTTTAATACATACTATCTTGCAGATACATAAATACTACAACTTCACAAATGTGAATCAAGTGTAATAAGTTAATTTCAGAAAATTCATCTACTATAAATACTAAGATTTGGCTTGCACATTGATATCGTTTCGAAGCTAACAAGCTACCACAAAGACAGCCTATGAGGGAAATGATGCATTAGACAGATCCTAAGGGGGACTACCAGAGACAACGTTCAGGTAAGGGAATTATTCTTTATTCCCATTTCACAGAAGGGGTACCCAAAGAAAAAAGTAGCATTTGAAAAAAAGCATCATCATGTAATCAGAAGCCAAAATAACAAGTGAAAATACCAAGATTGGGGTGACAAGTGACTCTCTAGTAAAAAGAACTGGCCAAACCTTTTTCCTTTACTCCAGCTGATGATTACAAAGAATGAAAATTCCATTAAGCAAAGTCAAAACAGGTGATTTTGTTACTTAGGTCTAGCCAGCCAGTCCAACATTTGATAATCATAATGAGATAATTGCTTAGGAGGTAAAATTTCTGAGTTGGGGAGAAGAGGGACTAGGACATGGAAAGCTCGGGGTGAAGATCCCATTTGGTGCTCTCCAGATTTACAAGGATGGCACTGAAATGAGCTCCAAAAGCCTAAAGGGTTCAGTGTGACGGCCGGTGGCCCCTCCATGATTCCTGCTTACTTCCTGCCTTGATGTAAGGTAGAGCTACCTAAACGGGAAGGAGAGGGTTTCAGAGAAATCTCCTTTGGTCTTCCCGAGGCTGACTCTCGAGCGGCTAGGCGGTTAGTCCTGAAGCCGCTGAGAGCAGAGCACCCCCTGAGCCTGGGAGATGGGGACTGGCAGTGAGGGATGCCCATCAGATGCCCTGCCCGGCAGGGGCGACCATCTCCTGGAGGATCAGGTGCAGCAGGTGGTTCTGATCGGCACTGAGCAGTGGCCAGAGCTCCCCCTGCAACACTCTCATGGCATCCAGGTCCTTCTCGTGGGCGGCCATGACTAGGGACTGCAGCAGCAGGAAGAGCTCCTCGGGCAAGGGGCAGATGCTGTCCTGACAGTGGCCTTCGAAGGCCTCCCAGCAGTACTTCTCCAAGGTCTGGGCGTGTTCGGGCAGGAGCTTGGGCGGCGGGGGCTGCAGCAGCAGCGCACGCACCGGACACCTCACACTGGACCGGCCCGTCCCAGAAGGCCCCCTGGCCGGGCCCCCGCCCGACCGCAGGGGCCCCCCGCCGCCCCCAACAGCGGGCCCCAGCCCGCCCGCCGCCCCGCCGCTCGCTCCCGGCCAGCGCTGCATGCGTGTAAGAGCTCAACGCCGTCGGTCCCGCGTCAGCCCACCGGGAGGCCGCGTCGCCGAGCGCCAGGAGCGCCTCCAACGGCAACAGAGGCAGTTGCAGCTCGGCCGCGCGCTCGAAGTGCACGGCGGCCGGGCCAGCTGCTGTGGGGCGCCAGGGGCCCGCCGCTCAGGCACAGGCTGGCGGCCGCGGCCGGCTGGCCCAGCTCAGGTCGGCGCACGGCGAAGGCGAAGCAGCTGGCGGCCGCCTGCAGGGGCTCGCCGTAGGCGGCGGCGCAGGCCAGGCGCAGGCGGGCCTCGCGTTCCTGCCGCAGAAAGAGGCGGGCCGCTTCGGTGAGGGCCAGCGCCTCGCCGGGCCGTGGGGCGTTGGTGGCAGCGTGCCACGGCCAGCTGGCACCAGGCGGCGTAAGGCAGGCAGTCCTGGGCCCGCAGCTCCTTGCCCAGCTGCCCGAACTGCTCGGGCCTGACAGTTGGGCTTGCGGGGCGCTTCCGCGCTTGTTGGACCCCCTGGCGGGCCAAGAGTTCGTCGTGCCCGGCGCCCGTGCCGCACCCCGCCGCTACCGCCCACCACGCTGCTGAGGGCCCACCCCGGCAACCGCCATAGCTCCCCGGCCCCTCGAGCGCGCCGCCGCGGCCCGGACGCGCTCCCGCGGCGCGAGGCTCGCTCTCATTGGCCGGTACCGGACCGGCGTCATCCTGGCCCCGGAGACCAATCGGGTCCTTTGGAGTGGCCGTGGGGCCTCAGCGCTCTCCGGATCTGCGCAGGCGTTCCCCACTCCCAGCGCGTGAAGGGAAAGAGAGCGCGGAGAGGGGAGATGGGAGGGGGCGGAGCCGAGGTGGGAGGGAGAGAGAAAGGCCGGAGGAAGAGAGGGAAGACAGTGAGTGAGCGGAGGCGGGGACGGGGAGGATGGAGGGGAGGGGTGCAAGTGAGGGGCGGGGAGGAAACAGGCGGGGCCGGAGGAGGAGGAGGGAGGAGGGGGCGGAAGAGGAGGGAAGGGGGACTGGGGAGGAGGGGGAGAGAGAGGGAGGAGAGGGGAGTGAGTGGGGCCGGGGGGGCCGGGCCGGAAGGGACGAGGGAGAGAGGAGTGGGGCGGGCCGGAGGAGGGAGGGAGGGAGGCTGGCGAGGAGGAGGAAGGCGGGCTGAGGGGGTGAGGGGAGAGGCCTGGGGAGGAGGGGCATGTGAGCGGGGGGCTGGGGCGGAGGCAGGGGGGTGGGAGGGGGGGAGAGGGGGGGGGGCCGGAAGGGAGGAGAAGGCGGGCGAAGGGGAGGAGGGAGAGGACCGGGGAGGAGGGGGCAAGAAGGGAGGGACGGACGGAAGGACAAGCCGAGCTACTGGTATTCGATTCCAGTGTGGGGCATTTAAACTGAAAACGTTTGGGGTTGGAACTGGGCGCTGGGCAGAGCGGAGACCCTTGGGGCAGACTGATTTGAGGCAGTTCTTTGTCCACGGAAGTTGCGCTGAAGACTGGAGAGCGCGCATGCGCGCACCTTGCGCACTCGGCAGCTCCCTGGGGCTGGCCATAGAAATCCTGACCCCAACCAGGGAGGGTCTGAGGATTAAAAAAAAAAAAAAAAAAAATGGATGTCATCATATAATGTCTACCATATTTCTCCCATAGCACTTTGCAACTTTATACGGTCTCGTGCTTTGGGAACAGTATGACTTGTTCTTAGAGGTGGTTAGGTGGCTCAGTGGATAGGATGCCTAGGGTAGAGTCAGGAATACCTGAATTGAAATTCAGCCTCAGACACTTAAAAGCTGTGTCACTCTGGGCAAGTCGTTTAACCTTGTTTATTTCAGTTCCTCCTCTGTAAAATAAGTTGGAGGAGGAAATGGCAAAACAAGTTTAGTATCTTTGCCAAGAAAACCCCAAATGGGTTCACAAGGAATTGGGCATGATATATGTTGGGGTTGATGTATAAACGTGGGCATGATATATAGTGAGGTTGATGTATAAACAAAAGGATAATCGTTTTCCTAATATTAATTAATCTTATTCTTTGGATAAACCCAATATAATAATAGTGTGTGATCTTTTATATCTCATTGTAGCATCTTTACTAAGATTAGATATTTGTGCAAATCTGTTCATCGGATATATTGGTCTATATTCTCTTTCTCTGATCCAGCTATCGGGATTGATATTTGTCTCAAAAGTTTTTGGTGTGCCCTTTCCCCTGTTTTGCAAATAAGTTATGACTTATTGGAATAAATGTTTTGAGTGATAGAAATCCCTTGGATTTACAAGGAACTGAAACTAGATTTTTAAAAATAATAGCTTTTTGTTTTTCAAAACACATGCAAAGATCCTTTCCAACATTCATCTTTGCAATAACTTGTGTTCCAAATTTTTCTCCCTTCCTCCCTACCTCTCCCCTCCTCTAGACAGCAAGTAATCCAATATAGGATAAACATGTACAATTCTTCTAAACATATTTCCACATTTGTCATGCTGCACAAGAAAAATCATGTCAAATTTTTTTTCTTTCAGAATTCCTTTATGGTTTATTCACTTTATTTTTCTGAGGTTGTGTTATTTACTTTTCTATTACTTCTGGTAACTTAAGTATTAAGTAACTTAATACTAAAGTATTAACTATCTTTGTAAATATTCATTTCATTTAGCCTTTTAGCTTTGCTCCGTGATTAGTCTGACTAGTTTATAATAGTTTCTTCTATTTACTCTTCATTTATTATGAACGGTTTTTCTTTTTTTGATATTGACAATTTAGTTTACCTCTCATAACTATTGATATCTTAACATATTAATGGTTTAACTTTTTTCTTAATTCAAAAAAAATTCCTACTGTTAATAGTTCATGGGATTTTTTTGTTGTTGGTTTTAATGTGATCTCCTTTCTAATTTTCAGGATTTTAATTTTTGTGTTGGAATTTTTTACTTTGGTGCTTGTTTTCTAGCTACTTGTCCAATTTATCGATCTGCCTCTTTTCTCTTTTGTTGATGAAAGTGTTTAGATAAATACCCTTCCCCCTAAAGACTGCTTTGGCTGTATCCCAAAAGTTGAAGTAAATTTGTCTACCATTGACATTTTCCTTGATAAATGTTTTATTGTTTTTATGATTTATGTTTTGCCACTCCCTAACAGTTTTCTTAGGATTAAATTGTCTTCAATTAAGTTTGAGTCATTTATTCAAATGGCCTTTTTTTGATTATACTTTTTATTGTGCTATATTTAGTAAAGAACGGATTTAGTATTTGTTATCCTGAATTTTGAGGGTTTTTATGCTGTATAGCACATAGTCAGTTTTTGTAAAAGTGCTATTCACACCTGAAAGATAGATATCTTTATTTTTTCCCCACGATACTATTTTATTTTTCCAATTACATGTAAATATAGTTTCCAGCATTCAGTTTTGTCAAATTTTGTGTTCCAGATTTTTTTCTTCCTTTTCTTCCCCTCCCCAAGATAGCAAGAAATGGGGGTTATACATGTACAATCATTTTAAACCTTTCCAATATGCTCCTTTATATTCCTATTCAGTAATTACCAAAGATTTATCATATCTAGCTTTTCTGGGATTCTGTTTAGTTGCTTAATTTTTTTTTTAATCTATTTAAAGAGTCATCTGGTTCAAGTAGTGAGTGTAATTCTGTTAACTTTTTCTCTAAGTATTTGGATGCCCACAGGAAAAGTGGGCTTTGGCATATACGCAGATCACCTAAAGTATAAACATCTTGTTGGAAGTGCCAGAATTCTGCTTCTTGGAGGCAGGAGGACTAGTGTAGCATGGACATCCTGCCTTGGTCTACTAATGGTTGGGAATAGCTTTTTTCTTTTAGCTGCTGAAAATATCTGAGTCTTTAAATCTATATAACTGAGCACAGTTATTCTCTCTTGCTTGCATTTATGTTTAGGAGGAGACTCATTCATTTATAGCAAGTGATGTCATGTGGTAAGGGGCAAGGCCCAGAGTACCACATCTTTCCTTCCCTTAGGATATATGGTCCTGAGAAAATTGGCTTGGAGTTTGTATTTCCTGTTTTGCATTTCCTTTTCAACTCTAAGAGCAGGGAAAGGTGGTTTGTTTCTAATTCTCTGTTCTCGCCTCACTAAGCTCAGATTTTGGTTTCACCTTCTTAAAATTTCTTTTTAATTTATGATATCATTTATTTCTCACCACCATTTATGATCTCACCACAAATTGATGTTTGTTTTTCTATAAGGGGTAGACTTTCCTGCCCAGATTGGGTCAGTTATCAGGAGGATAGATTATTCTGCTGACTATGACAGTTGTAAGTAGCAGAGGCTTTGCTTTAATAATGCCAATTGTAGCTGTGTTACCCTGGCCAAATCACTTAACCCTGTTGTTTCAGTTTCCCCATCTGGAAAATGAGCTGGAGAAGTGTTTTAACTGAATTTTATTGTTTTGGTCTCCAAACCATGGATAGTTAGTGCTGCACAAAGCAGAGACGTTTTAGAGATTAAGTAGCAGGTTAATCACTTTCAGAGTGTGGAATAATCTGCAAACTGGAAGTTCTCTAGGACAGGAGACTCCCTTGTTGCAGGAAAGGGAGAGATTTTATACACAAATCATAAATGGGAAGGGAGGGGCAAGGTATAATATCAGTTTTAGGGTCTGAGTGCTTTCCTATGACAAGCCCACAAATCCAGGACAATATGGGTCTTCTCCAGTCCTGTGGGGACAGTTTGTAAGTTTCAAACCACACAGGTCGTTACTTGGTGGGGTCCGGGGCCAGAGTTCTGTGATGAAACAGGTTCTGCAATCTTTGATTCACTTCACTTCACATACATAGGAGAGCATTGTCAAGAATTGATCATTTCAAGCTGCATTCTAAGGCTGTGACTCTCAGGCCGGAAGAGGCAGCTCTGAGAAATATAATTTATTCTTATATTCATTACACACATCATCTTGATAGTTATGAAAATCATAATCATTTTTCCTCATTCCCTCCTTTTGATCAAAAGGTCGGAACGACCCTGAAGAAAGATCAACAAGGAACATTTATTCAAGGCATGACTTTGATTTTATGTAAAACTATGTAAGTTACAGAGCTCATGCCAAGGTAGATGGCAAAGCAAATAAAGAAGAGAAACATTAAACAGGGAGGGCAGAACAGAGAATGCTTGCCAAAGTTTTCAGGCAACCAGGTGAATAGATCAAAGGGAGGCGAGGGGACACATTCTTCAGAATGTTCTGACCCCTATTCCGTAAAAATTCAGTTGCTTGTTTAGGGCACTAATGTCTTCTCTGTTTGAGAGGATTGGTTGACCCAGAAAACATTTCTCCCCAGTGATGACACAGCGCCTCCCCCAGCTGTTAGGGTGTCCAGAACCCTATGGCTTTGCCATACCATGAGAGCCAGTGAATCGACCTGCATTTGGAAGTTGGTGACAAGCTTCCCCCTATGCTCCAGCTCCGTGGCTAGTTCTGCCACGAGTGGTGACAATACCAGCCAGGGATCTGCAGATGCCAACAGGACTGCAGTAGATAGAAAAACCAGCCTCTATTACTGATGGAGGGACAACTTTAACCGGACAGGAAATTCAGCAGAGTGGTTCCCTGCAAATAAGGACTTCAGTGTGATATAGACAAAAGTGCTCCCTTCCGAATGAAGGCTGTGATATAATGTAGAGCCACATAAGAATAGATACAGTGTAAAAGTATTAGACAGAAAACTGCTACTTCCGTAAACATTGAGATTGCTACTGAGATATATTGTAGCAAGGAGAGAAAAGGCTTAGTTCATAGAGTAACTGCAAGCCCATCCGCTTTCTTGGGTTGGTTGTTTGCATCTGCTGTTGCCTACTTTTCTTCCTGGGGTCTTGGGAACAGCTGTTTACTTCAGTTATCAGCTGCTTCAGACCCCATTTGCTTTTCAAGGTCAGGTTGCCTGTACATCTTGCAATCCAGGTAGGCGGTACTGCCCTTTTAAGATGTGACAGGTGGATTCACTCCCCACTTTGGCTGCAGTGGGAGCGGTGAGGAGGACTTCAAAGGGACCTTTTCACTGTGACTCTAAGAGTGCTGTCGGAGATGACGTTTCCAGTAGACCCGATCACTGGGTTGGATTGGAGACTGAGCCTCAGTTGAGCTTCTTAAAGAATAGGACTGTGAGACAAGTTGGTAAGTCTGATATTTTCTGAGCCAACCCGCTGCAGTACTGTAGGAGGGAACCTTTAGCTACTATGCTTTGGTTACTATGGCATTGGTTATTCTGTTACTATCATAAATAGTCTGGATCTAAGGCTTAGTAGGGCTAAAGGAAGGGTTTGGGCCTGGATATACCTAGCTCTTCAGAGAATTTAGCAAGGTTTTAAGTATCCTATTAAGTCTTTTAACTTTTCCTGATGACTGTGGGGGTGATAGGCACAATGGAGGTGCTGAGTGATTGGCCAGGAAGAAAGCAGTTTAGCTAATGAAGCTCCTGTAAAATAGGTACCTCTAACACGATGTATTTCTTTAGGAGCCCCCCATAATGGAATGATTTTTTTCTAAGAGGATGTTTGCTATCCCCGAGGCTGTGGCAGTATGACAGGGGAACGCTTCTACCGGCTAGGAAAACATAAAAGACCATAATCAAAGAATATTTGTAACCAGGGGCAGGTGAAGCAGCTCTGCCAGCTTTCAAAGGGTGCATCTGGGAGAGTAAACTGGCCACAAATGGCTTCAGAGGCTTGGATGTATTGTGCTTGGAGCAGGTGGGACACATCTCACAGGTGGTTACAGTGACTGTGAAAACTTTCCCCACCAATATTTTCGGGCTAGTTCCGCCAACTTGTCAGGTCCCCAAATGGTTGAATGGATGAAGATGTTCCAACATAGGACAAGTTCTTAGGGAATACTAGAAGTACATTTGGGCCAAGTAGTCTTATCAAGTTTATATCCCACCTTTTGAAGCTTGTCTTTCTTTGTGCTAAGCATGCTCTCCTGGGCTGTACCTATCGCTTCCTTAGGCTAAGAGACTTAGGCAGGGCTTCGCGGCTAGATGGTTGTGCTAAAGCAGGGGGTCCTCAAACTACAGCCCGCAGGCCAGATGCGGCAGCTGAGGACTCGCCCCTCACCCAGGGCTATGAAGTTTCTTGATTTAAAGGCCCACAAAACAAAGTTTTTGTTTTTATTATAGTCCGGCCCTCCAACAGTCTGAGGGACAGTGAACTGGCCCCCTATTTTAAAAGTTTGAGCACCCCTGTCTAAAGCCTTACCTTATCTAAAGATCATAGGGACTTCTACTATAGGAGCTTTGTCCTCAGGAATTTGGGGAGTTAAAACTACAGTTTTAGTTGCTTGGTCCACCAAATTATTTCTATGGACATGAATGCTGTTTTCTTGGCTAGAATTTTTATCACTGCTATGGTCTGTGGAAACAGTAAATAGTAATAGCTGAGACACTTGTTTCTGATCTTTGATAGGCTGTCCTCAAAAGTTGAGGAAGCCTTGATATTTCCATAACATTCCAAAGTCTTGTGCCACCCCAAATGCATACCTGCTATCAGTATAGATATTAATCCTTTTTCCTTTTCTTAATTCCCAAGCCCTGGCTACTGCCTCAAGTTCAGCTTGTTGTGCTGAATGCCCCTCAGGTAGTGATGAAGCTTCAGCCACTTCTGTGGCAGTGGAGATGCCATAAACAGTGACCATATCTCTTTCCTCATTTCTGAGGCAGGATTCATCAGTACACCAGTCAAAGTCTGTTCATTGTAAGGGAGTTTCCTTCAGATCTTCCCCAGGGAGAAAGCAAGAAATCCAGATAAATTACACAGTCATGATCTAAAATTTCATCCTCACTTTCCTCCTCAGGTAGAAAGATGGCAGAATTCAGTGCGTTTACAAGTTTGATGGTCAGGTTAGGCTTGAATAACGAAGCTATTGCCAGGTTGGCCAGCCTGCTGGAGAACAAATGCTGAGTGTGATATGAATTCAGGAGTGTTCCAACGGCATAGGAAACATGTATCATTAGGGGAGAACCAAGATAAATATCCTCAGTAGCAGAAACAAGAATTGCTGTGGCCACTACTACCCAAAGGCAGCCTGAGAAGCCTTTAGCAATATTGTCCAAAGTTTTACTGTAGTATCCTACAGGGCAAAAGTTTTCATCATGTTTCTGTGTTAGTGCACCAATTGCATTCTCTCCTTTCTCAGAGACAAATAAATCGAATGGGAGAGAATAGTTAGGAAGGCCTAAAGTTGGTGGGTGGTTGGAGGGCAGATTTCAAAGAATCTAAGGAGTTTTGAGCTTCTGGGGAAAAAGCCAAAGGCTCGGGTACAGAAGGGGTTAAAGGAAAGAAACTGAAGAAATGGGGACACTTTCAGAAGTGGAGGACATTGGGGATAAGACACAAGGAAGTGATTCCACTTGGGTCAAATGAAATGGTGGCCTGTAATTTATGGAGCAGATCACATCCTTGTAGGTGGCTAGGAGCCTCAGGGACCAGGATGAAAGGACAAAAAGCACTGATCCTTCCAATAAAAAGGGAGACAGGTTCAGAGATATGGTCTTATTGGCAATCCCTACAACTGAGATACAATCAACTCCAGGGGAGAGGAGTGGGGAAGGCAGAAGGGTTTAAAACTGAGAATGTCAGCTAGAGCAGACACCTCTTACCCCTGTATGAACAAGGAGACATCTCCACCAGGAGTCATGGGGATAAGGGGCTTGACTTGAATATCCTTCTCCTTGTGCCAACCCTCCCCAGGGCCAAATTATGCTGAGTGATTGGGATCGTAGGAGGGTCTCTCAATGTTTTCTAGGATTTTTTCTCTTCAGCATTTACTCTAGCCCCTCCTTTTACATTCTTTCCTCCATTGGCCAGCTTTACCACACATTCTGGCCTGATTGATTTTGATGGTACAGGAGGGGAACAATAAGGTTTGGACTGCTGGGTGGGGATGGTGAAGAATGGGCTGCTGCAGCTGCAGAGGGGTTGCAAGGAAAAATTTCCTTTTTGCTTCCCTAAGTTTTTTTTTTAAATACTGTTTTTGTCCACCTCTACCAGAGTAACTGCCAGCCGTACAGCAATCTCAAGAAGGAACCCAAAAATTAAGAAATAACTTAATTTGTTTAGAGATGGGTGGGTGAAAATGACTAGTAAAGTAGGAAAGAAACTCAACTGAGACCCGAGTTGGCACCAAAAGCTTGGGCAAGTCTGTCATAAAACTGATAGATTCTCCAAGATCCTGTTTGGTATCCCAGACCTTTGTTAAGTCATTGGGTTGACGGAAAGCAAGGGGTATGGCATTAAGGAGTTTTTCACCCATAACTTGGATGAGTTGGTAATGCTTCTTACCTCGGCCCTCTGAGTCCCAGTCTGTTTTAAGATCCTCCTCGGGATCTTCCCAACCAGCTTTTTGGCACCAAGTCTTTCTCTCCTCTTTCCCAGCCAAGGCAACCATGAGTTGATGCACAGCGGGACACCTGGGTCTGTATGAATACGGGGTGAATCAGAACTGTCCAGCAAAGCCAATGGGAACCTCTCTAGGGTTGGGATACTCCTTGGCTTCTCCATGCTTCCAAGGCTGAAACCATAGATCCTGACCAAACTACTGTCCTTGGGGGTTTTTCCTGGACAAATTTTAGCTTGCACCTTGAAAGGGAACATAGAAGTTGGGGAGCTGATGAAGTTTGTTGGTAAAGTGGGTATAGATTGGGTAGTTGGATAGTTTGGGGATTGTAAAGGAGAAGTTTTTCAAATGATTTAATCCTTTCTTTCACTGCTTCTAATTTGAACCTATGCTCTTTGACTCTGAACACCATTTATTATAGCTGTCCCATTCAAGAGGCTGAGTTTCCTTATTCATCAGTTTCTGCTTTAAATACTCTAATGAGGTTTTATCAAAGCTGGCTTAATGAGGCCAGAAAAGTTTGGGGTTGTCACTATTCAAATTAACCCCATCCTGACAATAGCAGGGACAGTCAGAATCATATTTCCTATCCATTTAAAAGACACATGTTTGTTCTGGGGGTGAATTGATGAGAACTGCCTCTACCTCCCTTTTGTGTTTACCTCACATCTGTCCCATTTTAAAGGTGTACATTCAAAGATAATAACACTTAGCTAACCAGTATGCACAATACACAAATGTTAGTACGTTGTAAAGAGATGACAATACAAATGTACAAATACAAATAATTGACACTAGCTAGCAATTAAATTACAAAAATAAACATGTCACAACTCAAATCAAGCATGTAATCACACCGAATTTCAACCAGTTCTAACCTGCACACAAAGCCAACTATATAAGTAAATCTTACATAAGTAAAATTTACCACTTGTAGAAATAAACATGCAGTCCATAGCTGGATGTGCATTTATGAAAGAGAAAAGATCATGCAAAAGCCAATCCATGTGCAAAAATAGGTCTTACCTAGCTGATAGTTTAATGAACAAAGTGATCAGGAACAAGAAAGGGGTCTCCTGAACATTCCTTACAATGAGGGGTAGGCATGAGCAAAGACTGGACCCAATAGTGGAGCAAGAAGTCGAGCATTGAATTTGCCAGACTAAGAGTTGAGACTCTGGGGGGAAAAGGTCTAGTGGCATCTAGTCCCTTCCCTCATGTACTGAAGAGTTCAAGGCTTCACTACTACAACGATTTCTTAAAACCTGCCATCACTAATTAATGTTAACTGAATTTCACTGCCTTATTCGCAAAACTGTGGATAGCTGGTGCTACACAAAGCAAACAGGCTTTGGAGATCAAGTAGCAGTTTAATAAATCGCTTTCAGAGTGAGGAGGAAGAGATTTTATACACAAATCATAAATGGGAAGGGAGGGGGAAGGTAGATTACAATACAATTAGTTTTAGGGCCCGAGTGCTTTTCCCATGAAAAGCCTGCTAATCCAAGACAATATGGGTCTTCTCCAGTCCTGTGGGAACAATTTGTAAGAGTCAAATCAACAGGTCGATACTTGATTGGGGGAGGGGGGAGAGGAGAGACAAGATCAAAGTTCTGTGACAGGAGCAGGTTCTATAATCTTTGATTCACTTCATATACCTAGGAGAGCATTGTGAAGAATTGAGTGGTCATTTCAAGCTGTGTTGTAAGACTTTTGAGTCTCAGGCCAGAAGAGACAGCTCTGAGAAAGCTAAATTAGTAGTATATTCATTACACACATTGTCTTGTAAATTATGAAAATCATAATTTTTCCTCAGAAGGAAATGGCAAACTACTTGTAAGGGAGCAGATCTGTTCTGTCCTAATTATGCCAATTTTAGAGTGGCATACCTTTTGAGAGGATACTAAGATCAAAGAAAGAGGCTCATGCCAACTTGTTTATATGTAGATTTTATTAGGTTTAAGTAGGTTGATTGGGAGAGTTCCTCACAAGAGGCCAGTTGTCCTGGGTGACAGCAGGACTAAGTAACATCTTGGATCCCCATACCACTATCCAGGTGAGGTATGATATAGAAACACAAAGAAGACACCGTGCCAGAGATGGCCCAGGGTCATGTGCAAGTTTTCTCAGCGGATAGTTGGAGCAGGCATTTGTTGTGTAGTTTCCGCAAGGTAGTTCTCATAGGTCATGTTCCCATTCTGGCTATCTCTATACCCTTCCTTTCTTGCGCCTTACTCATACAATCGTTCTGATACCGAGTTCCACAGAGTTCCCTTAGTGCTTTATGAGTGGTTTTGTTAATGTGGAGGAAACAGAGTAACTTACATTTGAGGCTCCCATAACCCACAACAGCAGTTCAAGCAGAAGTAGGGAAACAATATAACCAATAAGAAAATTACCACAATGATTACATTGTTGTTTCATCCCATCCCTAGGGAGATGAAGAAATAATCGATGACATTTGGTGATTAGTGGGAGAACTGGATTTTTAAATAATAGAAACGAATTTCTGAATTAAATTTAGAGACATGCTTGGACAATTATACAACATATTGGGAATGATACAGAATGGAATCGATTACAAAATAGAATCTGAATAATTTGATTTTTTTCATTTTCCTTCTTTTTGTCAGTGAGAGACCCATCACAATTTTTTCTTACTGGTTAATGTAAGAATAAAGAAGAATGATTACATTTTAGTGCTAAATTCAATTTCTACTTAGTTAACAATATAAAAACGATATAGAGTATGAATGAAAATATTCCCTTCCTCCTTATCTATGCTTCCCTCCATGTTCCTTGAACCTGGTCACTATTCAGGAATGTAAAAGGAAAGGAAGAATTTCTGAGAACTTACAGTCACATTAGTTAACAAGGCACAGAGATAGATTTGTCAGATTTCCTTCTAAACTCTGCACACATTTACAGTTTCAGAGGCACACAGGCACAGAAAGACACATAAACAGACCACCAGCTGTGGGATAGTAGCTTCAATATCAAAAGTTACTTCTCCTTGCTTGCCTTATTAGATGACCCCAGAGGCTATTTGCTTTTGCTCTCTCTCATTCTCTCTCTCACACACACATAATATGCACCCTTCTAAAACTGTACCTGTCTTGTTTTTTGCATATTCTGATATGACACTTCCTTTATCAATCATATTCCAAATAATTTTCATTTCACTGAATTTTTCTTCCTCTGCGCCTCTCCTTCCTGTCTCTCCAAGGCACACAGTCAGGGAGGGAAGGGGAGAGAGAGAAAATCTCTGTTCTTTTCCTCCAGAGCATCCTCTCAGTTCCACCAAAACATTCCTAGTCATCTCCATCTTTTACCTCAAGGTTATTTTATAATTTATCCTGTGATACAAAGGGCAATTTTCATTTCAAAATAACTCTTAACACCACTGAAAGTTATCATGTTTGTTTAGGCTATAAATCTACCATTAAGCAACTTAATCAGCATATGAGATTTCCCTTTCAGAAGTACAAGCCAACATGCTTTTTCCAGGGATCTCCATACTTGTGTGGCTCAGATCACCCCACCCATATCATGTGGATGGCCAGGCCAGGATTCCTCACCATATCACCTCTCCACCTCGGGATAAGATGTGGAGATTAAAATTGTCAGTCTGCAAGAAAAAAAAAACCACCAAGGCAGAGCGCTGAACCAATGGCACTTTATTAAAGGTCCAGGGTCTCCTTTAATGAAGTCTTGAACCTCAGATCTTCCTCATGATCTGAGATGCCCCCTTCTTCTAAAAAGTTTTTAATATGGTTTGGTACCCAGATATTCAAAAGAGGTATGGTAATATACAGAATTTCACTGATTAATAGACCTTGCTTTTGAGGACTAAAAATGTTATATAAGCAGGGGTGAGGTCACAGGTTGGACAAGAGAGAATGGTCTAGAGGAACTAAGGAATAAGTTAAGGGACTTTCCAAAGAATCAAGACATCTATGTTGGATATGGAATTTGAGTAAAATAGGATGGTGATATCTTTGTAAGCATTCTTGTTGTTCCACAACTGAGCTTTATAATTGGTAAACAAGTTGTGAATATTTCATTCAAGTCTGAGACTCACTATAAGGGCCTATTATAAGAACCTATCTGTTATGGGCCAGAACTCTGAACTGAAGGCCTCTAAGAAAGCTGCCCAACCCCAGGCAAGGAGACAGTAAAGGATTTGGACTTTAACACCTGGCTGTTCTTGTGGTGATTACAGAACTAAAATGAAGGCTGCTCCCAAGACTCCCAGAGACCCCAAGCGCCAAAATGTAATGTTCTCTGGTTCGGTTTTCTTGGGGTCTCTGGAGGCAGCCTTCGTTTCAGTTTAGTAATCACCACACGAGTAGCCAGGGGTTAATGTCCAAATCCTTTATTATCTCTTTTAAAGTCTTGTCTCCTTTCTTGGGGCCCAGTTAGTTTTCTTAAAAGCCTATCTCTCTCCTTGGTTCTGAGAGCTTGAGCTCCTGTCTGTCTTCTCTGCCCTCTGAATCTCTCCAAATGAATCCTGGCTAAGGCTCCTAGCTTATATGCTCTACACTGAGTATAAACCAATCATTACATCACTAGGAAACCATTATTTGTTGTAAGATTAAATCTATCATTGAACCATGCTAAACTAGATAACTATTGTCTCTATCGATTCCACTGACTTAGTTAGCACCTTGTAAGAATCCTTTGTTTCAAGTTCAGAGTTCTGGCCCATAACACCTACCTTATCTAATTATTCCTATATGATTTATGTAAAATATCAAACTGATTAGTAGTGATTGGAATAGAGTAGGGGTCTAAATAAAACTCCTTCCTCCCTTCCGCTTCCACATAGGGTATCATACCCTTACCTACAGTCCTTGTGGCCTGGCCATTTTCTCTTAAGATGATGTTTTTATTTGAACAGAATTGTTTTCTTGTAGGATTACTTTTGGGACTTCTCCTAACATACAGTGTTTATTTATTGTGTTTAGTGTTTTATTCTTTTTCCCTGGTATGACTTTTCCTATTCCTTTAATGATTCAGATATATTTACTGGAGTTTGCATTGGCTTTCCTGGTGCAAATCCTCTCCCAAATTCTAGTTGTTTCTTGTCTTTTTGTGTGTAGAATGAAGGAGCTTACTCCTTATATGGCTTAGTTTTCTTTTGTTGTTGGTGGTGGAATTCTGGATTCTAGTATCTTTTATATTGCTATCTTAGCCAGATATGTTAGTTGTACTGGCAATTTTCTCAATGGAGAAATGTTTCTGACTTAGTTCCCTTCAGACAAAAGCAAGAGATGGGCAAGATTTGGCCCAAGATGATCGCTGATTTTTTTCCTACCCTGGAATCATCCTGCATTTAAGTGCCTACTATGTTGCAGGTGTGGTACTAAATACCGGAGGCACTAAAAATGATACTCTATTCCACTCATAATTATTATGTGGTACTCATGAACTACTTGCATATTCAAAATAAGTGTTTCAGTGCTTAATGCATTTTGCATTAAGTATGATTTCATTACTGTTGTTAGTTTATGAATGAAATGCTGTTAATGTTGCATTATTAATATAGTAGAAAACAAGTTCTAAAATGTACCTTGCCTGCTTTCCCATTAATTTAATTGTTCTGTGTTCTAAATGCTGATTCTAGTCCAACTTAAGGTACAAAGATATTTTTTCCTGGGTTAGAAGTAATAAAGGGCTGAAGAAAAAGAAATCTGTTGTGATGTTTAGACTTGCAAAGTCTACATTAGGTTTCTCAAGTATCCTAGACCTTTGATCCTTGCTTCTTGAGTTCTTAAATGTTGCTTTTTTATTTTGTTTAATTTAAAATTTTATTTTCCCCCATTACAAAGCAATTTTTAACATTTAAAAAAAAATTTAAGTTCCAAATTCTCCCCCTTTCTCATTGAGAAGGCAAGCAATTTGATATACATGTGCATAATACACATACACACGTGCAAAGCATATTTTTGCCAAAAAAAAAGAAACAAGAAAAATAAAGAAAAAGAAAAATGCCTTGATCTGCATTCAGACTCTATCTGTTCTTTCTCTGGAGATGGATAACATTTTTCTTCATAGGTCCTTTAGAATTATCTTGGATCATTGTGTTGCTGAAAAGAGGTAAGTTACTAATAGTTGATCATTATACAATGTTGCTGTTACTGTATAAAATGTTCTCCTAGCTCTGCTCATTTGACTTTGTATCAGTTCATGTAAGTGTTCAGATTATTCTGAGAGCATCTTGCTCATTACTTCTTATAGCATAATAGTATTCCATGACAATCATATGTAACAAGTTGTTCAATCTTTCCCCAATTGAGAGACATCTCAATTTGCCATTTTTTTCCACCACTAAAAGAGCTGCTATAAATTTTTTAATATCAAGGTCCTTTTTCTTTCTTTTTTTTTCGTTGAGATATCGACCTAATATTGGTATTGTTTGGTCAGAGGGTTTGCATAGTTTTATTGCCTTTTGGGCATAGTTCCAAACTACTCTCAGAATGGTTGAATTGGTATACAACTTTACCAACAGTGCATTAGGGTCAGTTTTCCTACAAAACTGCATTTGTCATTTTCCTTTTCTGTCATATAAATTAATCTGATAGGTATGGAGTAGTAACTCATAAATGTTTTCATTTTAAACTTCTCTAATCAATAGTAATTTAGAGGGTTTTTTTCGTGACTATAGATAGTTTTGATTGCTTCATGTGAAAACTGCCTGCTCATATCTTTTAATCATTTATCAATTGAAGAATCACTCTTATTTTTATGTTTGACTCAGTTCTCTATATATTTGAAAAATTAGGTCTTTTATAAGCTGTAATTTTTTTCACAGTTATGATTTCCCTCTATTTCATTTTACCCCTGTTTATTCAATCCTCTATCTGCTTTCACCCTGTCCATTCTCAAAAGTGTTTTGCTTCTGGCTTTTATTTCCTTCAATCTACTTTCTCTTTTATCAGTCACACCCCCTCTTCTCTTATGCCTTTCCCATCCTACAAAAGTATGAAGTAGGAGTATGATAAGATAGCTTTCTTTTTTTTTTTTTAAAGTAAAATTTATTTATTTTTTAATAATTATAAGTTTTTATCGACAGAACCCATGCCTGGGTAATTTTTTTACAACATTATCCCTTGCAGTCACTTCTGTCCCGACTTTTCCCCTCCCTCCCTCCACCCCCTCCCCCAGATGGCAAGCAGTCCTATACATATTAAATATGTCACAGTGTATCCTAGATACAATATATGTGTGCAGAACCGAACAGTTCTCTTGTTGCACAGGAAGAATTGGATTCAGAAGGTAGAAATAACCCCAGTAGAAAACCAAAATGCAAACAGTTTACATTCATTTCCCAGTGTTCTTTCTTTGGGCGTAACTGCTTCTGTCCATCAATGATCAATTGAAACTGAGTTAGAGCTTCTCTTTGTCAGAGAAATCCACTTCCATCAGAATATATCCTCATACAGTATCGTTGTTGAAGTGTATAATGATCTCCTGATTCTGCTCATTTCACTCAGCATCAGTTCATGTAAGTCTCTCCGGGACTCTCTGTATTCATCACACTGGTCATTTCTTACAGAACAATAATATTCCATAACATTCATATACCACAATTTCCCCAACTATTCTCCAATTGATGGGCATCCATTCATTTTCCAGTTTCTAGCCACTACAAACAGGGCTGCCACAAACATTTTGGCACATACAAGTCCCTTTCCCTTCTTTAGTATCTCTTTGGGGTATAAGCCCAGTAGTAGCACTGCTGGATCAAAGGGTATGCACGTTTCGATAAGTTTTGGGGTATAATTCCAGATTGCTCTCCAGAATGGTTGGATTCGTTTACAACTCCATCAACAATGCATCAGTATCCCAGTTTTCCCCCATCCCCTCCAACATTCATCATTATTTTTTCCTGTTATCTTAGCCAATCTGACAGGTGTGTAGTGGTATCTCAGAGTTGTCTTAATTTACATTTCTCTGATTAATAATGACTTGGAGCATCTTTTCATATGGCTAGAAACAGTTTCAATTTCATCATCTGAAAACTGTCTGTATCCTTTGACCATTTATCAATTGGAGAATGGCTTGGTTTCTTATAAATTAGAGTCAATTCTCTATATATTTTGGAAATGAGGCCTTTATCAGAACCTTTAATTGTGAAAATGTTTTCCCAGTTTGTTGCTTCCCTTCTAATCTTGTTTGTATTAGTTTTGTTTGTACAGAAGCTTTTTAATTTGATGTAATCAAAATTTTCAATTTTGTGATCAATAATGATCTCTAGTTCATCTTTGGTCACAAATTTCTTCCTCCTCCACACGTCTGAGAGATAAACTATCCTATGTTCCTTTAATTTATTTATAATCTCGTTTTTTATGCCTAAATCATGGACCCATTTTGATCTTATCTCGGTATACGGTATTAAGTGTGGGTCTATGCCTAATTTCTGCCATACTAATTTCCAGTTATCCCAGCAGTTTTTGTCAAATAATGAATTCTTATTCCAAAAGTTAGGATCTTTGGGTTTGTCAAACACTAGATTGTTATAGTTGACTATTCTGTCTTGTGAACCTAACCTATTCCACTGATCAATTAATCTCTTTCTTAGCCAATACCAAATGGTTTTGGTGACTGCTGCTTTATAACATAGTTTTAGATCGGTACCGCTAGGCCACCTTCATTTGATTTTTTTTTTTTCATTAATTCCTTTGAGATTCTCGACCTTTTGTTCTTCCATATGAATTTTGTTGTTATTTTTTCTAGATCATTAAAATATTTTCTTGGGAGTCTGATTGGTATAGCACTAAATAAATAGATTAGTTTAGGGAGTAGTGTCATCTTTATTATATTCGCTCGGCCTATCCAAGGGCACTTAATATTTTTCCAATTATTTAAATCTGACTATTTGTGTGGAAAGTTTTTTGTAATTTTGCTCATATAGTTCCTGACTTTCCTTTGGTAGATAGATTCCCAAATATTTTATGCTGTCGACAGTTATTTTCAATGGCATTTCTCTTTGTATCTCTTGCTGTTGGATTTTGTTGGTGATGTATGAAAATGCTGAGGATTTATGGGCGTTTATTTTGTATCCTGCAACTTTGCTAAAGTTATGAATTATTTCTAATAGCTTTTTAGTAGAATCTCTGGGATTCTCAAAGTATACCATCATATCATCAGCAAAGAGTAATAGTTTGGTTTCCTCATTACCTACTCTAATTCCTTTAATCCCTTTCTTGACTCTTATTGCCGAGGCTAGCATTTCTAATACAATATTGAATAATAATGGTTGATAGTGGGCAGCCTTGCTTCACTCCAGATCTTACTGGGAAAGATTCCAGTTTTTCCCCATTGCATATGATGCTTACTGATGGGTTTTAAATATATGATCCTGACTATTTTAAGGAAAATCCATTTATTTCTATCCTCTCAAGTGTTTTTATTAGGAATGGATGTTGGATTTTATCAAATGCTTTTTCTGCATCTATTGAGATGATCATATGCTTTTTGTTAGTTTGGTTATTGATAATAGTCAATTATGGTAATAGTTTTCCTAATATTGAACCAGCCCTGCATTCCTGGTATAAATTGCACTTGGTCATGGTGTATTATCCTGGGGATGATTTTCTGTAATCTTTTTGCTGATATTTTATTTAAGATTTTAGCATCAATATTCATTAGGGAGATTAATCTATAATTTTCTTTCTCTGTTTTCAACCTACCTAGTTTAGGTATCAGTACCATGTCTGTGTCATAAAAGGAGTTTGGTAGGACTCCTTCAATCCCTATTTTTTTCAAATAATTTATATAGCATCGAAGTTGATTGTTCTTTAAATGTTTGGTAGAATTCACATGTAAATCCATCTGGTCCTGGGAATTTTTTCTTAGGGAGTTGGTTAATACCTTGTTCTATTTCTTTTTCTAAAATGGGACTGTTTAGTCTATTTACTTCTTCCTCTGTTAATCTGGGCAAGCTATATTTTTGAAGGTATTCTTCCATTTCATTTAAGTTGTCAAATTTATTGGCATAAAGTTGGGCAAAGTAACTCCTCATTATTGCTCTAATTTCCTCTTCATTAGTGGTGAGTTCTCCCTTTTCATTTTTAAGACTAGCAATTTGATTTTCCTCTTTCCTTTTTTTAAATCAGATTTACTAAGGGTTTTTCTATTTTGTTGGTTTTTTCATAGAACCAACTCTTAGTTTTATTAATTAATTCAATGGTTCTTTTACTTTCAATTTTATTGATCTCTCCTTTTATTTTTAGAATTTCAAGTTTAGTGTTTGACCCGGGGGGGGGTGGGGGTGGGGGTTAATTTGTTCCTTTTCTAGCATTTTTAGTTGCAAGCCCAATTCATTGACCTTCTCTTTCTCTGTTTTATGCAAGTAGGCCTCTAGAGATATGAAATTTCCCCTTATTACCACTTTGGCTGCATCCCACACATTTTGGTATGACATCTCATTATTGTCATTTTCTTGGGTGAAGTTATTAATTATGTCTATGATTTGCTGTTTCACCCAATAATTCTTTAGTAGGAGATTATTTAGTTTTCAATTATTTTTTGGTCTATTTTCCCCTGGCTTTTTGTTGAATGTAATTTTCATTGCATCGTGGTCTGAAAAGGATGCATTTACTATTTCTGCCTTACTGCATTTGAGTTTGAGGTTTTTATGTCCTAATATATGGTCAACTTTTGTATAGGTTCCATGAACTGCTGAAAAGAAAATGTACTCCTTCCTGTCTCCATTTAGTTTTCTCCAGTGATCTATCATATCTAACTTTTCTAGTATTCTATTTACATCTTTGACTTCTTTTTTATTTATTTTGTGGTTTGATTTATCTAATTCTGAGAGTGCAAGGTTGACATCTCCCACTATTATAGTTTTGCTGTCTATTTCTTCTTGCAGCTCTCTTACTTTCTCTTTTAAGAATTTAGACGCTACACCACTTGGTGCATATATGTTTAATATTGATATTGCTTCATTATGCTACCCTTTAGCAAGATACAGTGCCCTTTCTTATCTCTTTTAATTAGATCAATTTTTGCTTTTGCTTGATCTGAGAATCAGGATGGCTACCCCTGCTTTTTTGACTTCAGCTGAAGCATAGTAGATTCTGCTCCAACCTTTTACCTTTACTCTGTATGTATCTCCCTGCTTCAGGTGTGTTTCCTGTAAACAACATATTGTAAGATTCTGACTTTTAATCCATTCTGCTAACTGCTTCCTCTTTAGGGGGGAGTTTACCCCACTCACATTTATGGTTAAAATGACCAATTCTGTATCATTTGCCATCTTGTTAACCCCTGTTTATGCTTTTCTCCCTTCCTTCCCCAGTATTAAACTTATGAGCACCACTTGCTTCTCACAGCCCTCCCTTTTTAGTATCCCTCCCCCCACCTTAGAGTTCCTCCCCCTATCTTACTCCTTTCCTCACAGTTTCCCTATTCCTTTCCGCTTAGCTTATTCCTTCCCTTTTCACTTTTCCCTTCCCACTTTTCAATGAGGTGGGAGAAGTTTCACCATAAATCAAATATGTCTAAAATTTTTCTCTTTAAGCCAATTCTGATGGCAGTAAGATACCCACTATATTCATCCCCCTCCATTCTTTCTCTCAGATATAATAGGTTTCCTTTGCCTCTTTCTGAGATGTAGTACCCCCACTTCTTTTTTCTGGTACAATTTCCTTTTCACCTCCAGTTTCTAGAACAAGGTATACATGTATTCTTTATATATCTTTATAGTAGAAATATAGTTCCCAAGATTTCTTTTTAACCTTTTTAGGTTTCTCTTGAGTTCTATATTTGTAGATCAAACTTTTTGTTAAGTTCTAGTTTTTTCATCAAAAATAGGTGAAATTTGCTTATTTCGTTGAATGTCCATCTTCTTCCCTGGAAAAAGATGCTCATTCTGGCTGGGTAAGTTATTTTTAGTTGCATGCCAAGTTCCTTAGCCTTTCAGAATATCATATTCCAGGCCCTTCGATCCTTTAATGTGGACACTGCTAGATTGTAGGTAATCCTTATTATGGCTTCTCTATATTTGAATTGGTTTTTTTCTAGCTGCTTGCAGTATTTTTTCCTTTGTCTGATAGTTCTAGCATTTGGCCACTATATTTCTTGGTGTTTTGATTTTAGGATCCCTTTCAGTAGGTGATCGATGAATTCTTTCAATGTCTATTTTACCCTCTGTTTCTATGACTTCTGGGCAGTTCTCTTTGATAATTTCCTGGAAAATAGTGTCCAGGCTCTTTTTTTCATCATATTTTTTTCAGATTGTCTCTCCTAGATCTATTTTCCAGGTCTGTTATTTTCCCAAGAAGGTATTTGACATTTTTTCCCCCATTGTTTGATTGTTTTTGGTTTTGCTTGAATGATTCTTGTTGTCTCCTTGAGTCATTCAGTTCCATTTGTTTGATTCTGATTTTCAATGAAATATTTTCTTATATTTTTTATATCTTTTTATTATATATCTTTATGTTATATTTATATTTATATATATATATATTATATATCTTTATATATATCTAAAGATATCTTTATATTCACTTTTTTATATCTTTTTCTAATTGTCCAATTGAGTTTTTAAGTGAGTTGTTTTGTTCTATGGAATTTTTTCCATTTCGCCAATTTTATTTTTTAGAGAGTTATTTTCTGTTTCCACTTCACTAATTCTCTTTTTCAATGATTTCATTTCTTTATCCCACTCTGTCTTTAAATGAGTGGGATGACTTCTCCATACTCTCTTGCCAAGCCTCCCTTTCCTTTTCCCATTTTTCTTCTAGCTCTCTTGTGAGAGCCTTTTTAATTTCTTCTGTGAGATTCATCTGTGCTGAGGACCAGATCATATCCTTCTTTGGGGATTCATCTGGAGACAGTCTGTTTTTAGTCTCTTCAGGGTTTAGAGTCTGCTCTCCATCCGTATAGAAGCTGTCAGTGGTTAAGGTCCATTTAAATTTTTTGCTCATTTTGTCAGAGAAGAATCAAAGACAAACTAGCAAGGAAAAAAAAAAACCCCAAATGGAATCTCCCATTTTTTCGGGGGGGGGGCCCTGGGTGGTGTTACTGAGCTTCCTCTGCAGACTGCGGGGGGGGGGGGGGGAAGAGGGGAAGGGGAGCAGCAGCAAGGCACTAGCAGGACAGCAATGGCTGTGCTGCAACTGGGTTCTGAGACTCTGAGAGCGTGCTGAGACACTGTGGGGGAGGGGTGACCAGGTCCTGAGAGACCCTAGCTTTTTGGGGTTGGATTCTTCACCCACTGTGTTTTTAGCTTCTCTGCTTGTCTACTGGCTTGCTGCCCGGGCAAAGTATCCAATACTGGAGCAAAGCTCTCCCAGCAGAGAAGGCTGAGATCACACCCCTCCCCCTCTGGTCTCATACCCCTCCCCCTCCAGTCTCACACTCCTCCACCTCCAGTCTCACACCCATCCCCCTCCGGTCTGCTCAGTGTGAGTTGCCTGCCTCGTTCTTGCTGCCTCTGCCTGCCCTCAGCCTGTGCCTGATCTAAAACCTTCTCAGCCCTTGAGCAAAAACACACCCTTCCTGGCAAATTTCAAGGATGTCTTCTCTTGCTAATTATTTGTGGGGGTTTTTTCAGTCAAGCATTAATTCAGAGGCTTGTCATGAAATGAATTCTGAGAGAAAATGCGGAGCTTACACAGATGCGTGTCTCCTCTCCGCCATCTTGGCTGGAGATAAGATAGCTTTTTGCACCAAATTGAATGTGTATGCTATTCCCTCTTTGAGCTAATGCTGATAAGGTTCGTGTGCTTCCCCCCCTTCCATTGTCCTCTTCACTGTAAAAACTCTTTTGTATCTCTTATGCCAGATAATTTACTCCATTCTACCTTTCCCTTTCCCCTTCTCCCAGTACATTTTTCTTTTTCATCCCTTAATTTTATTTTTTGGGTAATCAGCCCATCATATTCAACTCATACTTATGCTCTCTGTCTATGCATACTCCTAATGAGAAAAAATTTTAAAGTTACAAGTGTCATTTTCCTCATATAGGAATGTAAACAAGTTTGACCTTGTTGGATTCCTTATGATTTCTATTTCCTGTTTACCTTTTCATGTGTCTTTTGAGTCTTGTATTTAAAACTCAGATTTTCTGTCCAGCTCTGGTCTTTTCATCAGGAATGTTTGAAAGTCCTCTGTTTCATTGACTATCTAATTTTCCCCCAGAAGGTTTATAGTTGATTCTTGGTTGTAGTCCTCACTCCTCTGCCCTCCAAAATATCATATTCAAAGGCTTTCTTATGTTATCCTGACTGTGATTCCATGCTATTTAGATTATTTCTTTCTGGCTGCTTGTAATATTTTTTTCCTTTGATCTAGGAGCTCTGGAATTTGGCTGTAATATTCCTGGGAGTTCTTATTTTGCTCTTTCAGGAGGTGATTAGTGGATTTTTTCAATTTTTATTTTACTTTCTGGTTCTAGAATATCAGGGCAGTTTTCCATGATAAATTATTGAAAGGTGATATCTAGGCTTTTTTTTAAATCATGACTTTCAGGGAGTCCAATAATTCTCAAATAATCTCTCTTATTTAATTGTTTACGTGAGAATGAATTGCTTGGATGTGGAAAAGAAATGATTGTTGGACATGAGAATCTGAAAGGGAGATATGAAGGGGAGAAGGAGGCTTTTTTTTGCAGCTGTAAGGTTTGTCACATAGACGGAAGAGGTAGAGCCAAAGAATCAATCAACAAGAATTCATTAAGGGCTACTATATTCCAGGAATTGTGCTATATTTAAGGGCTGCAGAGAGAAAAATGAATGTTAAGGGTGATGAACAGTGAGATGATTGATCATGCATGCGTCCCTCCCATATCAGTCAGTATCTTTGAGACCTGTTAAGGACTTGTACACCCAGAAGATGAAAATTTGAGCAAGTGATACGTTGATCCAAAACAAGAAGGAAAATGTAAAATGAAATTACACTGATACATAGAAACATTGAAGAATCTTAGTTAGAAGATCCTTAATAGGCCTACCACCTAGTAAAATATGTACTTGAAGAGCACTCCCCTCATATTCCCAAAAAAAGCCTTTCTTTGAAGGACCCCCCCCCCCCCAGGGAGAAGAAACCCCTGACCAAGGCCACCAATTTATCTTGACTCAGTTTCATTGTATAAGATTCATCCCAATATTCTAGACTATGAGATTATGGAATTCTTTGGGAATTCCAACTGTCATTCAGTATATTATTCCTCTTAGCTTTTAAGCATCTGCAAATTTGACAAGCATGCCATCTCTGTCATAGTCATTGATCAAAAATTTAAATATCATTTAAAGAGAGTTGTAGTCAAGATAGCAAGCTCCCCTCCATAAAACTCCAGGCAGACATAGAAAATGCACCAGAATGAATTTTGTTGGATTCCATAAATCCTGTTGGAACTCAGAAAAAGTCACAATGACTTTTTAAAAGTCATTTGTGCATCCCAACTTGATACAGAGAGACAGACCGATATCTGCAGATATTGCAGAGTTGGGCCAGTAGACGACTGAGTACTCTAGCACAGGGAGAAACTGTATGAGGGCAAGATCTCAACAAATTTGAACCAAACCTCTTTACCTAAGGGATGGCCCTTGAATATAGAGGGAGACAGAATTGTATACATTAAAAACAATCAATAAGGACAGTTTAAAGGAAACTGCAACGTTAGGCAATCTGACATCTAATTGAATCAAAACTTAGGGATTTTCCAAGATGGGAAGGAGAGAACAAACAGGTATAATTTCCTAAATTCAGAAAATGTCCCACTATCCTCAAGTATTTGTAAACAATCAAGGGAACATGGAAATAATAACTAGTTGACTCCAGTATGGGGTCAGT
This sequence comes from Sarcophilus harrisii, assembly GCF_902635505.1. Classification (NCBI taxonomy): domain Eukaryota; kingdom Metazoa; phylum Chordata; class Mammalia; order Dasyuromorphia; family Dasyuridae; genus Sarcophilus; species Sarcophilus harrisii. The sequence goes on from NC_045432.1 coordinate 7,393,784, forward strand.
GTTCATTCTATGGGAAAACTTGCATCAGTTTTTGGCTCACACTGGGTTTCTGGTCACCATAACCTAGGTTCTTGGTTAAGTGTCTCTAACCAGCAAGGGGCAGCTTCCTACTTATATGGGGCCACCTCCTAGTTATATGGTGCCAGGTTCAAACAGTAGAATAAGGTTTTCTCCCAATTCCTACAGTTCAATAAACTTTTGTCACAAAATAGGATCTGGATTGGGTCTATAATTGAATAGAAAGTAAGCTAGATTCAGAATTGAGTCACAAGATAGTGTGGTTCCTTCCTTCATTTCCCACAACTGACCATTTGCTCTCCTGATCACCTCAATTCCTTCAATACCAGGGCACTGCAACTGGGGTCACCCACTCTCCAGTTCTGAGTCACAGATCCAGAGAAGACTGAGAAGGGGACTTGTAGAGGGGAGCAGAATTCTTGGATAGGGAGTTCTTGGGCTGTGTATATAGAACTGAGGAAGTTCAGAAGCCAGCAACTGCATATTGTGTGGCTCAGACCCTCAGATGTAAAGCAGGTCTTACTTAAAGCATCCAGCTCAGCCTACAAAGGAATAATTGGGACAGCAATCTTAGATCAAAGGTCATTAATATAATGTTTGATAGAAGCTAAATCTACTCTATTCTTCTTCAGACCCAAGCCAGGTCAGGAATTAGCAGAGATCCGTTGGGGATGGGGAAGGAAACTATCAGATTTTTCCCTGTATCAGACCACTTTGGGGTCATTGAAAGGCTATAGGTTTTTAGCTTGTCCCTGAGATCATGGAGTGACATAATACTCGACAGCCCAAGAAGATAGAAACAGGACTGACCCAGGCCTCCCCTATAGAAGTGCACCGAATGCAGCCCTAACATCATATTCAAAGTGAGAAAGCAGGCTAGAAGAATGAGGGGGGAAAAGAGTATTGGTGTCAACAACTATAATGGTAGGGAAGCTCAAAACAGAAACCCACCAGAAATGAATTACTCCAAAACATTTACAAACAAAGACAAAGGTAAAAAAAAAAATCAACTTGGACACAAATGCAACTAGAATTCATGGAAGAAATGAAACAAGCTTTAAAAAAGAATATTTTAAAAAGTGGAATGAAGTTTCTCAAAAATATAGAGAGCTGAGTCAAATTTATAAGAATACAAGTCATTCCCCAATTAATGGTCAAAGGAGATAAACGTAGTTTTCAGATGAAGAAATTAAAGGTATCTATAATCATGTAAAATGTTCTAAATCACTATTGATTAGAGAAATACAAATTAAAACAATTCACCCCTATCAAATTGGGTAATATGACAGAAAAGGAAAATGATAAATGTTGGAGAAGGTATGGGAAAATTGGGACAGTCATGCATTGTTGGTGGAGTTATAAACCGATTCCAACCATTCTGGAGAGCAATTTGGAACTATGCCCAAAGGGCTATCAAACTGTGCATACACTTTGATCCAGCAATACCACTACTAGGTCTATATCGCAAAGAGCTCATTAAAAAAAAAAAAAGGTGAAAAACCTGCATGTACAGAAATATTTATAGCAGTTCTTTTTGTGGTAGCAATGAATTAGAAATTGAAGGGATTTCCATAAATTCAGGAATGGATGAATAAGTTGTGGTATATGAATAGAATAGAAAACTATTGTGGTGTTAAAAAAAAAAGTGAGCAGGCAGATTTTAATACATGAAAGGATGCTGAGTGAAGGGAGTAGCACCGGGATAACATTGTACACAGTAATAGTAACATTGTACAGTGATCAACTGTGATAGATTTAGCTCTCCTCAACAATGAAATGGTCCAAGCCAATTGCAAAAGACACATGATGGAAAAGTTATCCACATCCAGAAATAGAACTGATGGGGTCTGAATGCAGATTGAAGCATACTATATTCACTTTTTTGGTGTCTTTTTCTTTTTGTTCTGTTTCTTCTTTCACAACATGGTTAATGTGGAAATGTTTTACTTTGTTGCACATGTATAATCTATATCAAATTGCTTGTCAGTTTGAGGGGGGAGAAGAAGAGGAAGGGAGAAAAACTTGGAACTCAAAATCTTTCAAAAATGAATGTTGAAAATTGTCTTTACATGTAGTTGTAAAAAATGCTATAAAATGAAATGAAAGCACTTGAGGACAAAATTGGAGAAAATTTGGAAAAGAAAAAGAAATGAGAGCTATGGAAAAAAGAATTGGAAAGAGGACTTGTACCGGGACTTGGCATAAGAAATACAAAGCATTGCTCAAGCAACAAATATCCTGAAAATTAGGATGTACCAAATAGAAACCAGTGACTTTGAATGACTTTGACTTTCTATGAGGAAACTAGAACTATCAAAACAAAGTCAAAATATTGGAAAAAAGGAAAATCTAAGATAGCAAAATCATCTGACTTGAAGAACAGATTGGAAGAGAAAAAAAAATTAAGAATCATTAAACTATCTGAGCACCATGACTCTCAACATAATGTTTCAAGAAATATTATTTCAAGAAATCTTAAAATGCTCAAATTTCATAGAACCAGAGGGCAAAATAGTAATAGGAATAATTCACTGGTCACCTCATGAAAGAAATCCCAGAATAAAAACCCCTAAGGAGCTTTATATATCCAAAATCTAGAACTTCCAAGGTTAAAGAAAAGATTTTTCAAGGAGACAGAAAAAGAAATCAAATACCAAAGAACTACCTCAGAGTCAGGCTCACACTTAGTTTATCAGCCACCATTCTAAAGGAGCAGAGAGTTTGGAATATGACATTCCAGAAGGAAAAGGATATGAACTTATAGCTAGGAATAACTTACCAGAAAGACAGAGGGAAAAACGACTCTTTAATGAAATAGATGACTTTCTAGCAATTTTGATGGGAAAAAAAAGCCAGAGCTGTATAGAAACTTTGAAATTCAAACATAGGAGTAAAAAGAAACATAAAAAGGTAAACACGAATGAACTATGATAAGGGAACAAACAATGATAAATTGTTTAGTGAGATATGAGTATTTTCTCTGAACCCTGTCATCAGAGATCATTGAGGGAGTCCAATTATACAAGGCCTGGGAGGTTCTGTTATGCCTTAATTATCTTAAGAAAAGTATAAAGAGGAAGAGGACCACAGTGGGGTATAAATTGGAGAATTGATTAACAAGTTATACAAATGTGATTAAATACTAATCTGTTGAATTCATAATATATAATGACCAAACAGGATTCTAGAGGATTAATGATGAAACATGTTACCCAAAAAGTATTGATTACTTTGATTTAGTTTGATTATAGGATTAAACTCCTTTCTTTAGGAAAAGCTAGCCCTAACAGCTAAACCAGACTAACAATCTCTCTCTTTTTTTTTCTAAGCTTTTTATTTTTAAAACATATGCACGGATAATTTCCCAACATTGATCTTTGCATAGCCTGGTGTTTCAGATTTTCCCCTCCTTCCCCCCAGTCCCTCCCCTAGATGATAAGTAATTAAATATATGTTATACATGTTAAAAAATATAAATAGTCTCTTAAGTTTAGGTTATAGATGGATTTAGTTAATAGGTAGATTGATATTTTATCATTTATTAGCAGAGAATTTAGAAGAATAATGGGAACACAACTCTAGTTACGTCTTCTTTCCATAAAATTGAGTACTGTACTCAGTTGAAATTATGTTCCCATCCCTTCCTCATTCTTATTCATTGTAATTATTATGAAACTCAGGCCCTCTTGCTCTGACTAAATGTGCAGACTGATCAACAAAAAATATATCACACAAAATGTGCGTGAAGACAGCAAGAAATTTTTAAAAGGCTTTAAATAAATCACATTAAATACAATACCCAGAAAAATTATCAGGCCAGTTTTAAAAAGAGAATATTAATAAAAGTACTCAGTATGTTATAATAACCTTCCAAGTAATTTGAAGAAAAAGGAAAATGTTTTCTCTAAATTCAGTCATTATTGCACATTCACACCCCCTCTGGCACAATTGTTATCCAAGTATATAATCACTGCAGAAATAAAAAAAAATCAAAGGATGAAAACAAACAATACATATCCAAACATCTCCCCTTGCACATTTGTAATCAATCCATATTATGTAGCACGTGTAGCAAGCGCATTATGGAATAATCTATTTAGACTTAGACATTGTTTAGCAGACACATTAGCATACCTCCTTATATTTACATTCAGCACTGATAATAGAATTTTACACTGTTCTATAACTAGTCACAAGTTTTTTTCCTTTGCCAAATGTACTCCATATTTTGTGTGTTCATTGTGAACCTTCAGAATTCAAATATAGCACGAGTATAGTATACCCATATAATAGATATTCTTAAGGTGAATCTATTAAAACTTAGTTTGGGCTTTATCATCATTGTTTTATACTTATGTCATTCAATTCCCAAGGATGATACTTCTCAGAGAATGTTTTCCAGCTTTGCAAATCTTTTATATTCCTTAGTGAGTTTACTAAACAGAGATTTAGGCATGTCTCATCTGATCCTCACGAGCTTCAATACATGATTGAGCTTCAGACATGGGATGGACAGGGAAGTGCTATAGCCTGGAAACGTCAACACTGCAAAGCTTAAACTTTTGGTTGGAGGCCAAAGAATTTAGGAATAGAGGAAGTGGAACATGTAACCAGGACAGGACACTGTGCACGGGGCAGGTGTGTGTGTGTGCTGTGTAGCACTCCACCATGCCTGGGAGAAAAGCACAGCATCCAACTAGGTCAAGTTCTGACCACCCAATAGTTACTTGGGGCAAGTACCTATGCTGGTGAATTGGCCAGTGTGGGAGATAGCCAAGATGCTTTGAGATCCAGCACCCAAGGAAACCATCATCAGAGAGGAGGGGAGTCAGGAAGTGAGTGATGAGGAAAATTAAGGGTGAAAAACGACTGAAAGCACCAGAGATTTCAGAAAGGAAGCTCAAAGATCTGGAACATATAGAGATAAATTAATAGGAAGAGCATTAACAATAAAAGGAAACATCCTCCAAATCTAGTAAATGAATAAATACTTCAAAGTAAGGGAAAATAATAAAGGATTTGATGAATCACAGGAACCTTTAGAATTTAAGGAAATATACTGTTCCTGAGTAATTCAAAAAAGAAATGAAAATTATAAAAGCAGAATTTATGGCTTGCACAGCAAAAATAATGAACAGAATAGAAAAACTGGAATCTGCCGTGTCAAGCTTCACTAAAGGAACAAAAGAGAGAACAGTAAACATACAAATCTTGAAGACAAAATGTAAAGAGACATTCTAAACATCATAGGTCTCCCAGAAGAGCACAACAGGAAAAAAAAACCAAAAACCTTCTAATGAAGGAAATACAAAACTTCTTAGAACTTCTAAACATAGAAAATGAAATTCTAATTAAAAAGAATTCATAGGAGGATCAGAACATTTGTACACAGTTAACAAGATTATGTGATAATCAACTGTGATGAACTTGGCTCTTCTCAGCAATGTGGTGTGATCCAAGACAATTTCAATAGACTTGGGATGGAAAATGCCATCCACATCCAGAGAGAGAACTATGGAGACTGAATGCAGATTGAAGCATATTATTTTCACCTTTTTTCTGGTTTGCTTTCTCTTTTGCTTTTTCCCTTTTGTTCTGATTTTTCTTTCACAACATGACTAAGAAAATATGTTTAAAATGATTGTACATGTATAACCTTATATCAGATTGCTTGCTGTCTTGGGGAGGAGGGAGGTAAGGGAAGGAGGGAAAAAATGTGGAGCTCAAAATCTTATAAAACTGAAATGTTGAAAACTATTTTTACATGTAATGGGAAAAATAAAATACTATTGAGGAAAAAAAAAAGAATTCACAGATTGACTCCAGAAAAAATAAAAACAAACAAAAAAGCCAAAAAATAGGCTGTAAACTCCAAGACACATAGTGGTTCAGTTTAATAATTCAGTTCAGAAACAAATTCTGCAAGCCAACAGGAAAAAGACCCTCAACTACAAAGGACATTCTAATAACATGACTATTTCACACTCCCTGAAAAAGGGAATAGCATGTTCCAAAGAGCAGTGGAGCTCAGGATACAGCCCAGGGTGACTTAGCCTGCAAATCTGAGCTCAACCAAATAGAACAAAAGATGGTTATTTGATAATAAAGAAGAGTTTAAAACACTTTTAGAAATATAATCAGAAATGAAGAGACCAGTAAAAAATATCTTTCTAAATGTACACATGGAGACAGGGGTGACGGTGGAAATCTGGTAGATGCAACAGTGAAAAGGTAGACAGGAATATTATGGACATACCTTGATGACACTCTGCCTATAGGGGAATCGATGCCTTTTTTGTGGGACTACATTACAACATGAAAGAGTACATAAAGGCAGGGAATGAGGCAGAGGAATAATAGAGAGGATGTTTTGGAGTCAAATCAAGGGCTAGCAGTTAGAGAAAGGTGACATCTATGGTATAAGGAGACTGGGTGAGGAGGAAGGGTGAAGGAAGGAGGCCTTATTTTGGAGATAGAGAGGGTTCCACTGGTGAATTCTACAGGTGAAGGGAGATGAGCACCTTATACTGGGATAAGGTCCAGGTGATTTGGTACTTGAAAAGTCTACTAGTTCTAGGAGTCTGGGAGTTGGAGCTCCTGGGGGCAACTGAGACCTGGAAGAGTGGGAGAACAATAGATATAGGGAAGATCTTTTGTAGGAAAAAAAATAGTCAACCAAATAAAATAGAGATTAGTGATGGTTGTATAATCAGGGACATGGGGTGGGGGAGGGGCCCCTCTCATGGGACAGTGTCCTCTCTGACGCTTGAAATTATCGCATTGTTTTGAGAATAAGGCACAAGGAAAAGGGAAATCTAGAGGGTAAGCTCTATAAGAAGGGCAGAAAGCACCTAGAGGGTAAAGCCTAGAATGGATACCTTGGCACCTTTGATTGTATATAGAATGGCTCAGCAGCCACGGGTCCTAGTCTGACTTCAGGGGCTTCTTCAGCCTCTCTTCCTTCACTTCCCTCACCGAATAAGCCTTCTCTATCTCTTGCCCTAGGATTGAGCTTATTGGTAATATCCAGATGAAGAGTTATGGCTGCTGTCTGGGACTTGACCGACATGGAGCTCATGCCAGATATCATCTCTTCTTTTGATCAGTGTTCCAGATTGTGGCTTTCCCCCCCCCAAGCAATGTAATGTATGCCTTTTGTTCCTTGAAGAAGACAAGTGCTAAAGATTGGAGTCCTGGAGTATAGCCTTTCTTTAAATAGTAAGTTAAAGTGGGGAAAATTCTGAAATTTTGAAGGTGTTGCACCACAATATTCTAGTTTTCTGCGTAAATTATAAATAACTTCAAAAATTTGCTGAATAGAGAACATTGGGATCAGTTTTTTAAATCATGCCGACTTCCCAGAAGCATTTATGTGTGTGTGATGAAAAACCAACTATTTTAGAAAAAGATTGATATGAAAGATATAATAGTTATTGATGCTGTAGAGTCAGAAGAACAAAGAGTTTTAGAAGATAATTTTTCTCATGAACTGAAAAATGTGAAAGTTGATTTGTCAGATATAAGTATCCCAAATGAAACCCTACTGACCCATGAAATTGATGTATATAGACAATTATTTGAGAATAAATCACAGATTGCCAGAAAATCTGTTGGCAAAGAGAAAGTAGATGAAAGTCTTTTAAATGATTTAGAGGATTGTAATTTGTGGTATACACCTAATGTAGGATATGAAGAAGAAGGAATGAAAATGTCTGCAAAAATACTTAATTTCAGCTGTATAAAATATAGAGATAATATTCAATATAGCCCAAATGATTTGCAGAAATGTTTTCAGCTTTTGTTTTGCACTATGGAGAGTTATCTTTATATCCTTGCAAGAAGTGCAGGTTTTTCTGTAAATTGCTCAGTCATTTAACGAACACAGACGTAACCACCGAAGCACTTTAGTAAAATGTGGTATTTGTAAAGATGAGAATGTGTATACTTTATTAAACTTAACAAAACATACAGTTAATCATTGGGTTGTTGGTAATTTTTAATGTGAAAAATGCAAGTTCTCTACCAAGAGTACTGGCACTTTGTTCAGCATATTCATAGACACAATGCGATTCACTATCAACGTAGTAAATGCCATCATATCAGTTTTCAGCAAAGGAGGGTTTCAGTAGCATCTCTTTGTTCATTCCATTACTTTTCCCTTTAATTGTCAGTATTGTAACTAGAGTGCTGCCAGGAAGGACCAACTTTTAGAACATGTTTTAGCTTTGCACAAAGATCAATTATATGCAAAAGATAAACTGGGAAAGGGAAAAATGTGTATGGGGGGGAAAGAATAGTAAAGATTAGCTGGACTTAAGCTCATATTAAGAGAATATAAAATAGGAATATCAAAAAAGACACTGGAGATAAAAGGAGAACAGTGGAAATGACAGTAGAAAAAACATACAGGTGCTTAAAAATACTAATAAAATTCAGATGAAATCTGAAGAACAGAGAATGTATGAGAGCATTTGAACGAAGAAAGGAAGAAATTATACATATTTGAAAAGCAGAGTTAGGAGCAAGATGAACCAGAATCAGAAACAAGAAAGCTCTTCTCCACCAGTCAGTGTAGTAAACTACAAGATCAAATTCTGGCTGTGGATTTTTAAAGAATGTTATACATGGACCCAGAGTATTGATGATGAAAAATAATAAAATATCAGTTTTGTCAACTATAGGGATAAGTTTATGGGGTTCAAGATGATAGGTGGAAAACAACACATAGTTATAAAAATATTGTTTATCAATAAACTGAATTCATGTCTTCCAGGTATACTGCCAGATATAACAAAGGACAACACTACTGATTTGCAGCACCATACAGCTGAAACCACTGGATCATCTACAGGTGCTGTACTGCATAAATCTGGTTTAAATAACACAATTTGCACTAATACATTTAATCCATAATTGTTTTCTACTGCTCTGTTTGCAGGGAATGCAATATCGGAAAAAACAAAAAGCCGTCTTGGCTCAGGCTAAGAGTAAATTTTTACTCAGACAGTTGGTGCTGAGAAAAGTATACTTCATTTGTCAACAAATTCAGAATTGACTGCAGCTCCTTTGAATTTCATCACTACAATTAGAATAAGTAATAATGTTGGAGTATGGAAAAGTTGTGTTCCTCAAAGTCGTCCTCAAATATTGTGAGCCACAGTTAAAATCCCAGTTGATCTGGAATCTGTTGAAGTAAATTCTATTGAACCAAAACCACAGCATAGGAAGATGTTGAATAACTCCAGTATTAACGATCTGAACTATATGCCATCCTCTAATCAAGGATCATTACCTTTTCATAATTACTCAAAAATGGACATTTTGGATAACTCATGCAGGATTTCAGTGGCAGCACATAAAAACTCTGAAGAAGCTTCATCAAGCAAAGTGACTATACATCAGTATGGTTCGAGAAATGAACCAGCCATGTCATCAGTGGAGAGTAACACAAATCCAGACCTCCATCAAACAGCTCCATCAAAGATTTGTCAAACTTATTGCCCTTCGAACACTAAAAATACTTTTGAACCTTTAAAAAACCATTGTGAAGTTAACACAGAAATTTTAGAAACAGTACAAAATATTGACACACAGAATCTTCATGCTAATATAAGTCAAGACGTGGAGATTGTAACTGAGAAATCAGATTGGGAGGATAACTCTTCTGCTGATTCATTCACAATGCCTAAAATCACATCTGTTTTCTCACTTCAGAGTGAACAGGCATCTGATTTTTTGTCACCTGAAGAAAACCAGTTGTTACAAGATGTCTTGAAGGAAAAATCAAGTGTGGAAAAAGAGTCTTCTATAGCACCAAATAATGGTGAGCCACTTTTGAGAAGTGAGGGAAAGAGCAACATAATTCTTAAAGTTTCAGACAAACCATGTACTTTACCCATTTCAACTAGTAATGTGGGAACTGGCATACATATCAAAGCTCTCAGTGCCAGCAACTGTTCGACAAATACAGAAATAGATCGTGGGAAAGAAAAACAAGTACTATCAACACCAAAAGCTTTGGGAAACGTTGAGAAAGTATCCAGAATTACTAGTATTGGCACATTCCTGAAAACCCATTCTGATACAATAATAACTCAGCAACTTGTAAAAGACAAATTGCAAGCTACTTCAGAAAATTCTAGTGGCCTAGGTTCTTTTCATGTTCTGACTCCACCAATAAATTCGGAACCAAAAAAAACAATTTTAGTTCAATCAACTCCTAAAGGGTTTATTTTACCTTTGCATCTTGCTAGCAAATCTGGATTACAACTTGTTTCAGGAAGAAGTCTTTCATCAACTAATCCTCCAGGTATTTATATGACGCAAGGTGTATCATCATCTCTCCTTATAAACAAAAAACCTGGAATGATTCTAAGGTTAAGTAGCGGAGTACTTGGAAATGTTGCCAACATCACAGGTGAGAGTTCTCAAGTTTTTGGTGGAGCTGCAGCTAAAGAGCGTGACAAAACACCTTCTGTAAGAGCAGAATTGAAAAAGGATAATCCAAATGTAATCCACCCCTCTACTTTTGATACTAGACCTAATGTGACAATTAGTTCGGAAAATAGCATGCCATTTAAAGGAACATACATTATTAGAAATCCAGCAGAATCTTCAGTGAATAGAATTTCTTCTCAAATTACACTGCCTGAATGTCAAGGCAGTAAGTCATATACTTTGACTTCGGTGAAACAGCCAAGTGAAGCTCAGCAGAAACAGTCTCTTTATGCTCTGTTGCCTGATGGCCGGCAGGCAGTTCTTCTAAGATGTGTTACTCCCAATAAGTCACAAATAGGATCATCTGATTTATTACAGAGTAGCACTTATGATCTTCAAAATCATCAACCAAAGAAAACTGGAGGAACACAGCAAAAAATACTGCTGAAAATAATTAAGAACCCTGCTTTTGATAACAGCCAGTCAGTAAACAGTCCTAAGTCTTCATTACAGTTAGATATAATACAGTCCCATCAAACTTCCATAGAAAAGGAGAAACAACCAGTCTCTTCAAGTGATACCTTACCCTTAACAGATAGATTGACGCCAACAAATGCAACTACCGAAACTTCGACAGCAGCGGTATGCCCCACACCCCCTCAAGAGACAGTATCTACCACCAACCCTCCAGACCCACCACCATTAAGCTGTCAAACAGATGGTTTGTTTGGGAGTAGCTTTAGTAACAGAAAATCTACCAGAAGACGGATTTCAAAAATAAAAACTCACAAAAGACATAAATCTTCTGAATCTATGATTAAGTATAAAAATAGGAACTTTGGACCAAAATGGAGGGGAAATTTCCAGGAATGGCCTAGGAAAAAAGTAATGTTGCATAGGAAGAGTAAAAGAAAAACTAAATCTGAAGATTTTCATGACAAAGACTTTTACAGACCAAGGTTTCCTAAGGACACTGTTAGGACTTTGAGACTTTTCCCTTTTCGTTCTACACAGCTGGTTAAATGCCCTAGAAGAAACCAGCCAGTTGTGGTTTTAAACCATCCTGATGCAGATGCTCCAGAAGTGATAAATGTAATGAAAACTATCGCTAAGTTTAAAGGGCATGTACTCAAGGTTTCATTGTCAAAAAGAACAATTCAGGCACTTCTGGAACCAGCATGTTATAACATTTCTAAAGCGAATACTGATGACTTTTCTGCCAAGAGACATGTATTTAAACCTGTGAAAGAAAGATTTGTGTTAAAATTAACACTTAAAAAGACAAGCAAAAATAATTATCAGATTGTGAAAACTACCTCTGATAATACTCTGAAGGCTAAGTTTAACTGCTGGTATTGTGGTAGAGTATTTGACAATCAGGATGCTTGGGTGGGACACGGACAGCGACATTTAATGGAAATTACTTGGGATTGGCATATGTTAGAGTAATTTACCTTGATTATTAAAAAATAAAATTAAAAGAAAAAAAAAAAAGAATTCAGAGTAAAGAGAGAGACCTGATGATTATAGGGATCAGGAATTAGAGAATAAGGGTTGAGAGTAGACAGAGAATAATGATGAGAGTGAGAGAAATCCATTTTGGAAAATGGCATAAAAAATAAATTTTAAAATTAAGGACATATCAAACATATAGGGAACTGAATTAAACTTATAAAAAGAACCATGCCCCAATTGATAAATGATCAGTAGATATGAACTATATGCCCAAAGGGCTATAAAATCATGCATATTCTTTGACCTAACCACTATTAGGGATGAATCCCCAAAGAGATTTAAAACAAGGAAAAGGACCTATATGTACAAAAATATTTATAGCAGCTCTCTTATCAGGGCAAAAAAAAAAAAAAGGAAACTGAGGGGATGCCCATCAATTGGAGAATGGCTAAATAAATTGTGGTATGTGATTATGATGGAATATTATTGTTCTATGGGAAATGCTGAGCAGGATGCTCTCAGAAAAACCTGGAAAGTCCTCCATGAACTCAAAGTGAAATGTACTGTGTACAAAATAATAGCAAAGTTCTGGTATGGTCAGCTGTGAATAACTTTGCTATTCTCAGCAATACAGTGATCCACAACTACTGTGAAGGACTTATGATGAAAAATCCTATCCATACCTAGAGAAAGAACTGATTGTGTATGAATACAGATAGAAACATACTCTCTCTCTTTTTTACTTTATTTTTCTTGAGGGTTTTTTTAAGGGGGGGAGATCTATGTTTTCTTTCACAACATGACTTTTATGGAAATGTTTTGCAATATTTAACATGCTTTCTTAATGGGGGTTGGGGATGGGGATAAGGGAGAGAATCTGGAACTCAAAGGTTTAAAAACAAATGTTTAAAAATTGTTTTAAATGTAATTGGAAAAAAAATATTTTTAAAAATTAAGGAACAGAAAGGGGAGAAAAAGAAGGGTCTATTTGACCGAGAGGAAAAACGATGGAGAAGACGTATATAACCAGATAAAAGTAGGAGAGAAAAAAGAACTAAATATACAAAACCCTAGAGGAAAAGGAGTATTAAGCTAGAAGTGAGGATTAGAGATGAAGGAAAAAAAGCCAATAGGAATAGGACCATCTTAGAAAAAGATTAGAGTAAAAGTACTTTTCAGAAACTTTACTTTTTTTAACTTTAAAAGATTAAAGTACTAAAGGAACGTAATACTATGTTTATAGCAGAAAAAGGAACTCGAAACTGAAAAGCTTCTGCACGGACAACATTAAGGCATTTAGGATAAGAAGGGAAATAGTTGAATGGAAAAAAAATCTGTATAAAATTTCTCTGACTAGGGTTTGATATCCAGGATATATAAACAATTTATACATACATATGTGTATATACATATGCATATACAGGCATATCTCATTATATTGTTCTTTGCTTTATTGTGCTTTGCAGATAGTGCGTTTTGTTTTTTGATTTTTTTTTAAACAAATGGAAGGTTTGTGGCAACCTTGTGTTGAGCAAGTCTATCTGCAATATTTTTCCAACAGCATGTGCTCACATTGTATCTTTGTGTCATGTTTTGGTACTCACAATGTTTCAAACTTTTTCATTATTATTATATCTGTTATGGGAATCTGTGATCAGTGATCTTTGATGTTACTATTAGAATTGTTTTGGGGTACCACAGATTGTGTTATATAAGATGACTTTATTGATAAATGTGTGTGTTCTGACTGCTCCACCTGTAGGCTGTTCCCCTGTCTCTCTTGGGCCTTCCTACTCCCTGAAACACAACAGTATTGAAGACTATTCCATAAAATTAGTTGATAAAGCAGTGGCAAGGTTTGAGAGGATTGACTCCAATTTTGAAAAGTTCTGCTGTGGCTAAAATGCTATCAAACAGCATCTTATGCTCCAGAAAATTTCATAAAATTGAGTCCATCTATGCAGTATACTTTGTTCTTGTCTTTATCAGCAATCACCTAATGAGTCAGCATTCATCAACATCAAGGCAAGACCCTCTACCAGCAAAAAGATTACAACTTGTTTAAGGCTCAGATAATGCTTAGCATTTTTTTTTTTTAGCAAGAAAGTATTTTTAATTAAGATAAGTACATTTTTAAAAGACATAATACACTTAATAGACTACAGTATAGTGTAGACATAACTTAGATGCACAAGGAGACCAAAAAATTCATATGACTGACCTTATGATAATTGCTTTATTGTGGTGGTCTGGAATAAAATCTGCAATATCTCTGAGGTATGCCAGAATATGTGTGTGTGCATATATATGTGCACATACATACACATGTGTGTATATACACATACATATATGTGTATATAATTAACCATTCTCTAATAGTCAAATGATATATTCTCAAAAGTTCTCAAAGAAGTATTTCACAACTACATGAAAGGATGTTCCAAATCACTAATGATAAGAGAAATGTGAATCAAAACAACCCCAAGGTTTCACTTCACACCCTGCAAATTGGTAACAATGACAAAAAATGACAAAAGTCAGTGTTGGAGGGGGTGTGGGAAGATAGGCACACTAATACATTGTTAGTAGTACTGTGAAATGGTACAATCATTTTGAAAAACTACTTTGAATCATGCAAATAAAGTGAATAAAATGCTTATATCCTTTGACCCAGAGATTTTATTTCTAGGCATTTACCCCAAGGATGTCACTGACAAGGAGAAAGTCCCTTCCCCGTATACGCCAAAATCTTTATAGCAGCACTTTTGGTATTAGTGAAAAATGGGAAACAAAGTAGACGCCCGTTGTTCAGGGAATAGCTAAACACACTGTGGTACATAACTGTAATGGAATATTCATGTGCTGTAAGATGTCCAGCATGGAAAGATCTTCATGAACTTATGCAGAGTGAAGTCAGCAGAATCAAGAAAACCATCTAGTAACTATAATGTTAGTGGAAAGAACGACAACCCCCCCTCCAAATCCAAAATAAATGTAAAAAAGTAAATAATAAACTTACAAAGATCAAGAATGACTCAAATGAAGAAAATATGAGAATATATACTTAATCTACCCTTTTATGGAGGTGGAAGGACTATGGTTGTCTCACACTGCCCATTTTCGGGCCTTTTTCAATGTCCTGATCAGGTATGTTCTCCCCTACTTTTCTTTTCCTCTTTACAAAATGCTATTTGTCACATGGGATGGCTCTCTGGGAGGGGTAGAGGTCTACATGGTATATTATGAGGATATAAGAAACTAAAGGTATAACCCTCCCCCTTTTAAAATAACAAGCCAGCCTGTGGACTTCGTCTTGTTGAAGAATTAACATCCTTGTTCCCCATGTTGATATTAATGAACTGCTGAAAAGTACATAAATGCCCAAAGCCTCCAATGGGTATATAATACAAGCATTAGAAAATTTTTAAAAGGTCTTTTAAAAAAATCATGCTACCTATGCTGAAAATGATTTAGCTGACTTTGGACAAAAGCTCCATGATTTCCTCCATGTAAATGATTCTTCCACTTGCATATAGCAACCCAACTTATTTTCTCAACCTGTATTCTTGTTCCTGTCCTGTAAATCCCTGGCATCCTCAAGGATTCTCTACTACATCAGTGATTCTCAGAGTGCGCTCCAGGAATCCATTCCCTCGAAGACCTTTGCAAGAGGGCTGAGAAGTCAAACTATCATCATCATCATCATCATCATCATCATACTTTTTATACTGCTAATGTCGTAAATAACAGTAGATGGAAAGCACATAAATAAAAGCTCTTGGGAAGGGGTCTTCAATAATTTTCAAGAGCGCAAAGTGGTCCTGAGACCCAAAAGTTTGAGAATCACAAATCAACATGAAAGCCTTCCTGGTTTCCCCAGATTCTAGTACTGTCTTCCCAAATTACTTAATACTTAATGTGTGTGTTTGTGTGTACACACATATATACAGGTATATATAACACCTGTCCCAAAGCCCAGTGTTCTAAAACATTTTTGTTTACATTTTAAAAATTTTCATAGGAAGTAGTTTTTTGTTCCTTTTAATAGAATTTTCTTTTTGTTTTATTGGTTTTTGAGAAGTATCGTGGCTTGGCTTCAACCTTGTTTTTCTTGTTCAGTCATTCAATTGTGTCCGACTCTGTGATCCTGTGAACTACAGCATGCCAGTATCGTCCATGGGAGGTTTTCTTGGCAAAGATACTGAATGGGTTGACGTTTTCTTCTCCAGTGAAGTAAGGCAAGCAGATGTTAAATGACATGCCCAGGTTCACACAGCTAATAAATGTCTGAGGCTAGTTTTGAACCCAGGTCTTCTTGTCTCCAGGCCCAGCACTTTTTTCATGGTGCCACTAGTTGCCTCAACTTACTGCATTTATTGGCATGGTGTAGTTCTCAAAAGTCTAAATGTTACTGATACATGAAAAAGTCATTGGGACCGTTTTCATGATTTGAATGCATGTCTTACTGTACTGTTTGTTGTATTGTTAAGCATGGTATATTAATCTAATAGACCATTGTTGCAGCCAATTTGACTTAGCTGCCAGCCCGGATGTAGACACACAAATCAATCATGATCCTGATGGTCTTGTGTAGGAGCTGAAAGATCAGTCAGTGATGGGGGCATGAGGCCTATTAGACCAGTCACCAGGTGTAGTGTTCTTCTTTTCTAAAAATATAATGTTCTCTGGGAGCAGGTTTCTTGGGGAGCTTCTGGAGGCAGTCTTTGTTTCAGTTCAAAGTAATAATCACCCCAAATGCAGCCAGGAGTTAAAGCCCAGTCCTTTATTGTCTCTTCCAAAATATCCCCGTTAGCTTTCTTTGAGGCCTATCTCTCTCCTTGGTTCCAAGAGCTCTTGCCGCTAGTCATTTGCCTCTTCCAGCTTCAGCCTCTCTTCTTCCGAATCGCCCACTCTGCCCGACTGCACTCTCTGGCTTCTCAGTCTCCTCAACTGACTCCTGGCTGAGGCTCCTCCTTTTATATGCCCTTTTAGAGGTGTGAACTCAAGGGTTGACTCCTCCTCCGAGAGTGGGATTGTGGGAGCTGTGACTGTGAATCTCCTCCCCTGGCCTTGTGAATCTCCCAACTGAACCACAAGTCAGGACTTGTGAATCTTGTAGAACTCCAATGAGTACTTAAATACATTAGTAAGCTAGAGAACTTGCTAAGTACCATGCTAAATTAGACCACCAACTTATCACTTTGTAAGAATCCTAACAACCATGCTAAGTTATGATGTTACAGAGAATCCTGAAGGTGGTTATACATCTAGGTGCCGGTAGCAGATGGCTTCTGGGAAATGTGCCTTGCATGTAATTGCAGATGTTTACAACTGTATATGTGAACTACTGCATTCCTGAGAATGCTTATTTTTTTATCTTCCTGTTATGTTTGTTTGACAGTTTTTTATTGTGTGCATGCTATAGTAATGTTTATTAATTGTTCTGTGTACCTGCTACTGCTTATATTATTGTCTTTTCTATATGGGCCTTCAAAGGTGATATTCTATATAATGCCATGTCTATTGCATGTATTATGAATGTGCATTTTTATTTCATTTTAAACAATACCAAAAGTTGGTTATCTGGGATACCAGGAAATCGCCTTTATTATTTTTAAAGTATTGATATTTGTGTTTCTACTGAATATTTATAGGTTTTTGACCTGCACCAGCTTACCTATGCAAAGGACCACGAAGAGTTTAGAACCATGGAGAATGTACCCCAGTCTCAAGACTTATTGTTATAAGACTCTCTCCTTATTGGTAGAGATGAAGGCTCTGCCCTGTTTGAGGGGCAGGGCAGAGTAGGCTAGAAGAGAGAGTTTCAGTTCTCAACCAGTCCCTTTTGGGACTCTCCAAGTAAGAATTTCCCTTGCATCCCTCTTTAGGACTGTCTGAAGGTTAGTCCCCGTTTGTCACTCCTCACACTTTGAGTCTTCAAGCATTGAATTGTTTCTGGTTTGTAACTTCAAGAAAGAAGATTAAGAAGAAAAAGACTCCAGGGAGACTTGAGAGGAGTGAGTAGTTTCTATTATGTACCTATCTCCAACTAATTATGCTAGAGACTTCAGAGAGTTTCCCCTTGGATTAGATCAAACCTTTCGATTGTCTTGGTTCAGCTGAAATGCTCATTCCAAGTGAGAGAGCTCCTTCACCCTGTATTGTTGGACATATATTGTCCTATGTATCTTCTCTGATTTTTCTTTAGCTAACCGATTTGGATAAATAGGTTTCTTTGCTATTGTCCATGTGTGTTCATTGTGGAAATGGTATTAGGTAGGAAAGAAGTCAAACCTTGGATATAGAGCTTGGGATGCTCCTTCCCCCCAGAATGCCCAAATAACCAAAAGTTAGCTCAAACTCAATCATCTCGCCTATGGTAATAACATTTAAGGGACAGATAGATATAATTCTGTAACCTTCCTGAGTGTGAGAACCATTTCCATTTTGTCTTTGTATCTTCAGCACCCAGCATGGTGCCTAGCACACACTAGTCATGTATTAAATGATTGTTGCTCGATGAACAGAGGAAACATCTAATAGAGCATTATTTTCCCCAAGGGTTCTTCTAATACCTGATACCAGAAATACTTTATATGAAATCTTTCATTAACATATAAACCAAATCCATCATAAAGAGCATAAACAACTTGGAAAGCTGTAAGAATTCCAATCGATATAATGGGCATCCATGATTCCTGAACATCACTGCTGAAGGAGGCCTTCCAGAACCTCTCATAGAAAGGTAATGAATTCAGGATGCAGAGAAGGAGATATATTTGTTGGACATATGGACAATGCCAGAATTTATATCGAGTAACTAAGTACATTTGTTTTAGAAAACGTTTATCTTTATTTTTCAGTGGGGTGGGTTTGAGAGAGAGAAAAAAGATTTCTGTTCATTTAAAAAACCTTTAATAAAAAAAGATAACATTCAACAGCAACAACCTTAGTTGAACTACAATAGACGACATAATGATACTTCCCCATTAAGATCAAAGCTCACCCTGGCATGGGTTCTGTCAATAAAAAGTTATTATAATAAAAAAAAAGAAAAAAAAAGATCAAAGCTCGAATTTCCTTTCCTTTAACAAATAACTGTATATAACCATAATTTGTAGTTATTATCATCATTATTATTATTTTTTGCTGAGGCAATTGGGATTAAGTGACTTGCACAGGGTCGCATAGCTAGGAAGTATTAAGTGTCTGAGGTCAAATTTGAACTCAGGTCCTCCTGACTTCAGGGCTGGTGCTCTATCCAGTGCATCACCTAGCTGCCCCTGTAGTTATTCTTTAGTATTATTTTGCTTAATTGTTCTCAGAGAGTATGTCTTGTAAATTTGTATTTGTCTGCTGTATTGAATCAAAGCTTATCAATAAAACAAGATGAACTTAAAAATATTAAGGTCCCCTATCCATTTAGAATGTATTGTGGAATATAGTTTAAGGCATGGGCCTAAGCCTAATTTCCCCCAGACTGCTTTCCAGTTTTCTAAGCAGTTTTTATTCCCTAGGTACTTATATTTTTCACTTTATCAAACAATGAATTATAGAGTTATAGTGTTTCTGATTCTCTTGCTTGTTCTGTTCCACTGATTTATCTCTCTATTTTTTAACCAATGCTGGATCATTTGGATAATTGCTGCTTTCTAATATAATTTGAGGTGTAGAAATGCCATTTCCTATGTTCAGAAGGACTGCATATGTTTAACCTGTATTGGATTACTTGCTGTTTAGGAAGGAGGAAAGCAGGGAGAGAAATTTAGAACACAAGATTTTGCAAGGGTGAATGTTGAAAACTATCTTTGCATGTATTTTGAAAAATACAAAGCTATTACTATTTTTAAGAATGGGGCAAAAAAGGTTTATTTTTTTCTATGGCCATTCAATTTTCTCCAGAGGTCTATCAGATAATGTTTTAAAATGACTAAAGCAAAATAACAAAACTATATTTAAAAAGTAAAAAAAAAAAAATGTTATTTCCCCCTTCATTTCTGCTTCTTTTCACTATTTCCCTTTATATTTTAGATCTCTTGTTTTTAAAATGAATTTTATTAATATTTTAATCAAATTCTATAAAGTATTACTTTGATCATTTGAATTGGCATAGCATCAGAAGTATAAATTCATTTTGGTAGTATTGTCCATGTAAATCATCAGCATTCCTATATGTCACAAACAAAACTCTGCAAGAAGAGATAGTAAAAAAAAAAAATACCTTATTTAAAATAACTCTAGACAGTCTGAGAATATCCCTGCCAAAAACAAACTCAGGAACTATATAAACAAAATTATATAAATATGCTTTTTTTTTTTTACAAATAAAATCAGGTTAAATAATTGGAAAAATATTCATTGTTCATGGGAGCAACATAGGGTCAACATAATAAAAATGACAATTGTACCCAAACTAATTTATCATATTCAAAGCCAACCCAATCAAATTACCAAAAATATTTTACTCAATTAGAAAAAAAGAATAACAAAATTCATCTGGAAGAACAAAAAGTCAAGAATATCAAGGGAATGATTAAAAAAAATGTAAAGGAAGGAAATTAAGCAATACCAGATCTTAACATATTATAAAGTAGTAATTATCAAATTATCAAAACTACCTGGTACTGGCTAAGAAATAAAAAAGGTAGATCAATGGAACAGAGTAGACATACAATTTACAGCAGCAAATAAACAAAATAATCTCATATTTGACAAGTGTAAAGATTTAAGATTTGGGGATAAGAATTCATTATTAGGTAAAAAGTTGTTGGGGAAACTGCAGTATGGAAGAAACTGGGCATAGACCGGTATTTTCCAACATTTACCAAGATAAGGTCAATAGGTACATAACCTAGATATAGAGATTTTTCAAGAAAATGAAAAAAAACAGCACGTGTGTAGGAGTGAAAACAGTGAATGGTATTGATGAGGACAATGCAGCCTCTCCCAGAAGAGCATCTGCATTCCGTGGGAAAGACTCTCTTCCCATACATTATGCACCTTTTGGATGTAAAACCTACATTCCCTGGGAAAGACTCTCTTCCCACACATTATGCACCTTTTGGATGCAAAATCTACATTCCCTGGGAAAGACTCTTTTCCCACACCCTATCTCCAGTATGTTCCTTTCAGATGCAAAACCCAAATTGTTGTTTCTGTATATAAGTAAGCCCTGAGAAAATGTCTCTGCAATTCTTTGACATTGCCCATTAAGAGAACATCTTGGTGTCTCTCTCTTTAATAAAGTGCCTTATCTTATCACAACCTTTTGTGTAGCATTTCTCCCTACGAACCCGCCCTAACTTGGTGGTTTGGAGAACTAGGAGACCAACCCATATTCCTGCCAGGATCCATACCTCATCAGTATGAATAATCCAAGATTGAGGTTTGGTAGGATATAATCATTAAAGTTGTCTGGGAATTCATGAGAGGACAAGATGGAGTTGAACTAATTCACCAAGAAGTCAGGATGAGGAAAAAGAAACTCAGGAGATAGTGCAGGGTCTTGACCAGTGAGAAAACTGAGGGGTCAAAGGATTGGAGATCTTGGTGTGGAAGAAGAGTAGTATTTAAGGAAAGGCAGAGGGAGAGATGAAAGACCAATAAGTCATGTTCAGAGAAGGAGGTTTTGGAATATTTGAACCTGAAGGTGGTACATTTGCGGGTGATGGCAAGATCCAGAGGATGACCATCTTTATGTGGGCTTGAGGTGAAGTGGAGGAGGAGCTCGTGGGAATTGAATAGATGAAGGAACTGAGTGGTTAGAGAATCTGAGGGAGAGTCAATATGTATTTTGAAGTCTCCTGGTGTTGAGGTTAGGAACCGAATGTTGAGGTGTAGACCACATGTTGAGGTCTACATTTGGGGTACCTAAATGAAATTAGGGTTTAGTTAAGGTCTAGCGGCAGGTTTGGGGTACAGGGAGTCAAACAGAGTTCCCCTGCAACCCCCTTAGATTCGGCGTAAGGATACGGCGGTATATGAGGTCTAGAAGCGGCGCGGATTCCCAATAAAAGCATTTATTGGCCCAGAGAGCTAGATTAATAAAAGAGGTTTATTATTGAGTTTAGAAGTAGGAGATAGGTGAAGGTAGAGATAAGGAGGGCACTGGACAGAGGGTCCAGTGGACAGAGGGTCCTCACATGGCGACCATGTTTGGAATCTCTGCAAAGAGGGGTTCCCACTGAGGTCCTTTTAAGTTGGAGACTTAGCTCGAGGGGCTTTGGGGTGTAGCCCCAGAGTTGGCTCAGATCCGGGTGGGGCTGGGACAGGTCGGGACCTTCTATTGGAATTCAGAAGGACCAGGATTTGTGAGTCAAAGGGTAATTTACATTAGCTAGGGGGGTTGGGAATCAAAGATTGGAATCTTTCCCACATCACTGGCATGAGGGCAGAAGTTGGGGAAGAGAGAAAAATTGTGAACCAGACACTGAACTCATTGGGGAAGGAAGGAAAGTGACAGGAGGCAACAACTACCAGGATGTTGATTGGGTGGTAGATATTAATAGCATAAAGAAAGAGAGATTAATGAATGATTGAGGGGATAGAGGAAGAACCTGGAAGTGGCAACTGGGAGCAAGAAATATTCCGACTCTTCTGTCATTATTAGTGAGCAGAAAAGAATGAGGGAAACTGCAGCCAGTATCAGAAAAATTGGCGAGGGAGATTGTGTCTTCTTGAAGTGTGAGAGATGAGGGGTGAGAGATACTCTAACAGCAATGGAGTTCCTAGGCCAGTGTTGTGGGTTTGTGCAAAAAAAATCGCAGCCCCGATCTGCAGGCAAGGTTTTTTTGGGGGGGGGGTTTTGGCCAAAAATGGGTTTATTACACTGAGAAACAACTTCCTCAATTGGCCAAATCCAGAAAGGAATTAGCAAAGGTTGGACCAGCCTTAGATTATATTGGGTTTCTATGGTTTGGAGCTAGGGAGTGATTAGGGGCTAATTTTCAATTCAATAAAGGGTGGTGATTTTGCCCCAGGCCAAGGTGATTATCAGATCATTTGGGAGTGAGAGATTCCCATGGGAACCAGATAGCTTTCCCAAGGGAGATCAGGTAGGTGGGAATCATTTTTAGGAATTTCCCCAAGCCAGGTGGCCCATCCTCCACAAAGGGCAGGGAGACACAGTCTTTATTACATCAATCTGGAGGGAACCAGGTTTCAGTAAGAAATGATAGATAGAAAGCGGGTGGGGGGGGGGGAGGAAAATATTTAAGATAAAGGAAAGTTTGTCACCTATAGCAATAGACATTCCAGAGGTCACACTAGAAGTTGTTTGTTTGTTTCTTTTTCCTTTTTAAGGAGCACTTTGTAATTCAACTTTTGCAAGTTTTTTGTGTGCTTTGGTTTGTTGATCCCCAGATTCATATCAATTTGTAGCTATTTGCAGTGAGATTTCCCTTAAGTATTCCCATAAGTATTGCTTCTTATGTTTTATTATTAGAATGTAGAAATGTTGATTTTTGAAAATTTATTTTGTAGTCTGCAATTTTGCGGAAGCTACTATCTCAATTATTATCTCTAACGATTCCTTAAGATTTCCCAAGTATACCATTGTATCAGTAAATAAGGACACTTTAATCTCTACTTTATCTATCTGTGCCTTTTAATTTCTTTCTCATGTCTTATTGCTGTTGCTGGCATTTCCAGAACTATATCAGATAATAGGGGACAGTGAACATCCCTGCTTTACTCTCATATTTACTAGAAGTATAAATTTCCATGTATTTTAATTTTCATTCCTAGAAAAGTATCTCCATTGCATATGATACTTCCTTTTTTTTTTTTTTTTTAAGCCTCACGGTATCTTTATTTATTTTTTTAAAATAACTTTTTATTGCCAGAACCCATACCAGGGTAATTTTTTTTTTTAACAACATTATCCCTTGCACTCACTTCTGTTCCGATTTTTCCCCTCCCCCAGATGGCAAGCAGTCCTATACATGTTAAAGAGGTTTTGGTTCTAGATAGATGCTTTTGATGTAAATTGTGTCTCCTTTAATCTGTGGGGGAAGGGTGATTTGGGGTCTCCAACCCTCCCGACCTCTAGGAGGGACACACCCTCCTGTCCATAAGGGAAACTCCCAAGATAAGTAATCTCGTTCAATTTTGAATTACATTGAATTGAAAATCCATTTCGGGACCAAAGATCAAAACAGCCCCAAAATATCTAGTGCCTTATGCCTGTACATTTCACAACAAAAGTCCTAACAGGATTTTTTTTGCCCACTAAGAAAGCTGTCTTCTTAGTGTAAATAAATCCCCTTTTGCCACAAACTTGGGGTTTGCGAATACTTTCGCAAAGAATCAGCGATATCGAACAGAAGGGATTTCTTACCTCAATTCTCACACCTCAACATTTGGAGGCCTGCTACAGGGATCCCCAAGAGCCCGGCCAAGGTAAGCCTTCTCTTGCTGATTGTCTGTTCTATAGCTAAGACATGCAAATACCTGGGAAGATCTGAGTCATTGGGAACTCCAGGCTCCGGCAGAATTCCTTGGCTGAGGATGCTCAGAGTAGGAATTCCGGTGCTCTAACAGAAGTTGGGGAACTTCTGTCATCACCCTCTCTAGGGTCGCCTAAGAGAGAACGTGGTGCTATAGAATTGGAGAAATCTAAGGCTTGTGGCAAAATGGGACGATCTACTTCTATCCCTAAGGATTCTCTCTTAGGCTGTCTCTTTAAAAAGAGACAAATTCAGTTTGAAAGATCTCAAGACTAAGAAACTCATTTACTCTTGCAAGGCTGCCTGGCCTCAATATATCTTGGAGAATGGGGAAAATGGCCAATTCATGGCTCAATTTACTACAGCACTATCCAGCAGCGTGATTTGTTTTGCCAAAGGCCAGGCAAGTGGGCTGAAGTTCCCTATGTCTAAGCCTTTATGGCCTTGTCTCAAGATCCCAACTTAAGACAGAACTGCAGAATGCTGCTGGTAAGATTGACTGCAGGGAAACTAAAGGTAGATACTGACCTTCTAGATGACCCCTCCTTTTCACTCTTTTAGGGGCACAAGACCCTTCTCCTGCTCCCCAATGCAGTCCTTATCAAAAGGCCCGCAAATCCCTTCCAAAACCACCCGCATATCAAAAATAGGACCTTGGGTCCCATAATACCCAATCTCCTTTGCCTCCTGAACCAAATTATGAGGCTGCCCAGCCCCCACTCCTCAGTCCTTCTCATACAGTGAGTGGGACCCCCCCTTTCTCCTCAGGGCACTGATCCAGCCACCCCTTCTAACCCTGAGAGAAGTAGCGGACTCTAGGGAAGGGACACTCAGAGTACAAGTGCCCTTCTCTATGTCAGATCTTTTCCAAATTAAGGAAAGGCTGGGCCAGTACTCTGAGGACCCCACACGGTATATTGAGGGGTTTAAACTCGATCTTTCCTGGGGAGATGTTAATATCATTATATTATTATTATATTATGTTAATATCATCTCCTCCTGTTGTACTACAGAGGAAGAAAAGAGAATCTGGGATCTGGCCCAAAAGTTTGAGGATGACATGGTCGCCGCCTCCTCTTCTGGTAGATACCCCCCAGAGGCTGTTGCTGTGCCTGCCCACCCAGGGTGCAACTACCAGGAGGGGAGTAGAGACAGAGAGCAAAGGGATCACCTCTTAACCTTACTGAAGGCATGAAGAAGCAGGCTAATTATGACAAATTGAGGGAGATCACCCAAGCAGCTGAGGAAAGCCCTGCCCTCTTTCAGAGCCGCCTTGTAGAGGCTCTAAGGTAATACGCTAATCTGACCCCACTTCTCCAGAGGGGACCACTGCCCTCAGCATGCATTTTATTAACCAAACTGCCCCAGATATACAGAGGAAGCTGCAGAAGTTAGCCTTGGGCCCCCAAACTCCCATGACCCAGCTGTTAGAAATGGCCTCTGGAGTCTTTAACAACAGGGTCCGAGCTGCAGCAGAGGAGGAAGACCGCAGGGCCCGAGCAAGAAATAAAGAGCAGGCCCACATCTTGGCTGCTGCTGTTTCCAGGAACCACAGAGGTTTGTGCTTCAAGTGTCATCAGCAGGGCCACTGGGCAGCAACTGCCCTTGGGAAAAGCCTCCCGGCCCTTGCCCTGAGTGCAAGCAGGAGGGGCGCTGGGACAGGGATTGGCCGGAGAGGGGTAGAGCTGCCGCCTCAAGTCTCGCCCTCTGGTCTCCTCAGAACTAGGAGTGCCAGGCCGGGGTTTGGCCGGGCCCCTCCTTACTCCATCACCACAGCCGAATCCGGGGTTACTTTGGATGTGGCAGGTAAGGCCATTGAATCTCTTTTTGCTGTGGGGGCCTCTCCGTTTTGCTCTGGCACTCTGGTCCCACTTGCTCCTTACCCATAGGATAATGGGAATTGAGGGGAAACTTAAGAACTTTTTGGAGACTTTCCCTCTGCCTTGTCAGTTTGGTGAACTGTTGTTTAAACACTCCTTGCTTATTATTCCCTCCTCTCCTGCTCCCTTACTGGGGCTCGATTTAATGGTGAAATTGGGGGCCCAATTTTCTCTTCAGACCTCCAAGTGACCTTTTTGTGTTTCTTTCCAAACCCCTGAAATCCCCCTGAAATCTAGGAGAAAATAGATTCTTCTGCCTGGGATCAAAGGATTCCAGGGAGGGCCTTGAACGCCACCCCAACCTTAATTAAGCTGCGGGACCCCAGTATATTTCCCCATAAATGTCAATACCCAATAAAGCTGGAGGCTAGGGAGGGGTTGCAACCTCTGCTTGAGAAATTTCTTAAGTGAAAGCTTCTCGTTCCCTGCCAGTCTCCCTGCAACCCCAATTCTTTCTGTAAGAAAATCCAATGGGGAGTTTCACAAGGTGCAGGACCTCAGGGCAATTAATTAAGCAGCCATTCCAACTCACCCCATTGTGCCTAATCCTTACACTATCCTTACTCAGATCCCTGGAAACACAAAATGGTTCTCCTCCCTGGGCCTTAAAGATGCCTTCTTTTGTATACCTTTGCATAAAGGCTCACAATTTCTCTTTGCTTTTGAATGGGTGAAGCCGGGGGAACATCCCCATCAACTAACATGTTCAGTCTTACCCCAAGGTTGCCCCAAGCCCCCACATATTCAGACAGGCACTAGCTAAAGTTTTAAGGGATTTGAAGCTTTTTAACAGCAACCTCATCCAGTATGTGGATGATATATTAATCTGCAGAGACCATACCTCTCTTTGGTCTCCCTAGTTCCTTACAGAGCGACAGTGGCCCGGCCTTCACTTCTCAGGTGACCCAAAATGTGGCCAAAGCACTTAAAATCACCCCCTCCACTCTGCCTGGCGTCCTCAGGCTTCTGGGAAGGTGGACAAAATGAACCACACCTTCGAGTCCTCACTAAACTGTACTTAGAGAATCGAGAGAGGATTGGGTGAAGAACCTCCCATTAGGGCTTCTTAGAGTCCGCATTGTACCTTGGGAGAATATCAAGCTTAACCCTTTGACCTTCTGTGTGGGAGGCCCTTCCTAACCTCTGACATTCTTGTAGCTCCAGAACAGCATCGGGTCACTGAGTTTGCCACCCAGCTTGGTGCAGTCCAGAAAGCCCTTTCTGAACACGCAAAGGAGCATCTCCCGAAACTTGCAGATGCTCGGACTCAGGTTGGAGGCAATCCTGTCAATCCAGGGGACATGGTGTACTTGAAAACTTGGAAGCCTTAAGGTGCTGACCCTCTGGGTATAAAGTGGAAAGGACCATGCAAAGTCATTCTGCCTACTTCAACATCAGTCAAACTGGAAGGGTCCTCCAGCTGGACCCCTATTTCTAGAATTAAAAATGCTGCTTCTGTTGCTGCTCCTTCAGATATCTCAGAATATTCCCATGAGCCCATAGAGGACCTGAAGTTTCTCTTCTGCAAGAATCCTGAGAAATGTCTGGAGAAGGAAGGGTGAAACTGTCTTTCTCTCACTATAATTTCCTTCCTTTCCCATCATGAGGACTCTACTCCTGATGCTCTCTCTCCAGCTTTCCTGGTCTTACTCCCCCACCAGTGGGGAGATAACTTCCTAGTCAGACTAGGGGACTCTGGGGGGAATGGGGGTGTCCAAGATTGCTGGGTGTGCCATCAACACCCCCAAGGCGGCCCATAGATGGGACCTAATGCATTTTTTAACTTTAAGATAACTTTTTTATTATTATAGCTTTTTATTTACAAGATATATGCCCGGGTACTGTTTCAGCATTGACAGTTGCAAATCCTTTTGTTCCAACTTTTCCCCTCCTTCCCCCCACCCCTCCCCCAGATGGCAGGTTGACCAATACATGTTAAATATGTTAAAGTGTAAGTTAAGTACTATATATATATATATACACATGTCCATACAGTTATTTTGCTGCACAAAAAGAGTCGGACTTTGAAATAGTGTGCAATTAGCCTGTGGAGGAGATAAAAAATGCAGGTGGACAAAAATAGAGGGATTGGGAATTCTATGTAGTGGTTCATGGCCATCTCCCAGAGTTCTTTTGCTGGATGTAGCTGGTTCAGTTCATTCCTGCTCCATTGGAACTGATTTGGTTCATCTCATTGTTGAAGAGAGCCAGGCCCATCAGAATTGATCATCCTATAGGGACCTAATGCATTTTTTGCAAAGATCCCATTCCCAAATGTTACCATCTCCTCCCTAGATGCCACCCCATTTGTACTAGCTACGCCCCCTCCCCCCCCAGGGAAACTACTCTGACCCAACTATCCCCTGTTTTCTTGCTGGGAAAGCTCTCATATCTACACATTGCCACACCCATACCACAGAGACAGTAGCTGTCACCATGGCCCATAATAGTTTACATCCCTGACGTGGGGACACTGACCTGCACCACCAATACTTTTGGATGCAAGCGAGTGGGACTCCTCTCAAGCCTGCCACAATTTCACCTCAGCAAACTGTAGCAGCTGCACAGGTGGGGCAAGGGCTAGCTGTACCTATAACTATGGAGCACCCTGAGAAATAACCGTAGGGTATCCATTCCGAGATTATCCTGGCAAACTCACTCACAATGTTTCTACAGCACCTTCTTTGAAGTTTCTTCATAACCTCCTGAAAACTAACATTTCAACTGATAGAATGTTATGCGATTACAGTCATCCTTGGGGATGAGCTACCAGGAAACTGCTACAGAAGCTGACCTCAGGTACCATCTGCGCACTTAAGGGATGTGCTTTTCTCTGTAAAGTGAGTCCTCCATTCCAATTCAATGTTTCTGAGGGACCTATTAAGAGGAATGCCTCTGACTGGAACCCTCCACAGCCCTTAATTCTCTCTACCCGATGTTTAACCCCTTTTATTTGTTCTTTTTTTAATTATAGCTTTTTATTGACTAAACATATGCATGGGTAATTTTTCAACATTGACCCTTGCAAAACTTCTGTTCCAAATTATCCCTTCCTTCCCCTCACTCCCTCCCCTCGATGGCAGGTAGACCCATACATGTTAAATATGTTAAAGTATATTGCTTAACCCCTTTTAAGCACTATGGGTCTTGTACCCTAGGTTACTTAGGTGCTCCTTTCACTGTACAGAATGCCACTGCCTCAGACATTGCCCCTACCCCTTCAAGGAGACAAAGATGGGGATTTTGAGAAAATGTTCTTTGGTATTTAAAGAAAGGCACAGCAATGCTGGTCCCCTGGGTGGGATACTTAGAACATGAAAACATCCTCGCCAACCCGACTGCCACAATCAACCAGCTGGCCAACGAAACTGCACACTCTCTCAGGGAGATCCAAGAATCTTTGGACTCTCTTGTTAACATGGTTTTAGATAACTGAATGGCCTCAGATTATCTCCTTGCCTCAAGGGGAGGTGTTTGTGCCCTGGTCAATACCTCCTGCTGTATGTACATCAACAACTCAAGGAAGGGTAAGCTTCATACTGAGACTCTTAGAGAAAGCTGGCTGGATGCAAGATATTCATGGAAAACTCCTTATACTACCCCCCCCCCCCCAGTCTTCCTCTGGGTGGGATTTCTGGTTATGGTCTCTACTAACCCCTATACTAATTCCACTTCTAATTATTATTTTTTTTTTTTTTTTACTGATATTTGACTCCTGCATTTTTAATCAGCTCATGAGATTTGTTTCCTCCAGGCTTCAAGCTACAAACTTTCAACTTCTTCAGCCTGAAGATCATGGGACAACTGACTGGGACACACGACATCCCATAGATGCTGCTGCTATCTTCTGATCTTGCACTTCCCCTCCTGGTCTGAACCCCCATTGAACAGGGGCAACTCTATGACCCTTGTCAGCTTGAAGTAGCTACAGAAAATGAGACCTTTGTCCCTTTGCCCCAAATGAATTTGGGGGGACCGCTTGAGGGATGAAAATGATGTAAATTGTGTCCCCTTTAATCTCTGGGGGAAGGGTGATTTGGGGTCTCAAACCCTCTGGACCTTTGGGCAGGGCACACCCTCCTGTCCATAAGGGAAACTCCCAAGATAAGTAATCTCATTCAGTTTTGAACTGAATTGAATTGAAAATTAGTCTCTCAGATTCATCAGAGATTGGCTCCCTGCTCAGGGCCAAAGATCAAAGCAGCCCCAATCTATCTAGCGCTGTATGCCCAGACATTTCACAAAAAAACAATCCTAACAGGATTCTTTGTTGTCTTCTTAGTGTGAATAATTTTTTTTGCACCAAACTTGGGATTTGTGGGACATCAACCAGAGGGGATCTCTTACGCTCAATTCTTATATCTCAACCCTTTTTTTTTTTTAAATTATAACTTTTTATTGACAACCCATGCCTGGGTAATTTTTTTTTTAATCACAACATTATCCCTTGCACTCACTTCTGTTCCGACTTTTCCCTTTCTTCCCTCCACCCCCTCCCCTACATGGCAAGCAGTCTTATACATGTTAAATATGTTATAGTATATCCTAGATACAATATATGTGTGCAGAACCAAACAGTTCTCTTGTTGCACAGGGAGAATTGGGTTCAGAAAATAAAAATAACCTGGGAAGGAAAACAAAAATGCAAACAGTTTACACTCATTTCCCAGTGTTCCTTCTCTGGGTGTAGCTGCTTCTGTCCATCATTGATCAATTGGAACTGCATCTCAACACTTTTAATGATATTTTTAAAGGTCTATGTCTATACTTTATAGGTTATTTTTTTTTTTTAGCATAAGTGAATGTTGTACTTTGTCAAAAGCTTTTTCTGCACCTATTGAGATTGATTATGTGGTTGGGTTTTTAATATGATCAATTATGTTGGTTATTTTCCTATTTGGTGCACTGTTGGAGTCCGGCTCCTGTAGTGAGATGAAAGATGTGACAACATACCTCGGCCAAGTGGAGAAGTGGAAATATATATACCTCAAATGGTTTAAAGCAAAGTACACTTTTAAAATTCCTATAGTCTAACAAAATTCTGCTATAATGTAAATGATTAAACCCCTTAAGCCCTGGATCTTGGTTACTTAGAGATGTAAATAGTTGAAATACGCATCAGAGTAAAGTTTTATACCATTATCTCAGGTATCTTTCTCCCAAATACCTTTAGTCTCCTTATGGACATTTTTTCCCGTCTTAAGTTCAAAGGGTTAGCTTTTAATCCAAAGAGTAGTGTTTGTATTTTGCTTAAATGACTAGGTTATTAATTTATCACATTGACAAGAAGTCTCTGCCATTTCAGTAAGGAAGTGTTGGTGAGCCAAGTTACTATAAGACTCAAAACCTGGAATGGAGTCTTACCTCCTGGCCCTCTACAATTCTTCCCTTTTTAAATTAAAAATGAAGTCTATGGACTTCAGTTCTCATAGTTGAGAATGGTTGCACAACAAACTTGACAGCACAAGGGGCTAAAGCCAATCAGGAGCAAAATAAAACATGCGAGAAGAACAAGATGCCAAAGCATAGAGGTCAGATTATTTACAGGATTTATCTTTTTTCACCACTCAAATATTTGGTTAGCTACACTATCAGGATCAATTCCATGGACACTGCTTCTTGCCATGTTTTTTGCTAAAAAGTTAGCTGTAATTGAGATTCCAAATTGTTCACATGATTCCCTAACCATATGTTTAATAAGTTTAATTCTTGTTTTAACTCATAATCTGTTAATTTTTTCTAAAAAGCTTATGATATTCATTTTGCTGATTTCTGTGGATTGAGCAGTCTGAACAGTTTTTGTAAGAGCTGTAGCTAAAACAGCAAGTGTTGTAATAATTGATATATCTGCTAGAATGCCATCAGTGAGGAAATCTACAAATCTCTTCTACTACTACTATTTTCTAATTTTCCTTTATATTGTCTCAAACCTATTCACCTGCTGACCTGTACCAATTGTGATCAATCTTATTAGACATTATCACAAAGGATGGATGTTTCATAATAACAACCAAGATATGGAATTTGACAAACATTTGAATAGAAGTGAGACATGGGGATAAAATACAATTGTAACATGTTACAATATATCCTTCTAATACATTCATGATTTGGATTCTAGTGCCATTCCTTAAAACAGTATCTGCAATTAGGAATATCTGCGGTTATTTTTAAATATGTTATACAGTATATCACTGAGGGGTTTGAAAAACATCATAGAATCCCATATCTGAAAATTTGTGCCATTCTTAGTCCCAAATACATTGTAACAGGAGACGCCTCCAAAGACTGGATTGCAACATGCTATCATTACATTTGCTATTGCCAGTCTTTCCCAATTCCCAGGGCGTCAGAGAAATCTCGGTAAATATTAATCAGTCTTACATCTTCCTGAGGCCTTCAGAAATCTTCTGACTGCTATCTCATATGGACACAGTTTAAGCACAAGAGCATTCGAGAGTTTTATCAGGCTAGCTTAGACTTTATTCACATGGTTTACACCTTACCCTATGACCTCCTGCACTCTCTTAGTCTCTCTCCCCAAGGCTGCACTCCTGGTGAAAAAGGGCCGGGCTCCTCCTCCACTGAGCTTATATCGGGTCCGTGAGGTCACCGGCACAGCCAATCAGAAATAGAGATACTTCCCATTCCTGATGGGATTTCAGAATGTTTAGGATTCCTGCTGTGTCTCACCCACAAAGGAAATCCCTATGTACTCATCACTCTTCACGTCTGGGGACCTCCAGGCCACAGACCTGTGGTATATCCTAACTGCACTTGCCTGGCCTCTCTAATGGACCCTTATACTGGATAATTTGGGATCCATTCACCAATCAGTTCCAATTCCCCCCATTTAAACAAATGGGGCTCAAAGTCCTCTGGGAGTCAGGAGGATGATCTCATCTTCTGAAACTGCTTCCTACTGAGAATGGGAGTAGATTTGAGTCACTTGCAGGGTCCCATCTTTTTATGGAGGGGGTGGCAAGTAGGAGCTGACTGAAGTGTCCAAAGGTGGATTTAATTCCTTGAAGCTGGGCCACGTAGCTGTAACTGACCAAAATCTAGAATATAAAACAATTCTAACAAATACAGGTTAGGATGATCTGAGATAAAAAGACAAGCCCACAAGGACTTCTCTAAGATGTACAAGGACCAATGTATATTGAGCAACAATGTTCAGGTAATGAAATATATTTGTATCACAGGGCATATGGTATAGACCAATCTTAAAGATGTTTCAGTTTTAGTTTCAAACGAACAATAAAATAACAGTTCATTCTTAGGGACAATCATGTTAATTGTTCTTGTGCTATTTTGGAAACCTATAAAGAATTTATTTCACCAAACATTTATATGTATCGATAACAAATGGATGACTAGGCCAAATACTTATTCGTCCAATTATTTGGGATATATTGACTACACAGTTTCATATTGAAAACAAGATATTATATTCTTGAATTTGTGTTGACCATTTGCTCTTATCATAGGAATTTGTCATAAAAGGAAAATATGGAGGTATGATAATACCATCAAAACTGATTCTTCAGGCCTCAACCTGAGAGCACACACGTGACAAAACAAAACTTACTTAGTTTAGATTTGTTGGAATACACAGGAGCCACCTGACAGTGGCTGCTGGAGATCCAATCCAGAATGGATCTCTTCTTGTGAGAGGAGGATACAAGGACACTGAGAGGCAGTTGCTGTTCTCTGACCTCTCTGGCTGAGAGGCTGTTGCGTTTTCTGACCTCCCTCCTCTTCCCTCTGCCTCCAATTTATCTCATTCCCAGTCTGCAACACCTGTGTCAGCAAAGGCTGCCCTCCAACTCTTTCAGATGTTATGATCCACAGCTGTGGAGGCTCTCGAAGAATTGACCTGTCCTTAACATAGATTGATATCCAATTCTAATAGTTTTACTTTATCAGACTCAGGAATGATCAAGTATGAAACAAAGAAACAGAATTTGGAAGCTGAGTCAGAAAGATCTCACTTTGAGCAAAAACTCCCAACTCTTATCCTATTAGACTCCCATTTATTCAGGGTGAATTTTCTCTGAGTAGCTTATGAAATTTCTCTCAAGTGATGGGTTACTGACTTAATGATCAGGCCATCTAATTCAAAACTCAGAAATAATATATCAGTTGTTGTTCCAATAGGTTTCATCTCCCATATCAAATTCTCCTCACTGCAACTTAAGGCTAGATAAATTCTCTCTTTTACCAAAGTTCACCCAAAGTTTACCAAACTTAAAGACATAAAAGATTGTTTAACTTGTTTTATATGTTAAACTCATCCTGGTGTAAAGGATTGATCATTAAACGAACTTACAGAATTTTTGTATATAATTTCCTTATTATATATGTTACTACATGTCTTAAAACAGGCTCTCCTCTCAGGGCTGATGCCCTTATCTATCCTGAAAGTTTAAGAAAACGGACAAGTTTAGAATTAAAAAGTTGGGCAGGGGCCCCAGGGAAGGAGCTGAGCTGTTTGTTGCTCAACCCCCACCCTTCATCATGTTTTGATGGATGGCCGATGTTGTATACAGTAATTATCAGATTTAGATTTAACATGATGACAATAGTTCCAAATAACTTAGTTAACTTTTTTTTTTTTTGATTTTTTTCCTGAGAATAACCAAATAGTTTTGTTGTAATTTTTCTATTAATTTTCTAGCGGCAATGAAACACATCTAATTCTTTGATTTACATTTACAAAATACTTTGAGATAGGATGAACCAGGCTAAATAGACTTTTTACCTTCTTAATATTTGCTACATCTATTCTGCCTCTAAACTGCTGAGCTGAAAAGCTCTGAGATGATTTTCATTGCCTTAAATAATTTGATTTTTTTATTTAGAGAGAAGGCAAGGCAATGTATGTACATATATGTAGATACACACATGTACAGGTGTGTACACACA
Organism: Sarcophilus harrisii; assembly: GCF_902635505.1. Lineage (NCBI taxonomy): Eukaryota > Metazoa > Chordata > Mammalia > Dasyuromorphia > Dasyuridae > Sarcophilus > Sarcophilus harrisii. The sequence continues at coordinate 7,428,948 of NC_045432.1, forward strand.
CACATACACACATATATATATACATACCTATTTTTTTTGTTGAGCTAAAACAAATTTTTGAGATTTATATGACTTTAATTCATGAAATTTCCTAAATATCAATCAAATGTTCTGGACAGACTGAATATCCATTTTGAATATTTTCCAATTTTACACAAATCATTTTTCCTTGGTGAGCCAGGAAAGAGTTAAGATGTAATTTGTGTGTGTGTGTGTGTGTGTGTGTATGTGTGTGTGTGTGTCTGGGCCCTGAGAAGTCTGATTCTAGATAATTCAAAAGCAGGCTGATTTTTTGACAAGTTAGCTGTGAACTGCTTTTCTGTTTTCCTAAATTTAGTTCAAATAGATTACAATTTATAAATTCTTATAACTAGCTTTGATTAAAATTCCTTTAAACCACTTTATCATCATATCTCAAATAACAAATTATATTGCATGATGCATATTTTCTTTCTCTCTCTCTTATCCCTTCTTCAGGTCAGGGAAGGAAAAAAGAAAGAGAAAGAGATTCTGTACACTATCTTTCTATGCCTAGTGAGGCCCAGTTGAATTTGCTTAATGTAATTTACACACCCCCAAAATTATATTTCTCAACAGTAGGGTTGCATATTGGTCACATCTAAAAACCCACAGAGTCATCAAAATATGAAGCAATTTAACATTCATATATCATTTGTTTTTTATTAAGCAACAATCAACATGAGTTGTCCTTACAAATCAGAAAATTGGTCAGATATAAATTAATTTGCCAGAGATTCCATAGCGAGTCCATTCCTGTGATTGAAAGAAAGAATGGAGAAATTACCAAAAAAGAGAAGATGTCGCGTGTCTTACACACTCCACCACGCTGCCATGCTGAGTGCTGCCAGGGGCACCCCGATTCTTCTCAGGCAATTGCTGGACAGACGCTGATGAAGCTGGGGCGGCTGGAGACAGGATTCTGAGAATGGTGGAGTTTGGCCCCCACCCCATCTGCATTCCTCCAAACTCGGTTGGGCAGGAATTTTTTTTTGCAAGATTCTGAGTCTACAGCTATTAAGGCTTTTTCTACCACACTCTACATACGAGAGAAGTTAGGAAATAATGAGAAGGATGACAACAATCCCACATCAACAGTCCCTCTAGAATCTCACTCCCACCTGGAGTGGGAGATTACTCCAGACAAGATAAGATTCAAAGAAAAGTTAGTAAAAACCGCTATTTTCCTAATTGTTGCTTTTGACTAATTTCCAAATTCCATAATCAATTTTCTCAAAATTTTGAGACTTTACTAGGGCGTTTTGCTCACAAAACTTTTGAGACTCTGTAAGATATTATTTTAATTTTATTTTCTAATCACTTTTTCTGTGCATTTTTTCAACCTTTGGCCAGAGGTTTTAAATCCACAGAAGAAAGATTAGGCCCCTTTTCAGGAAATTTTTCAGCATACAAACTACAACACAGAGATTTTTGCTGGCTAGTTGCCCATGACTCTTTCCAGGTAACAAAATCTAGCTTATATACACATATGACATGAACATTCTACTCAGAAACAAACATAGACACAAATAAAAATGAAATGGAAGAGAATTATCCCAACTTTGTATAACACTTTAAACTTGAAAAATTAAAAAAAAAATCTTATCCAATTATTATCACTTGCACAAGCATCAATGTTTATACACTCACACGCAAAAAAAATTACTGTTAAGAAATCTTCTTTTAGGTGCTCCAAGTAGTCATTGATCAGAGAAATGCAAATTAAGATAACTCCGAGATACCACTACACACCTCTCAGATTGGCTATGATGACAGGAAAAGTTGAATGTTGGAGGGTATGTGGGAAAACTGGGACACTGATGCATTGTTGGTGGAGTTATGAATGGATCCAACCATTCTGGGGAGCAATTTGGAACTATGCTTAAAAAGTTATCAAACTGTGTATATACCCTTTGACCCAGTAGTGTTTCTACTGGGCTTATATCCCAAAGAGATCTTAAAGGAGTGAAAGGGATCCCCATGTGTAAAACTGTTTGCGGGAGACCTTTTTGTAGTAGCAAGAAACTGGAAATTGAGTGGATGCCCATCAATTAGAGAATGGCTGAATAAATTGTGGTATATGAATGCTATGGAATATTATTATTGTTCTGTAAGAAATGGCCAGCAGGAGGATTTCAGAGAGGCCTGGAGAGACTTGCATGAACTGATGCTGAGTGAAGTGAGCAGAACCAGGATGTTATTGTACATGGCAACAAGACTATATGACGATCAATTCTGATGGACGTGGCTCTCTTCAACATTGAGATGATTCAAACCAGTTCTATTTGTGCAGTGACGGAGAGAGCCATCGACACCCAGAGAGAGAACCATGGGAACAGAGTGTGGACCACAACATAGCATTCCCACTCTCTCTGTTGTTATTTGCTTGCATTTTGTTTTCTTTCTCAGTTTTTCTTTCTCTTCCTTCTTGATCTGATTTTTCTTGTGCAACAAGATAACTGTATAAATATGTATACATATATTGGATCTAACATGTATGTCAACATATTTAACATGTATTGGACTACCTGCCGACTAGGGGAGGGGATGGGGAAAAGGAGGGGAAAATATGGAACAAAAGGTTATGCAAGGGTCAATGTTGGAAAAATTACCCATGCATATGCTTTATAAATAAAAAGCCTTAATAATAATTTAAAAAAGAAAGACTTTTAAAAGTTACACAAAAAAGAAACCTTTTAACCAGTGGAATATTCAGGACTTCAGCTGTTTCAAAAAACAGAAAATTTTCTATCTGAAAAATATTAAGAAGATCTTGAGTGGTATACAGTGTAGTAATAATTGTGTATAATTCCTACTGTGTATTTTCAAGCAAAGTAGTTAAAAAACACATTTAGTAATAGTGTTCAAAGACAAGGGTACGAGAGATCTTGAATGAAGTTTCCATTGCTATTTTTATGCTAAGGAGGGTTTTTACAGAAAAAGAGACAAGGGTCTTTTTAGATAAGCAAAAAAGTTTTGGTATTGCTGCATCATCTTACGGTTAGGGCTTTTTTCAAGCCTCTCAAACCCATTTTTCCAGGGGAGTTAAGGCACATTCTACAATCCCTATAGATGGAATACACATACAAAGAGGCTAACTTTTGTTAGTCAGTGATGGAAATATACATTGACGCCTAGTCATGAATTGTAAAATTCGTAGCTAAAAAATATTATCAATTGGACCTTACTACCTATTCAATAGAAATTGCCAATCATTAAAGCTCCTTGAATCAATATCACCACCATCTGAGGGCAAACAGAAAAGCCCTTCTGAGCCTGGTTAGCCAAATACGCTCATGCTGTCCAAGTTACAAGAATTGATTGCTCTTCCTACTGCTTGCAAATGTCCCAGCTGACTTGGTAAGATTTCTTTTAGAATTTGGATTAGGAGATCTTTGTAAAATTTGAAATACTTTTGTCAATTCATGTGTTTCCAATTTCAAATAAAGTTTTATTCAATTAATAGCCCTCACTAATTCCTGATAATCATTTAGAGTAACCAAATTATTCCCTCCAATTTCCATTTTAGAATTGGCCTAAAATCAGTAATAGCTTGCATCCAAAATACCTCCTTGCCAGTGCTCCCAAAAACCTTCGCCACCCCAAATTTTTATTTTTATATACATATTTTAAAATTTTTATTTTTGTGCTTTTCCTTGTTTTGTAAGATATTATTAATACTATGTTATTTTTCTCCCCCTATGTATTTAAGAAAAATTACCACGATGAGAAGTGGTATAACAAAGAATACATATGTTCTTAAAAATTCAAAATAACCTTAAACCTTGGCAATGCTTGTAAACGGCATCCTAAAATAAGACGTAACATATCAGAAGGAGGTGGACTTGAATGATTTTCTACTGGGAAGAAAATATATTCCATGTTCATAATTAAAGTATCTATGAGAATTTGAAAAAAAAATTTTAATAGTAAGTTTTTCTGATTTTTAAGCATTTCTTTGAATGGTGGAAGTAAGATATTTTCATTTCCCCCCAGCTAATGAATGCGCCCTTAAATTAGCATTAGCATTTTTAGAGGCAGATTATTTCAACGGAGTTTTAAATTCCCTCCCTTTTCTGATTTAAAAAGAAAAAAAACTGGCTAGCATCTTTTAATTTAAATTGGATTGTTTAGATCAGGAACTAGAAAGACTATTTGTATTTTGAAAGGAATAGCCCTTTCTTTTAGCTCTTTTAAAGTGTTTCCTGAACTATTTCCCTAGGTATAAGAATCTGACTTTTCTTCGGGTCTGTGTCTATGAGAGAGATACAAAAAGGAAGCCTAGGGAAGGGAAGAAGAACCCTCTTCCAGCATTCAGATTTCTCAGTCTCTGCCCTCCTGTCTTTCTCCAAGAATTTAAGGATTTAAGGGAACTTTCTCTGAGGGTTGGAGGAATACACCAAAATAGAGAATACTGGAATTGGAAGATCTCCCAGGCCTTTTCCTTGTAATTAATTAATACTTTCAGATACTATTCTCAGTCCCTGCTATCAGATTGATTTTGCCTTATTCTAAATTCAATCTGTATACTGTATTGAGATCAGCTGGACAATAACCAATCATAAATTTTATCTTATATATATTCTTATATGAGATCTGATATCTTATAGTCTATATTTATTTGATATTTGATATCTTTCCCCTGTGTCACCCTGGTGATAAACTGTTTCTAATGCTAAATTATTTCCAGTGACAAAGTTCTGTTGGTGATCACCTTTTTTCCCACTTTATCCTCACTTTTTGTTATTTACTTTCCCACTCACCTGAATTGTACACACGTGTCCAAGTGGGCACCCTTCCACAGAAGCTCTGTCCATGGTCTGTCCCTGGTTCAGCTGGGAGTCCAGCTCCTGTAGTGAGATGAAGGATGTTACAATATACCGGGGCCAGGCAGAGAAGTCCTGATTATGGACTCTTTAAAGTTTATTGATTGTTAGAATTCTTACAAGGTGCTAAGTCAATGGAATTGAGGAGACAGTGGTTAAATCTAATTTAGCATTGATTTAATCCTACAACAAATAATGGTTTCCTAGTGATGTAATGATTGGCATATACTCAGGGTGAAGCATATAAGCAAGAAGCTCTCAGGGCCAAAGAGCACTCTGGGAGATTGAGACGCCAGGATTCAGTTGGGCAGAATGAAGGAAGACAGAGAAGAGGTGGCAGGCTGTCCTGTGAAGAACATTGAAACCAAGATCCGAAAGGCCTCCAGAAAGCTAGCCGAGCTCCAAGTGAAGGAAAGAGAAAAATAAAGGATGTGGACTTTAAAGTTGCTGCTGCGTTTGAGGTGATTATTACATTGAACTGAACTGAAACTAAGGCTGCTTCCAGAAGCTCCCCAAGAAACCTGCTCCCAGACAACAATTATATTTTAGAGAAGAGAATATTACAATTGATCAGAGAGACAAATATATATACTTCAAATGCTCATAGGTTTGATACGAAGTTCACTCTTTTAAAATTCCTATAGCCTAACAAAATTCTTCTGTGATGTAAATGATTAAACCCGTTAAGCCCCAGATGTGGGTTATTTAGACAGAGATGTGAATAGTTGAGATACGCATCAGAGTAAAGTTTATTATATCATTATCTCAGGTATCTTTCTCCCAAATACCTTTTCATTGGAAACCACAAGTTTCCTTGTGGACATTCTTTTCTGTCCTAAGTTCAAAGGTTTAGCTTTTAATCCAAAGAGTAGTGTTTGCATTTTGCTTCAGTGACTAGATGATTAATTTATCATATTACAAGCAGTCTCTGCTATTTCAATAAGGGAGTTTTGATGAGCCAAGTTACTGTAAGACTCAAAACCTGGAATGGAGTCTTACCTCCTGGCTCTCTACAGTGAACCATCCTTGCATCCCTGGGATAAATTTCATTTGGTCACAATCAATGATTTCTTGGATAAATAATCTGTTTTATAGGGTTTTGTTTAAAATTTTTGAGTCAATATTCCTCAATGATGTTGGCCTAGTTTCCTTTTTGTGTTTTATCTCTCTTCCCGGTTTAAGTATTAGGACTAAAAAGTTTGTGGTAGGGTGCCTTTCTCAATTTTGGGAAAATATTCTGTAAAGTATGCTTACTAACTTCTTTAAAAGTCTGCTAGATTATTCCTGTGAATCTACCAGGACCAGGAGTTTTTTTCTTTCTTTGAATAATTACTTTACAGCTAGATCTATTTCCCTTTCTGAGACGGAGTTATTTAAGATCAATTTAAGACAATATTTAAGATATTGTCGGCATATAACAGCATATAATATGTTCTGATTATTTGATTTATTCAGGTTTTGTGATGATTTTACCTCGTTCATTTGTTATTTTATTGATTTTATTTTCTGTTCTATTTGTTTAATCAAATTAGCCAAGACTATCAATTTTATTAGTCTCTTCAAAGGATCAACTTATAGTTTTATTTATAGTTTTTGTTGTTTTTATTTCAATTTATCTATTTCCCTCTCATTTTAATACATTGTTTTTCTTTTTTTTTTCCAGTTATATGTAAATATGTCCTTTTTGTGCTTATTTTAGGTATGTTGTTAGCATATTGAATTCATTAATCTTTTTTGTCTGTCTGTCTGTCCCCATGTCTCTGTCTCTGTCTCTGTCCACATCTTTCTCCCCCATTAATGTATGTTTGTAGAGATATGATTTTTCCCTGAGTACTGCTTTAGCTGCAAACAAGAAATTTTCATATGTTGTTTCATCATTAGCATTTTCTTTTACACAGTTATTAATTTTTTTTATTAATTGCTCTTTGATCCACTGTTTATTTAATATTACATTGTTGTCTTTTTTTGAATTTGAATTACAGTTTGTAAAAGATGTAGTCATTCTTTCTACCTTTTACTATTTCTTTTCAATATTTCTCTGCCCTAGTTCATGGTCAATTTTTGCAAAGGTTACATATGGTGCTCAGAAAAATGTATTTTTTTTTGACAGTTTTATTTAAATGACACCATAAATCTTTTAACTCTATTTTCTCTGGAAGTTTGTTCAGTTCCACATCATCCCACTTATCTTTCTCTCAGTCTTATCCAAAACTGATAGAGAGTTATTGAAGTCTACTGTCACTATTATGTTATTGTCTGTGTCTTCCTGTAGCTGAGTTAATATTTTCTTTACGAATTTGAATACAAAGGCATTTGGACCATATCATTTATTACAGGTATTGGTTTATTTTCTATGGTTTCTTTCCCCCCTCTTTTGCTGTAAACATAGTTTTATGTCTCTTTAGTTACTTTAGCTGAAGCTTTTTTAGGTGGCCCTATTCCTACTGTCTCTTTTCCCCTCATTCCAGATCTCTTCCTGTCATATGGGAATACCTTTTCCCCTTTGGAGTTTTCTCTTTTTTATTTTCTTCTTTTTATCTGGTTATATAATTATTCTACCCTTTTTCCCTTTCAGTCAGTGAAGTAATTCTCCCTTTCTCTTCTCCCTTTCAGTTAGTAATTATCTCCTCTTCATTCTCCATTCTCTATTTCTGCCTGTTCTAGAGTCTTAAACTCCCTGCTTCATGACATGTGTAGTTAGCTAGTCTCTGTCTATTCTTTGTCTTCCTCATGCAATCAGATCATTGAAAATATCCATTCTAGGGTGTAGAGCTCTTTTGAGGTCTGCTGTTGACCTTTGGTGTCTACCTGCTCCACCCAAATCTCACGTGTGACTCCAACAAGTTGTAGGATTGCAATGGCCCCACTTCAGTAAACCATTTTGGAAGATGTGGTAAACCAGGGGGAGGACCCTTGAAGGGTCTCAAACCCTTTGGTGAGTCAGTTCCACTGGGTGGTGTTGTCTCCCTCAAGCGTGTAAAGGCTTCCCCAGTGGAACGGAAGAATAAGAAGAATTTGCTCCAGTGACCATGAAGGCAACTGAAGCAAGCAGTGTGGAGCACTTAGAACTTGGTTAAATATTGAAGATATTATCAAGGTTATCCACTGCATCTCGAGCCATCACCAGTCATCCTGACTCTGTCCTGCCACTGGATTGTGATGACTCAGGAAGAGAGAGTGAGGCTGATGACTTTGTGCAATTCTGCCTCACTTACATCCAGTTTATGCATGAATAAAAAGACATCGCCTATACCATTTTACCATTTCTGCCTATCTCAATGTCTTGTGGCAATGGAGCTGTGACAAAGCAGCAAGTGCAAATATAGTGGGAGCTGTTGTCGCAACCCTACAGACAGGTGGCCCAGGCCATAGGGTCAGCTTCTCACTGGAAGCATCAATGGGATTTGGCAGGCCCCCGGGGGTCTGAGCAGCATTTTAAGGACCACACTGCTCATCTCCTGGTGTGAGGAAGGATCTAGGAAAGGTGACCTAAAAATTGTCTGTTTACCCAGGCCTAGCCTGTTTACCATGGTAGGTGGGGAGCCTACCCTTGGATCAAAATACACACACACACACACACACACACACACACACACACGCACGCGCATGTAGAAAACTCCTACAAAGGTGATTTGACTCACCATTGGTACATGAAATGTGTGCACACTTATAGACAACACAAAATCCAGTAGACCTGAAAGACAAACAGCTCTTGTTGCAACAGAGCAAGTATCACATCCAAATAGCAGCAGTTTGAGTGAAACAAGGCTGGCAATCAAAGGCCAGCTAACTGAAGTCACAACTGCATAGACTTTTTCTGGAGTGACCATAGTGAAGGGGAGCACTGTGAAGCTGGCAGAGGTTTAGCAATCAAAACTACTCTAATCAATAAATCTGTATGCCTAGCAAAAGGAGCAAATGACAGGCTCGTGGCAACACGATTGCCCCTTGCAGGAAAATTCCATGTCACCATCAGCATTTAATTCCATCAAAAGTAAAGTTCAAGCCAAGATTAGAGAGATTCAGGATTCGTGGCTCAGTAAGAAGGCAGAGGAAATTCAGTTTTACACTGATACTACGATACCCTGAATGTTACTTATGGATCAAAAGCCTATCTATGGTGCATCTCAACTGAATAGTGCTGATGGAGCCACATTGAGTAGGGATAAGAACATGATCCTGGAGAGATGGGCTGAATACTTCCATAATTTTTCCCAACAGACCATCATCAGTTGTTACTGAAGTCACTGACCATATACCTCAGGTTGAAATCAATCCTTCTCTACTCAAACTTCCAACTGAAGAAAAGGTTTTGAAAAGCATTAGGTTCCTCTATTATGGCAAAACACCTGGTGTTGATTCTATACTAGCTGAGATTTACAAGGTGTGTGTGGGGAGCAGTTCATTGCTCATACAAAAGCTGTCTGAAATCGCATGGGTTATATGATAAGAAATGGTTATTCCCCAGGAGTTCAAGGATACCTCCATTGTCCAACTCTAGAAAGGGAAAGGAAATTTATTGTTATCTAACAATCACGGAGGTGGAGGAGTGGGGGGGATGGTCTCTCTTTTAGTCATTACTGTTAAGCTTCTTGCCAGAGTCCTTCTTCATTGGCTGACCCTTCACCTGGAAGATGGTCATCTGCCTGTGAGCCAGTGTAGCTTCAGAAAGGGCCAAGGAATGGTTGGTATGATTCTTGCTGCCCAACAACTCCAGGAGAAATGCCAGGAGCAGAAGTCTCCACACACCACTCATCAATCTGACCAAGGCCTTCGATACTGTCAGTCACGAGGGCCTGTGAAAGATCATGACAAAATTTGGTTTTTGTGCCCATGTTCTGATCATAACGAACCCTGGTTGAGGTCAAAGGAAAATTTTATGAAGATCTGGAGAGATTTTCAAGGTGGGGGTGGGGCGGGCTGAACTAAGTCTTATTCCAGAGTTAGAAAGAGAGACAGATCTTTCCAACAATTTAGGGTTATGATGCCGAAGAGTGAAATTGTCTAGGTAACTGGAAAATATATAATCCAAGTATTCCATCAAGCCATCCTTCAAGGAAGTCTGGTTTGTCATCCAAAAGTTTGGGCTACTATCTGGCACCTGGACTCAGACAATGAGCACTTCTTGATTTCATGAGAAAAGAGAGGTCTTTGTTAGCCCCCATGACCAAACCTCCCACCAATCATGTGGACTCCAATCCCGTGATGTCATTTACCCTGCTCTGTTCTTTGTTCTATACTTCCCAAATCCCTATAAATTTATCTTTTTGCTTCCTGCTCTTTGCTTTCTTCCTTTCTTGGAATTTAGCCTGCTTCTAAATAGTATTTTAATCCTAATCAAATTCTGTCTCTTCACTTGGAGATGGCCGAAACCTTCAAATTCTTTTGAGATACCGGCAACCCTGGTGGAGAAAGCCAATGTCGTGGGATCCCCTTGAACTTCAACAACAGCACAAACATGATACAGACATTCTGCAAACACAGACATGGTCATGGTCAAAATGATAAGAGAAATACAAACAACATAGTGAGCAATTAAAATACTGAATTGAGAAATCCGTTGATAAACCCTTTTTTTTGGATCCTCCAGAGTATCCTGAAGCCAAGCAGTATTACAAAAGAAAATGAGCCTCCTCTATTTGAGATCATAGACCAAATTTGTCCCTGTTATTCAGGAGGCAGCCCAAGGGAGAGTCCTGAGAAATGGAAAAGGACTTCCCATCTCTGCTCCAAGTCATGGGTGATTCTGTTCCTATAGCTCATCCCCTCCAACATTCCAGGAGGGAGAAACTGCAAGTGTTCCCATAATCAGACATCCCTAGTCAAGGGAAATAGACCAAGCTTAGAGCTCACTGACTCACTGGCTGCAATAGGGATTGTGTGGAGAGAGAAGAAAAGAGGGGGGAGAGAGGGAGAGGAAGAGACAGAGACAGACAGAGAGAGAGAGAGAGAAAGAGAATATATTCAGTGCAGGGAAGATTATTTGAGATATGATGGTAAAAGCAAGTAGAAGAAAGTGAGAGTAAGAAAGAAACATGTGCAGTTTTAAAGGGGCTTTAAGCAATGTCCACTACAGGGATATATATAGAAAGGAAATCGAGAAAGTTTAAGCATGTAGGAATGAGGAGCATGGGCAGAAAGGGATCTGAGAGGTTAGGAACTTTTGGAAATGGAAAAGAATTTTGCTATCACTTTACAACTCTGGCAGCAACCAGCCTGTATTTGCATTATCAAGGGTCAAGTTTCTGGGGGCTGTCAGTGAAGGTTTTAAGATGAAAAGGCCTACACATTGAAACACAACTGACACTTAACCCTTTCCTGGCTCACAAAAAGAAAAAAGATTTGTGTGTATTGGCAAACACCCAAAAGGTAATTGAGTTTGATTGAAACATTTTGTTAAAATTTAGGGAATCTCACAAAATAAAGTTAAGTAGTGGTCAATTTTATTTTTTATTTATTTTTAATTAAAGCTTTTTATTTTCAAAACATATGCATGGATAATTTTCAACATTCATCCTCGCAAACCTTGTGTTCCAATTTTTTTCTCCCTCCTCTTCTCCCATCCCCTTCCTTCCAATATAGGTTAAACATGTGCAATTCTTCTATACATATTCCCACAATTATCTTGCTGCACAAGAAAAATCAGATCAAAAAGGAAAAAATGAGAAAGAAAACAAAATAAAAGCAAACAGTAATAAAAAGAGTGAAAATACTACGTTGTCCACACAGTCTTTCTTCATCCCAAGACCATTGGAACTGGTCTGAATCATCTCATTGCTGAAGAGAGTCACGTCCATCAGAACTGATCATCCTATAACTTTTCTGTTGCCGGGTACAATGAATGACCTTCTGGTTCTGCTCATTTCACTTAGCACCTATGTAAGTCTCTCCAGATTTCTACAAAATCATCCTGCTGGTCATTTCTTACAGAACAATAATATTCCATAACATTCATAAACCATAATTTATTCAGCCATTCTCCAGCTGATGGGCATCCACTCGGTTTCCAGTATCTGGCCACTACAAAGAGACCTGCCACAAACATTTTGGCACATGTGGGTCCCTTTCCCTACTTTAAGATCTCTTTGGGATATAAGCCCAATAGTAACACTGCTGGATTAAAGGGTATGGACAGTTTGACAACTTTTTGAGCGTAGTTCCAAATTGTTCTCCAGAATGATTGAATCAGTTTACAACTCCACTAAATATGTATCAGTGTCCCAGTTTTCTCATATCCTGTCCAACATTCCTCAGTATCTTTTCCTGTCATCTTAGCCAATCTGAGAGATGTGTAGTGAGTACTGGGTAATTTTAATTAACTTTTAAAATTTGTGTGTGTGTTAAAATTAGAAACTGCATTGTAAATTACATGAGACTTGGGATCAGGAAGCCCAAGCCCTCCTGAGGACTCCCTGAGCTGCAATAGCTCAGGGAAAGAAAATCTTACCAGATGGGTCTATTGCTGATGATGAGACTCAGTAAATACTGGACAAGTTATGGAAAAAAGAGAAATTAAGAACTGAACAACCAAGAGAAGGTAGAAAATTTGTTTAAAATTTTCTTAAAGTTATGTTATTTTTATTTACCATTTTAACCCTGTTATATAATCCTTTGTGAGTGCAATTTGGGGAATTGGATATTTTCATCTTTGCTTAAAGTTAAGAGGAAGTTACAGCTAAAACAATTTGGCTCTCAATTATGAGAATCACCAGATTGTCAAGTCAATTATTAGGAGTTATTGTCATTATGTTAAAATCTTAAAAGTGGTAATTATTGTGTGTGGAATGGAGGAGAGGAGATGAAAGTCTTAGCTAGATTGGTTATTCTTATTCAGAAAAGTTCACCTTGGGGTCTGAGGGTGTGCAGCCCCCCTTTCCCTCTTTCACAAAGTGGGGGAGGTGTCAAAGAGCACAGATCACAGCATCTCTAAGGATAGTTAGGGTGGTTAGGAAGGAGCATTAAACTCAACCCCTTCTTTGGGACTCCCCTTAATTTGTAAGCTTGCCAGGATTCTTGAAACCATCTGTGTCGGCAAGGTCATCAGCCCTGGGAAAAGAGCTTGTTTGAACTACATAGTTCCCCAAAGAGGAATGGATTTATGAAAGAATTTGCAAGTTTGTTTGTTATAAAGAAATGATTCCTAATTATTGCTCTTTACCCCAGGATGAATTTAAACTCAAGAAGAAGAAATGAAAAACAAGTAAAAGATGTTAAGTAAAATCTCTTATGTATATGAGGCCTGTTAAACTTATTGTGATAAAGCTAATTTTTTTTCTGAGCATATGCATGCCACTGACATAATAAATCAGGACCAGTATCCTTCTTCAGCTTTGGTGCTGGACCCCAAATATAGGAGGTAACAGATTTTTAATGCATAAAAACAATTAACCACATAAGATACATTCATTAATTTAGACTTTTTGTGTTTTTTAAAATAGCATTTTATTTTTCCGAATACATGCAAAGATAGTTTTCAACATTCATCTTTGCAAAACCTTGTGTTCCCCATTTTTCTTCCTTTCTTCCCCCTTCCCAAGACGGCAAGTAATCCAATATGTGCCATTCTTCTAAACATCTTTCCATATGTGTCATGCTGCACAAGAAAAATCAGATCAAAAGGGGAAAAAAAATGGGAAAGAAAAAAGCAAACAATAACAAAAAAGATGAAAATACAATGCTTTGATCCACATTCAGTCTTCATAGTTCTCTCTCTGGGTGTGGATGGCACTTTCTATTACAGGTCTACTGGAATTGTCTTGAATCACCTCTTTGTTGAAAAGAGCCAAGTCCATCACAGTTGATTATCACATAATACTGTTGTTACTGTGTATAATGTTCTCTTGGTTCTGCTCACTTCCCTTATCATGATAAGGCTAATTTAATTGGTTGGACTGAGTAGCCTTAAAGCTATTCCCATTATTTAAAGGAATTCTGGGAAGAGTGATCTATGTTTATGTCCCTTTGAACAAGGTTAATAGCTGCACATATTTTACTAGAGACAATAATGTTTCATAAAATTTGTTTTTTCTACAATTTAGAATTTTTATATTGCTACATTCCACGTCTTTGGTGGTTGGTTATTGGGCATCTTAAAGCAAATCATTTGTGTCGAGATGAGTTGTGAAGTTTCTGTTCTGAATCTCATGGTTCACTATAAAATTATGGTCAATACTTGGATATGTTATCTCAATACTTATCATTTAGAAGATGTAACCCTTGAGAGCTGAATCCACTTAAAGTTCTGATTAATGAGACTTGCTATTTGAGATAAAATCTCTTAGGACTATAACTGATATTGTTTTGAGTTTTGAAAGTATGATTACCTAATAGATCATTAAGTCAGTAATCCACTATTTGAAAAAAAGGCCACTAGTTACTCAGAGGGATGTGATCCCGAACAGTTACTGGTGGTTTAAAGCTGGGCAAAATCTGGAAAGACAACTTTGGCGTTGCTTAAGGTGACGGTTCTTCTGACCCACTTTCCCCCACTGTGTGTAGTGTTTTTGGTTTGGGTTTGGTTTTGTTCGAATAGGAACGTTTCTTACCTGATTATTCTCGAGTCTGGCTAAGAGGTAGGATTGTTACAGATGATTGGTTGTTTACCCGAAGTCAAACAGAGCTAAGGATGCTTTATCCTGCCCCATATGTGGCTTTTGGTTTAAGTCTGAAAGACGTTCTCCTGCAGCATTGTCCTGGTGCCAAAATCCAGGAATGGGATCTTCTTTGCAGATCCTAGGACTCTCAGCCAAAAGAAGTGGAGGTAGGAGCTTTCCGGGAAAATCTCCTCCCTCTGTGTCTCCCTTCCCACAAGTTGCTTTCAATTTTAGGGAAGATCGACTGCTGTGTAGCCCCCTGCTAGGGTAGTTTTGTTATTGGACCTCCCTAGAAGGGATGCCTTCTATTGACATCCATTTTCTTCCCACCCCGTGAAAAGATGAAGTTTGGAAGGAAGCGGTGAGGCATGGAGCAGGGGCCTTCAATCCCCAGAAATTCCCCTCTGGGTTGCTCGCTGATGAATTGGGAAAAATTGGGGGCACGGGATCTTAAATGGAAATGACTAGGTTTTTTTTCTACAATACAGTCTGGGATCAATATACCTTAGAAGGTCAGGAGAAATGGCCAGTGAATGGCTCACCAAATTACAATGCCACTTTCCAATGGGAATTGTTCTGTCAACAGAAGAAAAGAAATGGTCCTAGGTTCTATATATACAAGCTTTTAGGACTCGACTTCAAGATCTGGACCTCAGAGATTTGTATAAAATGCTTCTGAATGCTCAGTTTGCCTCTGACAAATGCGGGTTGTATTTTATCTTGCCATTTTGTTTTTGTGGCTGCATCTCTATGTTGGCAGAATGTCTGTGAGCTACATCTGTTACCTTGAAAGATTTAAAATTCAGCCAGCAAAACTCCCCCAACTTCTTAACCCCCAACCTAAGACTTTTTCTGGGACTCCAACACTGGTCAAGTTGGGGGCTATAGAAAAAAAAATTAGATGATTAAAGTTGTAGAACATCTTAGCGGCTTCTGGAGGTTTTCAGGTTAATCATTAAGAAGTTTGCAACTAGTCATTTTAAGACTGTGGGAAGAATTCCCGAGACTTTGGCAGCAATTCACCTCATTCTGAAATATCTTTGTAAGTTTTGAGCTATTACTCTCTAGATATTACTTTAAGGCAAGATAAGGATTAAATCTTATTAAAAAGTTTAAAAGGGTTTTCAAAGCAATTGGCAATATTAATAATTCCACTGTACTAAGGCAGTAAAGAAAAATTGAATTGGCAGAAAGCCTAACAAGGAAGAGAGTGGGGAAAAAAAATAAGTAAATAGCAACCTTTTGCTACCCCTTCCTTGACTTCCTACTTTGTCCTGAGTCTCTTCTGCACCATTAGGAAAAGGAAATATGGTCCTCTTTTACATAAAGGCGAAGGTAGATACTGAAAAGGGAAACCATCCCAAAAGGCATTGAGGGATTTATTGAGGGATTCTCTTCACAAGCCTGATCACTCAGCACACTCCACTCTCCAGAGTCCCGAGTATATCTCGGTTTGTGGGGCTTGCTAACAAGATCTTTACGGTTTCTCAATCAGATTAAGAAAAGAGAATGCTGAAGAACTATAGGGAAATCCCTGGTAGAACAGGAGAGGCAGCAACTGCAAGGGGGGGTGCTCTATATACGTTGCTCCAGCAGCTCCCTAACTCGGTTGGGAGAGTAGACTTCAAGCACCATGGTCAGTATTCCCTGAGGCTTAACACCTGAAACTATCACCAAAGGGAGATCCTGGCCCCCTTCCCTCAGTAGGTTCCACCTAGCAGCTGTCTGGGAAGAGTCCAGGTGCCCCTGGCAGCACTGACCATGGCAGTGTGAGGTGGGAAAGCCAGCCAGCCGACCCAGAAGGGATGGAAAGATAGGAGAGGGAAAGAAAACATACTCAGTGCAGTGAAGATTGCTTGAGATTTGATAGTTAAAATAGTTCTGAAGGAGCTTTAATGAAAATCACTCAAGGGATATGTATAGAGAAAGGAAGTGGTAACCTGCACTCACAGTGTTAGCAGAGGATTTGAAGTTTGGGAACTTTGGGAAAACAGAAAAGCAGTTTGATGCCACTTTGAAAACTCTGGATTTGGATTTGGATTCTAGTGCCATTCCTGAAAACAGTATCTGCAATTAGGAATGTCGGTGCTTATTTTAAAATCTGCTGTACAGTATATCTCTGAGGCCTTTGAAAAACATCACAGAATCCCCTATCTGAAAATTTGTGCCATTCTTAGCCCCAAATACATTGTAACAGGAAGTTCCCAAACAAGGAACGGGTTTACTAAGAATCCATACATTTGTTACATAAAAAGGATTTCTCATGAGTGGCTTTTATACCAGGTAAGTTAAATTCAAGAAGCAGAAGAAAAAGGAAAACATGTGAATGATATTAAGTGAAACCTCTTGTGTGTGTGAGTCCTGGGCAACTTTTATTGCTTATTGCAACTAGCCCCAAGCTGCGATTAGCGAAACTTGTTATTTGAGATGAAATCTCTCGGGACCGTAACTGATACTGTTTTGAGTTTTGAATTCAGGTATGATTGTCTGATGGATCATGAAATCAGTAATTCATCATTCGAGAGAAATGCCACAAGCTACATCCCATACAAGTATGCGATGCTGAACTGTTATAGGTGGAGGTCTGTATCTGGCTCAAAGCTGGGAGGACAGCCTGGGCTTAGCTTAAGGTGGAATCCTTCTGGCTCAGTTTCCCAATTGTATTCCTCTGTTTTCCATCTTCTTATTCCTGAGTCTGGCTATGAGGTGGAATCGTTACTGAAGTTTGATTGTCTTCTTCTTTTCGGCTTCACCAAGTTACAAAGGATATCCTCTAGTCCCTTGGGAAACTTATTTTCACTGGCCACAAACTAGAAGAAACCATGAGGCAGATCTGTTAGGCCTGCTAAATTTGTACCCAAGTGAATCCTGAAGGTGGTATTAAACCCCCTCTCTTTTAAAGTCTGTTCAGAGCAGGGCTCTCTATCTAGAAGACTGGCAGATAGACTTTACATATATGCCTCATACAGGATTTCAAAATTACTTCTGGTTTTTGTTGAGGCCCCGTTTTGGCTGGCCCACCTTTTACAAAGGGATAATAGGCCCAGGCTTCATCTCACAAATAAACCAACTTGTGGCTGAGGCACCTAAAATTAATTATTATCCCCACTCTGCCTAGCATCCTCCATATTCAGGGAAGGTAGAGATAACTGATCAGATTCTCTCCAGGTCCATTGCTTTCTCCCACACTTCTTAAACCATTTACTTTGCCCCTTAGCCACACATCCCAAGGATGAGGGCTGTGCTCTTAGTGCTCTTCCTAGCTCTCCCTTGCCCCTCCTTATGGGCTCTTTCCAGTGGGGGATAACTCTTTGGTTCATCTAGGCAAAAATCTGACTTTAGGCACCATCTGTGCCCCCGAGGAATAGACTTTTCTCTGTAAGATGAGCCTTTCCTTTCACTTTGCTATTTCTGAAGGCCCTCTCAAGAGAAATGCCTCAGATTGGAGACTTCCTCAACCAGTCATCTTCTCTACCCAATGCCTAACTCCTTTCAAATACTTTGGCACGTGTACCCTTGGCTTCCTGAGCCACCCCTTTACTGTGTACAATGATAATCCCCTTCTCAGTAGATTTGATTCCTCTAGGTTCTAGCTAATTCACTTGCAAATAATGGCCAACACTGGACACCAGTTCGGAGACTCAGCACTCCTTGGACCTGCTTCAATCAGCTTCTGGGCCCTCAAGCTCATCATCTCTGCAAGTGACATCTTTAAGACAAGTTTAAGTCTACTGCCCATTCTCAGCTTGAAGCAATGAGAGAAATAAAAAGCACAGTCCCTGTAGAGGGCCACAGGTAGTGGGGGAACTCTGGGTAAGGTATAACAGCCTTCAGCCCAGAGGGAGCTTGCTGACAACGTCTGGTTTGGCTCCCCATCGGCCTTCCTGAGGAGTCAGGGGGTGGTGACAACCTGTGTTGTGATGGTGGAAGAGTGCTACCAGATGGCAAACTACATACAAACTACATACAATCGCAAGTTGTTTATGTGGCCCCACGTGCGCAGTATATACTTAGCGCATGTGCAGTGTTGCTTTGGTTATATAAGGGTATCAGGGTATATAAGCGTGAGAGAATTTCAAATAAAGGGACTCCATATTTCCACCATCCTTGTGGGGCTCCTGCCTTCTGTACTCCTCCACTAAGATGGTATATTTTGGCACCCCGGCATGGGGGGTTCTAGAAAGCATAGTACATTTTGTCACCCCAACTTGGGGGCTCTAGAAAGCAGGCCACAAGAAGTCCCTTTCCATTAGAAGAAGTGGGGAAAATTAGAAGAAGGCATGCTGGACCCTGATCCTGGACACTTAGACTAGCTTATAAAAATGACTATCACCAACATTTTCTTTTTTTTAATTTTTAAAAATCAAAGCTTTTTATTTTCAACATTCACCTTTGCAAAACCTTGTGTTCCAAAGTTTTCCTTCCCTTCACCCCACTCCCTCACCGAGATGGCAAGTAATACAATATGTTACCTGTGCAATTCTTCTATACGCGTTTCCATAATCATCATGATGCACAAGGAAAATCAGATCAAAAAGGAAAAAAAATCATAAACATTTTCTAAAGTTACTAACACAAGTATGTTTAGACTCGTTGGGTCCACAAAAGGAACCCTTGCCCAGTAAACAGTTCCTTGAACCCAAATAACCAAATTGCTGTTTTGACTGTTTTTCCCAGATCCTGTGGTTAAGCTACTATATGAAAAAGACTATGTTTAGCAGCCTCAGCATTCCTAAAATGGCTGAGAGCCAAAATTATGGTTTATAAACTTTCTTCCTCCTGATCCTAATAGCCATTACTTGCTCTGCTATTTGGCTCACCCACTTTGGTGGCTTTGACTTAAAGAGAATCCTGTGCAAGTGTCCTTATTCTGACTAAACCAAACTCTCTCCTGCAATAATGTCCCTGCTTTCCTCTTATAGCAAGTCTATAATCAGAGCAAGTGGCCAGTAGAAGACATAACCACAGTGAATATGTGAGATCTGGCTGTTTTCATTCTGAAAATGTGTGGGCCTTGGATCCTAAACAATCAGGTAAATGAGTATTTGGCCTAGTCATCTGCCTCTTACCGTATTATTCAAAGTTCTTGTAAGCTTTGTCTCTTCTAGACTCTAGGCCATACACTTCCAACTACTTCCTCAAGTGGGGACACAAAATCCAAGCACTTCCTTGATGCTGCGCTCCCATTTTTATGTCCCGCATCCACCCTCCTCAATCCGGACTCCGCTAGGCGGGGACAGTTCTATGGCCCCTTGTCAGCCTGAAGCAATTCTCCAAGATGAGGCCTTTGTCTCTTGGTCCCAAATAGATTTCCGTCCTAACCGAGAGGGGAATGAGGTAGAAGAAACCCCAATGGTAGTAGAGAACCCAATCCTTTTCAAGAAACCCAAGTCACCTGATCTTGGGAATGATGGCACCTTAGGAATGAGCTATTGGGAGTAATGTGGCCCAACCTTGAACAACATGTGCCAAAAAAAGGGAGTTGACACTGACGCTGTCCTTCAAGGATGTCTGTTTTGTCCTCCAAAAGTCTGGGCTTGTTTCTCCCTCTGGACTCGGACCATGAGCATTTCTCAATTTCATGAGAGAAGAAGGGAGGTCATTACCCAACTTCCCAGCAATCATGTGGACCCCAATCCCATAAGGTCATTTCCCCTGCTCTGTTCTCTGTTCCAGATTCCCCAGCTCCACATCTAACAGTGGGAATTTCCCTTTTGCGCCTGCTTTTTGCTAGCTTTCTCTCTTGGAATTTAGCCCGTTGTAATTAGCATTGCAATTATACTCAAACGCTGCCTCTTGACTTGGAGATGGTCTAAGCCTTCAAATTCTATTGAGACATTGGTCCAGAATCCCAATATCCTGGGGTCCTCCTGAACCCCAATAATAGGGAGCCATTGGAGTTTACATGGACAGCAGATGTGAGTATTTTTGAGGAGGAGGATGAATTGGCCTGGGGAGATACTGGAGATAAGGAGGCTAATTAGCAGCTCCGTGAATTCAGGTGTCAAGCAGTAAAGACTCAAAAGTGGAGTGATTGCTGTGCATTGCGAAGGAAGAAAGGGCCGGAGTCAGTGAGGTGCAGAAAAAAAAACTTGCCGAAACCTGGGATCAAACCAGGCACCTTTAGATATTCGGTCTAACGCTCTCCCTACTGAGCTATTCCGGCTCACGCTGGGAAGCTGGATGGCCCGCTATACAGAGCATCATGCCTGGTTGTCAGGGGGCTCTGACAGGACCTCTCTCAGCTCCTAATCTGGCCTCAGACACTTAATATATAAATAAATATATAAATAAATAAATAAAGGTAGAAGGATACTTGGCCCTGTGATCTGAAGGGAAGGGAGGACTCCACTTAATCCTGAGGTTGAGAACCTAGGTGACTTGGTGAACATTTGAGTGCCAGATGAAGGCTTTTTAATTGTACTTGGCCTCCATCTTTAACGGCTTGTTTCTTTGCCCCTAAGACGGTATTTGTCTGAGGGGCAGCTAGGGGGCGCAGTGGATAGAGCACCAGCCTTAGACACTTAACACTTCCTAGGTGTGTGACCCTGGACAAGCCACTTAACCCCGATCGCCTCAACAACAACAACAACAAAGGACGCATTTGGCTGGTATCTTGGAAGGAGCCGGTTCCAAGTCCACGAGCTATTGGAAGCGAGAAACTTCAATGGTGCCGAGTACTAAAGCAATAAGATTGATTTGAAAAGGAAGAAGGTAGGAAAAAAAACCAATTATGCCCAAAGGAAAAGCGATGTCTAAGGGCCTTCTAGGGCGGGTGATATTTATGTTGCTTTTTCAAGGGTGGGGGGGCCACATTTCACTAGCAAAAGGCTGAGGGCAAGGAAGGAAGGGGGTGGTCTGGAAACAGTGGGTCCTTAAGGTCAGGCCTTTTCCTTTGGTGTGCACGTGTCCAAGTCTTGGGACGGAATGGAGGCCTCAAAGAGCTCATTGCCGCATTGCCCAAGCTGTGAATTCAAATGAGGGAGTCTGGGTTCGTTGCCCCCCTCCCCTCCTCAGTCCCTTTCCAATCGGTCTTCCCTCTCCCTGTCTTCCTGCCGCCCCACCCCCACCCAGAGCGGGAGGGAGGCGAGGCTTTGGAGCATGCGCATGACAGGGCCCCACCCTCAAGGTGGTGCTAGGCACCCAAGGACAACTAAAGAGCAGTGTTCAAATCCTCCGCGTGTCGCCTTCTCAGCGGCTCACTTCCTGGAAGGACGTGCCGGGGGGTGTCCGGCCAGCGGCCCTTCCCCGGGGTTCCCCTTGGCTACTTCAGGACAGGAGTAACCTTATAGTGGCCTTTTGAGTAAGAGATGAGGGGCCATGAATGGGAGGAGGACTTAAGGGGGGAAGAGGTCACTGAGAAAGAGCTGGGCCTGAGAAAGGGGGCCGTGGAAGGAAGAGAGTTGAGGTTGGGGCATTCAAGATGGGGCCTGAGGGGGCAGGATGGTTCATTTAAAATGGAACTGAAGGGGGCAGGGCATTCAAAGTGAGGGGGGAAAGGGTGGGATATTTGAAATAAAACTGGAAAGGGGCGGGGCATTTGAAATGGAACCTGAGGGCCTGAGGCATTCAAGGTAGGGCATGAGGGGCGGGGCATTTGAAGTGGAACCTGGGGGTGGAGCATTTAAGTTGGGTGGGGGGGGGCATTTGAAATGGAACCTGAGGGCCTGAGGCATTCAAGGTAGGGTGTGAGGGGGTGGGGCATTTGAAGTGGAACCTGAGTGGGTGGGTCATTCAAGGTAGGGTGTAAGGGGGCGGGGCATTTGAAATGGAACCTGAGGGGGTGAGGCATTCAAGATAGGGTGTGAGGGGGCGGGGCATTAAGGGGAACCCTGGGGGTGGAGCATTTGGGTTGGGGTGTGGGGGGGCTTGAAATGGAACCTGGGGTACATTTTAAAAAGGTGGGGGGCCATTTGAAATGGAACCAGGGCCTCATTAATAGGGCATGAGGGGCGGGCATTTGAAGTGGAACCTGAGGGATGGGGGCATTCAAGGTAGGGTGTGAGGGGGCGGGGCATTTGAAATGGAACCTGAGGGTGAGGCATTCAAGGTAGGGTGTGAGGGGGCCAGCATTTGAAATGGAACCTGAGGGCCTGAGGCATTCAAGGTAGGGCATGAGGGGGCGGGGCATTTGAAGGGAACCTGAGGGGATGGGGCATTCGGTGGGTGGGGGCCATTTGAATGGAACCTGAGTGGGTAGCATTTTGGGGTGGGGTTGAGGGGGGCATTTTGAATGGAACCTGGGGGTGGGGCCAAGGTAGGGGTGTGAGGGGCGGGGCATTTGAAGTGGAACCTGAGGGGGTGGAGCATTTAAATTGGGTGTGAGGGCGGGCATTGAAATGAACCTGAGGGGTGGGCTTAAGGTGGGTGAGGGGCGGGGCATTTGGGTGGAACCTGGGGGTGGAGCATTTTAAGTGGGTGTGAGGGGGCGGGGCATTGAAATGGAACCTGAGGGCCTGGGGCATTCAAGGTAGGGTGTGAGGGGGGGGGGCATTTGAAGGGCCTGGGGGGTGGGCTTAAGGGGAAAGGGGGGGCCTGAAATGGAACCTGAGGGGTGAGGCATTCAAGTGGGTGTGAGGGGGGGCATTGAAAGTGGAACCGGGGTGGACATTTAAGGGGGGTAGGGGCGGGGCATTTGAAATGGAACCTGAGGGGGTGAGGCATTCAAGGTAGGGTGTGAGGGGGGCCGTTTGGGTGGAACCCGAGGGGTGAGCATTAGGGGGGGGAGGGGGGGGCATTTGGGGAACCGGGGGGTGGGCTCAAGGTGGGGTGTGAGGGGGGGATTGAATGGAACCAGGGGGTGGAGCATTTGGGGAAAGGGAGGGGGCGGGCATTTGAAGGGAACAGGGGTGGACATTTTTGGGTTTGAGGGGGCGGGGCATTCCAAAAAATGGGGAACCTGAGGGGAAAATGGGCCCAAAAGTGGGGTGAGGGGCGGGCATTTGAAGTGAACCTGAGGGGGATGGGGGGCATTGGAAAGGGTTGAGGGGGGGTGAAATGGAACCTGAGGGCCTGAGGCATTCAAAAGGTAGGGCATGAGGGGGCGGGGCATTTGAAGTGGAACCTGAGGGGATGGGGCATTCAAGGTAGGGTGTGAGGGGGCGGGGCATTTGAAGTGGAACCTGAGTGGGTGGGTCATTCAAGGTGGGGTGTAAGGGGGCGGGGCATTTGAAGTGGAACCTGAGGGGTGGAGTATTTAAGGTAGGGTATGAGGGGGCGGGGCATTCGAAATGGAACCTGAGGGTGTGAGGCATTCAAGGGGGCGGGGGGCCGGGCATTTGAAATGGAACCTGAGGGGGTGGGGCATTCAAAGTAGGGTGTAAAGGGGAGGGGCATTTGAAATGGAACAAAGAAGAATGGGGCATTTGAGGTGGGGCCTGGGTTTCCAGTTGAGGCCCTGCACACTTCATCTGAATGGGATTATTTTCTAGAACTAGTCTAGATCCAACCTTCTATAGCCTTCCAACTTATTTTATTAATTTCATTATTCTTTTTTCTCATTAAATATATTTAATATTTATTAATTTATGAAACAATGAAAAACCTTAAGCAGAGCACACAGCAGTGGTACTGGCCTGGTACTGTTCCATTTAGTTGTGCTAAAAGGTTGCTCATAGGATAATCCATCTCTCTAAAGTTCTTCACTTCTGTCATGAAGGAAAACCATTGTTTTCTGTGGAAATTGGAGACATATTTTTATGCAAATCTCAATAGCCTCAATTTTCTCATCTGTCCAATGGAGATAATAATAATGACATAACCTACTTTGCTAGCCTTGGAGTGCTATATATTGCTAACTGGCATAAATGTTATTCTCTGACTTTCTCACCTGATTGGCTACTAGGTAGTACAGTGTTTTGGTTATATTTGATAACCATTTACTAAGTCTTAGCATTAATGAATACCTCATCAGATTTAGAGCTGGAAGAGATCCCCAAAGTCTTCTATTTCAATCTACTTATTTTACAGTTGAGGAAATGAACCCCATGAGGTGTAAAATTACTCATCCAAGGTTACAGTGTCCTAAGTGACAGAGCTGGATTTTTTACTCAGATTCCTGGGGCTCAAAATTCAGTGCTCTTTCCATTGTATCCAAAGGTATATACAACTGTGTCAGTTGAAGTACTCACACCACCAAAATCCCAGCTCCTTTTTAAAGTATGGAAGAATAACTTGAGAGAAATACCTTATTTTTTTTTCTCTTTTTCATAGTGTGACATCAATCATTTGAGTGAAGATGATAGTTCCTGGGGATGGTGACCCCTTCAAAGAGCCTGATCCACAGATCAGCGGAGAGAGTTCTACAGAGAATCTTGTCATGAATCTAGATACAGACCCAGCAGCCGACCAAGCTGATCATGAGAACCTACAAGAGCTAGCAAGAAAACTTGCTAACTTCCAAATCCAAACTCAGCCATTAAGACCTAGAACCCAGTCACATCGCCCTAGTGAAGAAAGACAAATCAGTTGGGCCACACACCATCCAAATGTTGGGCTAAGGAGAGGTTTTGGTAGTAAAATAGAAAAAGAGAGTCAACTTGGTGAATTAAATCGTGAGATAAAGGAGAGCAGAGGTTTAAAAGGAGATAGAGATTCACAAGGTCAGTTTAGCAGAAGCACCACCCTACCAAAGCTTCATGTTGGTAGCCATGTTTCCCTCATGCATAGTGGGATTAGTGCAAAGAGTGCAAATATATCAACTAGACCCAAACATACAACTTCTAAAATGGCCGGACAGATTTTTACTAAGGAGAGAGAGTCGGGCAGCCACCACCCTGAGACACCATTTTTTGCCCCGACACAGGAGGATGTAGCACTCCTAGAACTTAGTGACTTGACTGAAGGAGACGAAAGTAATTGGTATGTATATCTCGAAAAAAATGTGCATTTCCCCCCTCCCTTTTTGTCTGAACTTGAGAAATTCTTAGTGGACTTCTGTTTCGTAAAGTGATAGCTTTTGTAGCCTTGTCAATACAAATTCAGTTGTAGGAAGCTTACAAAATTATCTTCAGTTTAACTGAATTGTGATTTCTTCAATGTGCCACCCCTGCCCCAGCTCCCAGGCATCGGAGAGAACTAAGAGAGATGAAACCCACTTAGGTGGCTGAGACATCTCGTGCCTTAGCTGACATTTTGCGTTTGAGTTGCCTCTGAGCAGCCAATTAGTCAATCAGTAAGTTCTCGTTACAGTGTTAAGTGAAACCATGGAGACAGAGACTGAGATCGTTAAAGGTCTCAGAAAGTGGAGGGAAAGGAGGGAGCCTTGGGAAAGAGCCATGGTTGGGGGAATAGAATGGAGGAGTGATCTCAACAGCCACAGACAGGTCATTTCACCTGCTTGTGAGCACTTGCTTTCTGTGTGTTGTGTCATGGGGGTGACAGTATTCATTGAGAGTAGCAAATGTCTGACATCCTACCTCTCTAAATGTTAATGATTGGTAATTTTGCTCTCAAAATGAGTAGAATACCTTAGCATATTAAGTTACCTTTCCATGCAAAGTATTTTAAGGAAAAAAAAACATTTAAATGTCTCCTAAGGTGCCGAAGCACTATGCACATGTATCAGTGGGCAAATCCTATCGAAAATATTAAGAGATAACTATGGTAGATGTGTTCTCTTAAGAGGAAAGGACAGATCTGTTAGTTGAGGGTACTTAGATTTAAAGACTTGTATTCTTTTTTTTTTTTTAAGACTTGTATTCTTTTCCTACAAACATATCAATGTATCTTTTGTGATCTTAAAGGATTTATATTTTACCAAAAAATATATCTTCAGTAAAACAGAAAACAGAATTTCTGTTAAAATGGTACCATCATCCTAACCCTGAGAACAAAGCAACCTCCTCTTCAGCCTCCGGGAACAAACTTGAACAAGGTAAGGAAATCAAGTCTGAGGTATGGAAAAACATGAGGCCCAACTCATTCCACATTAGCTATTCGTAATTTCCCCACTAAGTTAACATATTCAGTCGGCTTCTTATTGCAGAGTTCATTGCTTACCCTTTATTACAGTGATGTGAGAGACAGTACTCATTGCCCTGTAAGCTGTGCTGTCAGTTTATCAGGGGATAGTATCCTCTCCAAATCCTTGTAATTAGCAATCTCTATTATAACAACTTCCTACCGAATTATAGAATAGCTTCTTCGTTATTTATATTTGAAAGTATTTGAGTGTTCTGACACCAATTTTTTTCAAACCATATTTGTAGGCTATGTGGGTTATATTGGGAACCCCAAAACTCATTCCCACAGTGGGGATTCCAAAATCCTTCTTTTGGCTTTCAGACTCCTGAAAGAATAGTATTTCCTCAGAAAATTAGACTTGGCCTTCCCACCTCCTGCTACAGATAAATGTTTTTGAAACTAAATGATCTAAGCCCCATTAAAAACAAAACAAAACAAACTTATCCTTGGCATCTTATTTTCATTGTTAATGTATTCCTCTTTCATTTTCCACTTAGCAAAGAGATGGAAACCTCCCTTTCAAAATACATCGGCCCTTTCCAATACATATGGCTCATTTATGGAGCCACGTTTTGGTGCTAATGTTCCCATAGCCCTGGAGTCAACTCACAAACCACTGTTCCCCCGGGGTATTTCAGGTAAGACAGGAGCAATCTGCAGAGTAAAACTGGTCAGTTGTGCAGAAAGCAGGATTGAATGGGAAGAAAGAAAGCAGAAAGGACTTAAACGGATGGATTTTTATGTGCTATCTGGTATAGAAATCATATAAGCAAAGTATTATGTAAAAAAACTCTGCCCCATAAGGTATGGTGGTACATGACTGGAGCCCCTGCTGCTTAGGAGGTTCAGTCTGGGAGATCACTTGAGTTCAGGAATTTTGAGGTAAGTGGGACTAAAGCTCATGAGGTATCCACATTAAGGTTGGGATTAATATTCAGTTCCCTGTAACAGGAGCCCAGCAAGGTGCCTGTGGAGGGGCATATTGATCCAAATTAGAAACAGAGTAGCTCAAGACATCCATGCCGATCAATATCACAGTGAGTGACTGCTGCACTTCTAGCGTGAGAGGGATTGAGAGACCTGCCCCCCCATCTACTCTCCTCCACCACCATCACCTCCCCCAGAAAAGGAAAGAAATGCTTTTAATAAATTTTAAACATTTCTTCGGTTCATTATTAGCAACTATCAGACTGGAGGAAGAGCTAATGAATTGACTGGTTAGGGTACTTGGGGCTCTCAGAAGAGCACTTGATAGACATGAGGCTGAATTGAATAAAACGCAATTTAACAACTATTTCCTTTCTTCCTGGATAAATGGAAAGTTTTATGTCTCTCAGAAAATTGACTTCACAAGTACAAGATGGAGGCGCTCTGGTTAGACAGCAGTTTATCTAAAAAAGATATGGGATCTTTGCTGAATTTGAATGATACGGGATAAGGCCTCCAAAAAAGCTAATGGCGATCTTGTGTCTTTATGTCCCAAAGTCCTGGTATATCATAGACACTTAATAAATGCTTGTTTGTTGGACTACATATAAAGGTTTGGCTTCTAAGAATCAGGAAATGATAGTCCCTCTGCCGAAACCTACTGAGCCACCTATGTGGGTCACTTCTACAATAGGATTAGACATCCAAGATCATTTCAAATGGAGAAATATAATTTGTAATCAAATAGAGTAAATAAGTTACCATTGTTTCTTTTTTTATAAACCCCAAGGACTTCCTGGCATTTCTTCATCACAACAAACTGTCAAAGAGAAGATAAAGTGGCGTCCTGAGGAAACCACCTGTAAGGAACATAAATTGCAGTATTTGACTGAGCCGGTGGCTCAACCACAGGAAAAAAGTAAGAAACATTGTTTGAGTTGAGAAAGTTCTTGACTTCAGAAAAATGTGCTGGGATTTGCATGCAATGCCTGAAGAATATTGGCATGCCCTGCTTTTCACATGTTGGTGTTCCCTTTTTCTTTAGTAGAAATTCATTGTACATGAAATAGTTAGGCTTGAACTGACCAAAACGAAATTCCTCCCTGGAATTAACATTGGCTCTCCCTTTTTTAACCAGGTACTGCTCCCATATCATCACTCACTCAATACATTATCTCCAATCTGTCTCCTCCTATATCTTTAATCCATTCATACACTCACTCTCATTTCTGTGTGTGTGTGTGTGTGTGTGTGTGTGTGTGTGTTCCTATTATTTTGAACGGAATGTTTGTATATCTCTTGTGTGCTTCCGAGTATATACATGTACACACATGTACGGGAGTTGAGAGAGATAAAGGATCTGTTTGTGTTTTTGAGTCCTAAGGGACTTTCCCATCGATACTTTAGTAAGGCCCTTGAGGCTGTAGGCTCTTGCGGCCAACATCTCCACTTGGGCTTCTAGGAACTTGTTCTTTTATTTATTTATTTTAATAATTATAACTTTTTATTGACAGAACCCATACCTGGGTAATTTTTTACAACATTATCCCTTGCACTCACTTCTGTTCCGACTTTTCCTCTCCCTCCCTCCACCCCCTCCCCTAGAGGCAGGCAGTCTTATACATGTTAAATAGGTCACAGTATATCCTACATACAATATATGTGTGCAGAACCAACAGTTCTCTTGTTGCACAGGAAGAATTGGATTCAGAAGGTAAAAATAACCTGGGAAGAAAAACAAAAATGCAAACAGTTCACATTCATTTCCCAGTGTTCTTTCTCTGGGTGTAGCTGCTTCTGTCCATCCTTGATCAATTGAAACTGAGTTAGCTCTTCTCTTTGTCGAAGAAATCCACTTCCATCAGAATACGTCCTCATACAGTATTGTTGTTGAAGTGTTTAATGATCTCCTGGTTCTGCTCATTTCCCTCAGCATCAGTTCATATAAGTCTCTCCAGGACTCTCTGAAATCATCCCGCTGGTCATTTCTTACAGAACAATAATATTCCATAACATTCATATACCACAATTTACCCAACCATTCTCCAATTGATGGGCATCCATTTGGGAATTGGTTCTTATGCTTGCTCACCCTTCATCTGTGACTCTCAGCTGGCTCCTTCCATCCTACATACAAGATTATAGAAGCTGTCTCTTATCTAGTCCCTAACCAAAACAAGCTTCATAAGCCTGCTGTCCCTCAAGCTGTCATCCTATAGGATGTCTCCTTGCCACCAAACTTGTAGGAAGATTGGCTGTCTACCCTCACTCTTTCTTCTCTTTTGCCACCCACATAATTGGAATTGCTTTGTGACCTGACCTTTGTCTCCATTACTCTCATGCTACTGAAATTGCTCTCTCCACTTATATTAATAGCCTGTTATATTAATGAGCCCTTCTTTTTCAGATCCAATGGCTCAGGAAACTCTCTTCCCTTATGTTCTGGGCCATTCCTTTTGCACAGTGGTTCTTATACCTCTCTGCTGCTTAAGAAAGCAAGTTTCTCCTTTTTTTGTTGTTTCTCCTCCTCCTCTCTCCCATCAAAGTATGTGTGTCCACTAAGCATCTGGTTTTGGCCCTTCTTTCTCTTTACGTTCTTTCCCTTGGTAATAATCCCTCAGGGTTTCACTTCTATATAGATGATTCAAAAGTCTGTCCTTTCTCTCTAGGGGGACATTTTCAAGTTCCTTTTTGACAGAGGCCGCCTACTACTAACTTAGCCTCAGTGTATTAAAAACTGACTTCTTCATCTTTCCCCATAGACAGGCCTCTTTTTCACAACTTTCCTATTTCTGTTGATGGTACCATTGTCTTTCTATTCAAACCAAACTCTCCCCTGCCTGAGAAACACCTTTCAATAAGATGGTTGCAACAGCTTCCCTATTAGATTCCCAGCTTCCAGCCTTGCCTTTCTCCCATCCATCTTCTACATCTATATTTCTTTTTTTATTTAAAAAATATTGATATCTCATGGAATAATTACCCTCAATTTATCCCATTCTAATTTTTAAAAATTTTTAAAAAATGTTTTTATTAAAGCATTTTATTTTTAAAACATATGCATGGATAATTTTTTTTTAACACTGACCCTTGCAAAACCTTGTCTTCCAGATTTTCCCCCTCTTCCCCCCACCTCCTCCCTAGATGGCAAATAATCCAATATATGTTAAACATGTTTAAAAAAATATTCCACATCTATATTTCAAAAGCACAGAAAAAAATCATTACCCTCCTCAAAAAGCTTCAATAGCTTTCTCATTATCTTTCCCTGGTATCATAGTCAAACTGAGACCTGTGGAAGACCTTAGCTTAAAAAGTCCAAGGTTTCTCATTTCATGGATCCCAGAGCCATCTCCAGTCATCTTAACCCTTGCCACTGGATCCAGATGGCTCTGGAGGGGAAACTGAAGCAGGTGACCTTGCACAGCCCTCCCTCACTAAAATCCACTTCACTGGTATGTATCTCCTCCCTGATATCATGGTCCTCTTCGAGAAGGAAGGATGAACATCAAGAACAGTAGGAGAAAGTACAAACTCCTTAGCCTGTCATTTAAAGCCTTCCTGATTTGATGCTAGTGTACTTTTGCAGTCTTTCTTACACTGTATGTTTCAGCCCAACTAGACTCTCAGTAGTTTCCTGATTCTGCCCTGTCCCCTTCTGCACATAATCTTCCATCCCTGGAACACACTTCACAGCTTTACCTCTTGAGGTCCTTTTCCTCCCTCAGGGTTCCAACTTAAGTGTTATTTCTGCCATAAAACCTTCTTTAATCTCCCTTTTTTTTTCTCTCCCCCCTCAGAACTTTCTGGTGTACTTTGGCTCTCTCCTTTGCACCCCATCATACACTCTATCTTGCATTATGCTTATTTGCATCCATGTTTATTTAAGTAAGTTCATCCCCCCAGGAGCAACTGGATAGAGCACCAGTCCCGAAGTCAGGAGGACCTGAGTTCAAATCTGGCCTCAGACATTTAATACTTCCTAGCTATGCGACACTGGGCAAGTCACTTAACCCCAATTGCCTCAGCAAAAACAAAAACAAAAAACAAACATTCCCCCATAAACAATTCCTTGTGGTTGATGATTTGGCCAACAATTTAAGTAGCACAATGTCTATTTTGTGGCACATTACAAATAAAGTTCATCACTTGAAAAGTTCTTAATATACATGTATTTGCTTAGTTTGCTAAGTGTCAAATGTTCCTGTAATCATAGAACTTGGAGTTGAAAGGGACCTTTGAGATCGTGTTCATTACACGGTGGCGGAGAAATGGAAGGGGAAGGGTTTTGTTTAAGATGGATCAGGAAGTAGCTAGAATAGAGCCATATTTAAACCCAGGCCCTCTGCCTCAAATCCAGTGTGCTGTTGATGTATTATGTATAAAAAAGAAAGAATTGGAATGAAATGGCTGGAGTCATATGCGTAATTCACTTTCTCTTCAGGTTTTCCACAGAAACGTGCCTCTGCCTCTGCCTCAGGGTCTCATAGAATTTCCAGAACCTCTTTCCATGCTCAGAGGGCCAGTATTTACAGTGATCCCAAGGAGTATCATTCCAGGGAAGATGAGGAAGAGCGTGATTCTTCTCATGCATTTTCAAGCAGGACCAGATATGTGTCATCCCTCCCTACTTTGTCTCCACACCATTCCCTGTCCATAGGAAGTGACGTTGGAAAAGTAACACCTCTTCGAATGGTTCCCCCAAAGAAACTGGTGCTGGGATCCAGACAAGAATACAAAAAACGCTCGGACACTCATGGTAAGCTAGCTGTGGACTTTATACATCATAAATATTTGGAAAATCACCACTGGCTGAAATAAAGACAAGGAGGCCTTTGGCTTTATTGAGGCAAGATTTCTAAAATGTTCTCTTTTGGCTCTCCCTCATCACAGTAGTTAAGATCAACAAAAACAGTTATGTGTGCATGTATAAGAGCCTTTCACCTTTGTTCTAATCATAGTTAAAGCTGCATTCATTACCAGTGATTTGGAAAGAACCTTCAGGTTCATTCTGTCATCACTGACCACATCACTACCCTCCTCAGAAAGCTCTCTCTTGCCTGTTGGAGAAAGTACAAACTGAGCATGAGGAGCGATTGAAATTGCTTAAGATCATACAGCTATTTAGGGCATGGCTTGAACCAAGGGACAGGTCAGCTCACTCCCAGTTTCGTGTTTTTACACTTGCACTTGGTATTTTTTTCCCCCCAATACTCTACTGGAGACATGGCTCTTGGAGATGGAAGTGGTGGGCAGGCTACAGATTCTCTTTGGAGGTGGAGAGAAAGGGAAGTGATTTCAATGGCAGTAGGGTCCAGGCCTGGGAGGAGATCGGAGACTTGTGGGGAGTAAAATGGGTGACTGGTAGACTCTGGGGAAGGGCACCAAGAAGTGGCTTAAAAAACCCCAACAACCCCTCTCCTTTATCTACTCAGGCAGTAGGAGAAATGGAGTTGGTATATACAGCTCAGCAAACTGCCTGCCAGCTCAGCTGAGAGAAGGTTCCTTTCATTTGCCACTTCTGTCATAAATGAACAGTTGCTAACTGAATGTTTAAAAACCAGCAGAGGAGGAAAAACACTTCGTTCCTGTCTTTGCTTTCAAGTCTTGTTTTTTCATATGAACCATTATCTGGCCATTTCTCCCCTCATCATTTATGCATAGAACTTTTTTTTTCTTTCTTTTTTTTTGGGGGGGGGTGCTGAGGCAATTGGGGTTAAGTGACACAGCTAAGAAGTGTTAAGTGTTTGAGACAAGATTTGAACTCAGGTCCTCCTGACTTCAGGGCTGGTACTCAAACTTGATTTTTTTATACTCAAATGTAGATTTCTCTAATTTCCTCTCTGTGAAGCCTGGGGCTCTTTTTCCCGCCACGTTGGGATCTTTGGGATCCATTCAGTGGCACGCAGTATGTAGCATCTTTTCCAACTACATGTCATCAGCACATTTAATATGCAAGCCATCTATGCCTTATAATTTCATATTTTCCTTATTATTTAAGATGATCCGTACACCGGTATGCCCAGCGAATTCAGACCAAGCCTTCATCCTTTGAGTACTATGAGAAGTAGCCACTTAGACTTGGATGTCCAAGCACCAAAGGGTCGGTTATCAAAAATTCAGGAATCAGGTACAGCTTTCTTACTACTCTAAGAAATGAAGTTTTTTTCTTTCTTTAAAAATTGTTCTGATGAATTTTGTTAGTGTGCCATTTTCATTTCCCATCACGTACTTCCCTGAACCAGATACTTATTCCTAACTAGGATAGAGACTGGACCT
The DNA here is from genome assembly GCF_902635505.1 of Sarcophilus harrisii. Classification (NCBI taxonomy): domain Eukaryota; kingdom Metazoa; phylum Chordata; class Mammalia; order Dasyuromorphia; family Dasyuridae; genus Sarcophilus; species Sarcophilus harrisii. Next base: position 7,462,555 of record NC_045432.1, read on the forward strand.
GGGATTTCATGGGTAGGGGACTCTTAAATGAGGGTACTCTGCCAATGCAGGTCAGTATCTATAGTCTTAAAGAATTTTCTGATGACAAAGACTGAAAAAGAAAGAGAATGCTGTCCCCAAAACATAAAGAGTAGAAAGTATCAAGGAAGAGAGGTGGTTGGCAGTATTAGTGGCTTGAAGAGAATAAGGATAGAGTGAAGGCCATCGAAGGTGGCAATTAAAGGATCACCGGTAACTTTGGGGATAGTAGTCTCAGTGGATTGGTGAGTTTAGAAGCCAGATTGTAAGCTTTAGGGTCAGAGTGAAGAGAGTGAGCAGAGAGAAAGTGGAGGTACTGTTAGAGAGAGTATTCTTAAGGAGTTTAGCTACAAAAGTCTGAAAAGTAGATAAAAGAGCAGTTAGGAAGAAAGCAGTGTTTTGTTTTGTTTTGTTTTGTTTTCAGGGTGGGAGAGCTATGGGCATGTTTGTATGCTATAGAGAAGGATCCAGTAGGCAAGGAGAGATTAAAAATGAGTGAGAGAGTGGGGATGACAAAGAAAGAGGGTAATAATCTGTTGGAGTAGATGGTATGGAATGGGATTACTTGAATAAGTAGAGAGGTCACTTCATCATGTGAGATAGGGGTAAAGTAGAGGTCAGTGGCAGAAAGCACCTGAGTGATAGGAGTTAAGGAGGAGGGAAGAAGAGAAAGATCAGGGGAAATGGCCTCGAGTTTTTTGGTAAAATATAAGGCAAGGTTCTCAGCTGAGGGGAGATCCATGGGAAGAGTGAGGAGAGATGTGAAGAGTGGGATCACGAGTTGATAAGGGAGATAGAGTACAATTTCCTAGCAACAATAAGGGCCCAGTTGAGGTTGTGCAAGATTGATTTGTAGGGGACCCTGCCAGAAGGGTGGTGTACTTTTTCTCCACCTTCATTTTGTAGCATATATGTAGGAGCAAAGTAGTGAATTATAGGATTGATCCAAAGGTAAGACTTGGCGGGTGCAATCAGCAAAATGATAAGGTCCAGGGATTCGGCAAAGGAGAACAGTATAGAATTGAATTGGTCCACCAAAGGGTCAAGAGAAGAAGAAGAAAGATTGGCTAGTACAGGAATGATGGCATGGGAGAGAAGTAAGGGGTCAAGGGATCAGATGTCGTCATGGTTTAGATGAAGATTGAGATTTGGTAAAGGGAAAACAAAGGGAGAGGCAGAAATTGATTATTTATTAGGAAGTGGGCCCCTTATTTGACCACTAGAGATTCTGGTTAGGTAAAGGGATTTTACAGTTCTTGAACACAGTGGTGGTACGTTTCTGAGTGGATACAGGATCCAGAACATTACCATCTTTGTTCTTTAAACTGTAAAAGAACTTCTATGAACATGTTATCTATCTGTGGGAACTTTCCGTCTCAGCTAAATCCTACTTTCCACAGGATCCTTTCCTAATCCCTCTTAATTCTAGTGCTTGCCCTCTTAATCATTTCATATTTACCCCATGCTCTATATAGTTTTGCATATTTGTTTTCTTATTATCTCCCCCATTAGATTATGAGCTTCTTAAGGGCAGGGGCTGTCTTTTGCATCTCTTTGTATCCCCCGCTTGGCATAGTGCCTGGTACGTAGTAGGTACCATATTTATTGACTGAGTACCTCTGACCTCTGTGGGGTTTATTTCTACTGATGAGACCATGGGATCAAAGAATATGGCCATTTTAGCAACTTTCTGATGACTCAGTTCCATATTTCCTTCTAGAATAGTTGGATTGTGTCATACCTTTAATGACATGCTTCGTGTCTTAGATACTACCTCCAACACTGACTCCTTTCTGTTGTTAGGGATCTGTGGCAAATATATAATATGTCTGTTAATAGTTTGGCGATTTCCTTGATGTTTTTTTCTGCTTTTTTACTACTTCTCCATTGAGGGATGGCTCAAAAGTATCTTGGATATCAGTGTTGGAAACAAAATTCTGAACCCCCAAAAGGGTGCAGTAAATGAACAACCTCAGGATAAGTGAAGCAGTTTAAATTTTTAATATGCTCCTACAGAAGTGGATATGGAAGCTCTATATGAATTCAAACACATATAGAAGGGAAAACAAGCTTTTTTTTTTTAAAATATTTTTTTTTGATGTGAAAATCAACTTTATTTTATTTTATTTTTTTATATTATAGTAACTTTTTATTGACAGAACCCATGCCAGGGTAATTTTTTTACAACATTATCCCTTGCACTCACTTCTGTTCCGATTTTTCCTTCCCACCCTTCACCTCCTTCCCTAGATGGCAAGCTGTCCTATATATATTGAATATGTCGTAGTATATCCTAGATACAATGTATGTGTGCGGATCCAAACAGTTTTCTTGTTGCACAGGGAGAATTGGATTCAGAAGGTAAAAATAACCCGGGAAGAAAAACAAAAATGCAAACAGTTTACATTCATTTCCCAGTGTTTTTTTCCTTTGGGTGTAGCTGCTTCTGTCTATCCATTGATATTTGAAACTGAATTAGGTGGAAAACAAGCTTTTATATTGTAAGGTTAGTCCTATTCCTCCCTTCAGAGTTCTGCTTGGTCCAGCCTTTTCGGGTTACATCCTCATCCACTCCTTATGTGTTGCTCTTAGTCATGTTCCACTGTCCCCCTTCTCTCACCTCCTGGTAAGACATCTCATGTTCAAAGATGGCAACTGGCCCTGCCTTGGGTATGTTGGTTAATCAATATGAGGCTCATTAAGCATGTGTGCTTGCAGAAAGCTTTGTCACCCCTTCTCTTTGTCCTTTGCAAAGTTCATGGAAATCTAACTATCAACATTTCTTACATCTGTCTTTTCAAAGGTATTTGATGCAGTGATTTTCTTTTTTCCCAGTCAATCGCTTCCCTTCTTATGCTAGTTCTGTTTGGTACCAAAAAACCTATGAGTTTCATATAATTGAAATTATCTATTTTATCTTCTGTGGTTACCTGTGTAAGCTAATCTCCTTTTTTAAAAATTGTGTTCCTTTTTATATTTAGGCTATAGATCTGAAATTATTTTTGAAATTATTGTGTTATATGTTGAAAGATAGTGGTTTAACTTGATTTCTGCCAAGTCAGGCAAAGTCACTGTAGTTGCCAGGGTCCCCACTCTACAACTGGGCCTTAGGCCTAAGCTTGAGAATTTGCTTACATTAGCTGCCCTGCGTTCATAGGGGCCAATGTGGGTAGAACCTTAAGCAAATGATTCAAATAAGTAAGTAAAGTTTTTTAGTTTAATTCAGGGAAACTAGGTGACATAGTGGATAACATGCTGGACTTGACATCAGGAAAGCTCATCCTCCTGAGTTCAAATCTAGCCTCAGGCACTTTCTAGCTGTATGACTCTGGGATAGTCACTTCACTTTGTTTGCCTCAACTGTAAAATGAGTTGCAGAAGGAAATAGCAAACTACTCCATTATCTTTGCCAAGAAAACTCCAAATGGAATCATGAAGAGTCAGGCAGAATTGAAAACAACTAAATAATAGAAGCAAATATTAATTTAAAAGTTTGTTTATTTGCTTCATGTTGTTTTATCAGTAATTGCTCTGTATCTGGCACATAACTTATGTGGGGGGTTAAAGGATTTGTGTGATTTGTAGAAAATATGAATCAGACATCTTGCCAATGTTGTGATCCTTTCTTGAATTCTTTCTCCAAATAATTATGATTTTTTTATTATAGCTTTTTATTTACAAGATATATGCATGGGTAATTTTTCAGCATTGACCCTTGCAAAACCTGTTCCAACTTTTCCCCTCCTTCCCCTCCCCCCCCAGATGGCAGGCAGTCCCATACATGTTAAAAATGTTAAAGTATATGTTAAATTCAATAGATGTATACATATCCATACAGTTATTTTGCTGCACAAGAAAAAGCGGACTTAGAAATAAGGTAAAAATAACCTGAGAAGGAAATCAAAAATAGAAGTGGACAAAAACAGAGGGAGTGGAAATGCTATATTGTGGTTCATACTCATTTCCCAGAGTTCTTTCATTGGGTGTAACTGGTTCAATTCATTACTGCTTTATTGGAACTGATTTGGTTCATCTCATCGTTAAAGAGGGCCACGTCCATCAGAATTGATCCTCATATAGTATTGTTGTTGAAATATATAATGACCTCCTGGTCCTGCTCATTTCACACAGCATCAGTTCATGTAAGTCTCTCCAAGCCTCTCTGTATTCATCCTGCTGGTCATTTCTTACAGAACAATAATATTCCATAACGTTCATATGCCACAACTTATTCAGCCATTCTCCAACTGATGGGCATCCACTCAATTTCCAGTTTTTAGTCACTACAAAGAGGGCTGCCACAAACATTTTTGCACATATAAGTCCCTTTCTCTTCTTTAAGATCTCTTTGGGATATAAGCCCAGTAGTAACACTACTGGATCAAAGGGTATATACAATTTGATAACTTGTTGAGTATAGTTCCAAATTGCTCTCCAGAATGGTTGAATGCATTCACAATTCCACCAACAATGTATTAGTATCCCAGTTTTCCCACATCTCCTCCAACATTTCGCATTATCTTCCCCTGTCATTTTAGCCAATGTGACAGGTGTGTAGTGGTATCTCAGAGTTGTCTTAATTTGCATTTCTCTGATTAAGAATGATTTGGTCATTTCTAATGGAGCAGTAATGAACTGAACTAGCTATACCCAGAAAAAGAACTCTGGGAGATGACTAAAAACCATTACATTGAATTCCCAGTCCCTATATTTATGCACACCTGCATCTTTGATTTCCTTCACAAGCTAATTGTACAATAATTCAGAGTCTGATTCTTTTTGTACAGCAAAATAATGTTGTGGTCATGTATACTTATTGTGTATCTAAGTTATATTTTAATATATTTAACATCTACTGGTCATCCTGCCATTTAGGGGAGGGGGTGGGGGGGGTAAGAGGTGAAAAATTGGAACAAGAGGTTTGGCAATTGTTAATGCCGTAAAGTTACCAATGTATATATATCCTGTAAATTAAAGGCTATTAAAAAAAAAAAAAAAAAAAGAATGATTTGGAGCATCTTTTCATATGCCTAGAAATAGTTTCTATTTCTTCATTCAAAAATTGTCTGTTCACATCCTTTGATCATTTATCAATTGGAGACTGGCATGATTTCTTATAAATTAGTCAATTATATATTTTGGAAATGAAGCCTTTATCAGAACCTTTGACTGTAAAAATGTTTTCTTCCCTTATAATGTATTGCTTCTCTTCTAATCTTGTCTGCATTAGTTTTGTTTGTATAAAAACTTTTAAATTTGATATAATCATGTGATCAGTAATGATCTCTAGTTCTTCTTTGGTCACAAATTCCTTCCTCCTCCACAGGTCTGAGAGGTAAACTACCCTATGTTCTTCTAATTTATTTATAATCTCATTCTTTATGCCTAGATCATGAACCCCAAATGGGTTCAAATGACCTTATCTTGCAAGGTATACGGTGTTGTGTGGGTCAATGCCTAGTTTCTGCCATACTAATTTCCAATTTTCCATGCAGTTTTTGTCAAACAGGGAATTCTTATCCCAAAAGGTGGGGTTTTTGGGTTTGTCAAACACTAGACTATTAAAGTTTTTGACTATTTTGTCCTATGAACCTAATCTATTCCACTGATCAACTAGTCTATTTCTTAGCCAATACCAAATGGTTTTGATGACTGTCATTTTATAATAGAGTGTTAGATCAGGTACAGCTAGGCCACCTTCGTTTGATTTTTTTTTTTTTTCATTCGTTCCCTTGAAATTCTTGACCTTTTGTTCTTCCAGATGAATTTTATTGTTATTTTTTTCTAGGTCAGTAAAATAGTTTTTTGGGAGTCTGATTGGTATAGCACTAAATAAATAGATTAGTTTAGGTAGTATTGTCATCTTTATTATATTCGCTCGACCTATCCAAGAGCACTTAATATTTTTCCAATTGTTTAGATCTGACTTTATTTGTGTGGAAAGTATTTTGTAGTTTTGCTCATATAGTTCCTGACTTTCCTTTGGCAGATAGATTCCCAAATATTTTATATTATTGGCAGCTACTTTAAATGGAATTTCTCTTTGTATCTCTAACTGTTAGATTTTGTTAATGATATATAAGAATGCTGATGATTTATGTGGGTTTATTTTGTATCCTGCAACTTTGCTAAAGTTGTGGATTATTTCCAATAGCTTTTTAGTAGAATTTCTGAGGTTCTCTAGGTATACCATCATATCATTAGCAAAGAGTGATAATTTGGTTTCCCCATTACCTACTGTAATTCCTTTAATAGTAATGGTGATAGTGGTCAACCTTGTTTCACTCCTGATTTTATTGGGAATGATTCCAGTTTAATCACCATTACATTTGATGCTTACTGATGGTTTTAAATAGATGCTACTGATTATTTTAAGGAAAAGCCCATTTATTCCTATACTCTCAAGTGTTTTTAACAGGAATGGATGTTGGATTTTATCAAATGCTTTTTTTGCATCTATTGAGATGATCATATGATTTTTGTTAATTTGGTTATTGATATGGCCAATTATGCTAATAGTTTTACTAATATTGAATCAGCCCTGCATTCCTGGTATAAATCCTACTTGGTGTATTATCCTGGGGATGATTTTCTGTAATCTTTTTGTTAGTATTTTATTTAAGATTTTAGCAGCAATATTCATTAGGGAGATTGGTCTATAATTTTCTTTCTCTGTTTTCAACCTACCTGGTTTAGGTATCAGTACATGTCTGTGTCATAAAAGGAATTTGCTAGGAGTCCTTCATTCCCTATTTTTTCAGATAGTTTATATAACATTGGAGTTAATTGTTCTTTAAATGTTTGGTAGAATTCACATGTAAATGCATCTGGTGCTGGGGATTTTTTCTTAGGGAGTTGATTAATAGCTTGTTCTATTTCTTTTTCTGAAATGGGACTATTTAAGCAATTTACTTCCTCCTCTGTTAACCTGGGTAGCCTATATTTTTGAAGGTAGTCATCCATTTCACTTAGGTTATCAAATTTATTGGCATAAAGTTGGGCAAAGTAAGTCCTAATTATTGCTCTAATTTCCTCTTCATTGGTGGAAAGTTCTCCCTTTTCATTTTTAAGACTAACAATTTGATTTTCCTCTTTCTTTTTTCTAATCAAATTTATCAGAGGTTTATCTATTTTGTTGTTTTTTTTCATAAAATCAACTCTTAGTTTATTTTACTTTCAATTTTATTAATTTCTTCTTTTAATTTTAGAATTTCAAGTTTAGCATTTGATTGGGGTTTTTTAATTTGCTCTTTTTCTAGCTTTTTAAGTTGCAAGCCCAATTCATTGATCTTCTCTTTCTCTGTTTTAGTTAAGTAAGCCTCTAGAAATATAAAATTTCCCCTTATTACTGCTTTGGCTGCATCCCACAAATTTTGATACCAATGTACCAACTCTACATTGTAGATCTCATTGTACAATGAGACAACTCTCATTGTTGTCATTCTCTTGGATGAAATTATTAATTGTGTCTATGGTTTGCTGCTTCACCCATTCATTCTTTAGGATGAGATTATTTAGTTTCAATAATTCAAAAATTACTTTTGGGTCTATTTACCTCTAGCTTTTTGTTGAATGTAGTTTTTATTCCATCGTGATCTGAAAAGGATGCATTTACTATTTCTCCCTTACTGCATTTAATTTTGAGGTCTTTATGTCCTAATATATGGTCAATTTTTGTATAGGTTCCATGAACTGCTGAGAAGAAAGGGTACTCCTTTCTGTCTCCATTCAGTTTTCTCCAAAGATCTATCATACCTAATTTTTCTAATATTCTATTTACCTCTTCAACTTCTTTCGTATTTATTTTGTGGTTTGATTTATCTAATTCTAAGAGTGCAAGGTTGAGACCTCCCACTATTATAGTTTTGCTGTCTATTTCTTCTTGCAGCTCTCTTAACTTCTCTTTTAGGAATTTAGATGCTATACCACTTGGTGCATATATGTTTAGTATTGATATTGCTTCATCATCTATGTTATTCTTTAGCAAGATATAGTTTCCTTCCTTATCTCTTTTAATTAGATCAATTTTTGGTTTTGCTTGATCTGAGATCAGGATGACTACCCCTGCTTTTTTGACTTCACTTGAAGCATAGTAGATTCGGCTCCAGTCTTTTACCTTTACTCTGTATGTATCACCCTGCTTTAAATGTGTTTCTTGCAAACAACATATTGTAGGATGCTGGCTTTTGATCCAGTCTGCTATCCACCTCTGCTTTATGGGAGAGTTCATCCCACTCACATTTATAGTTAAAACTACTAATTCTGTATTTTCTGCCATTTTATTTTCCCCAGATTATACTTTTCTTTTCCTTTCCCCTCTTATCCCCCTCCCCAGTATTAAACTTATGGGCACCACTTGCCTCACGCAGCTCTCCCTCTTTAGAATCCCTCCCACCTCCGTTGAGTCACTTCCTCTTTCTTACACCTTTCCCTTATTTTTCTTTATTCCCTTCTATTTAGCCTACTCTTTTTCTTTTCCTTTTCCCCTCCCACTTTTTAATGAGGTGAGAGAAGATTCTCTGTAAACCAAATATGTCAATTATTTTATCTTTGAGCCAACTCTGATGAGAGTAAGATTCACAAAATGTTCCTCCCCCTCTCTAAGTTCCCTCAGATATGATAGGTTTCCTTTGCCTCTTCAGGGAATGTAATTTCCTTCTTTTTATCTCCCCTTTCCCCCTTTTCTGATAAAATCCCCTTTTCATTTCTACTTCCCTTTTTTAATATTATAACAGTAAAATCAAATTATACACGTGCTCTTTATGTATGCCCATAACAGAAATACATTTCTCAAGAGTTCTTTTTATCTTTTATACTTCTCTTGAATCCTATGTTTGGAGGTCAAATGTTTTGTTTAGCTCTGGTTTTTTCATTAGGAATAAATGAAATTCACCTGTTTCATTGAATGTCCATCTTCTTCCCTGGAAGAAAATGCTCAGGTTATCTGGGTAGTTTGTTCTTGGCTGCATTCCAAGTTCTTTTGCCTTTTGGAATATCAGATTCCAGGCCCTTCAGTCTTTTAATGTGGAAGCTGCTTAGATCCTGAGTGATCCTTATTGTGACTCCTTGATATTTGATTTGTTTTTTTCTGGCTGCTTATAATATTTTTTCCTTAGTCTGATAGTTCTAAAATTTAGCCACAATATTCCTTGGAGTTTTTATTTTGGGGTCTCTTTCAGAAGGTGTTTGATGAATTCTTTCAATGCCTATTTTACCTTCTGATTAATATTTTTTCCTTAGTCTGATAGTTCTAAAATTTAGCCACAATATTCCTTGGAGTTTTTATTTTGGGGTCTCTTTCAGAAGGTGTTTGATGAATTCTTTCAATGCCTATTTTACCTTCTGATTCTATGACATCTGGGCAGTTCTCTTTGATGATTTCCTGTAAAATAGTGTCTAAGCTCTTTTTTTCATCATAATTTTCAGGAAGTCCAATAATCCTCAGATTATCTTTCCTAGATCTATTTTCCAGGTCTGTTGTTTTTCCAAGTAGATATTTAACATTTTTTTTCTATTTTGGTTTTGCTTGACTGATTGTTGATGTCTCAACAAATCATTCATTTCTATTTGTTCAGTTCTGATTTTTAATGAGTTATTTTCTTCATTAGCTTTTTTAAAAACTTCTTTTTGTATTTGTCCAATTGAGTTTCTAAATGAGTTGTTTTGCTCTATGGAATTTTTTCCATTTCACTAATTTTTTTAATAAGTTCTTTTCTTTTTCCAATTGATTTATCCTACTTTTCGGGGAGTTCTTTATTTTTCCAATCCACAAATACGACATTCCTGGGAGTTCTTTATCTTTTCCAATTCACGAATTCTGTTTCCCTGAGAGTTCTTTATCTTTTTCATTTCACATTTCAGGAAGTTTTCTTTTTCCATTTTATCAAATCTTTCTTTTAATGAGTTATAAGCCTTTTCCATACTCTCTTGCAGAGCTTCCCTTTCATTTCCCCATTTTTCTTCTAGCTCTCTTTTAAGATAATTTAAAATTTCTTCTAGGAGAGCCTTGTGTGATGGGCTCCAGGTACATATCCCAATTTGGGGTTGTGTCTGGAGACAGTCTGTTTTTAGTCTCCACGGGGTTGGAAATCTGCTCTCTTTCTCTATAGAAGGTATCTATACTTAGAGTTCACTTGGCAATTTTTACTCATTTTAAAAAAATCCCTTAGGGTCTGGCTTCAGGGCAAGGAGAATACCAGCTTCCTCTACAGAAAAGGAATAGATATATGGACAGTAGCTGTCCTGTAAACAGGCTGTGAAGAGCTGCCATGCAGCTGCAGGAGTGTGACTGCCCTGGGCAGAACCTGTGCTGTGTGGATGTGTGACTGCTCCAGGAAGAACCCCTGCTGTATGGAAGTGTGACTGCCCTGGGCAGAGCCCCTGCTGTGTGGAAGTGTGACTGCCCTGGGCAGAGCCCCTGCTGTGTGGAAGTGTGACTGCTCCAGGAAGAACCCCTGCTGTGTGTAACTGTGACTGACCTGGGCAGAGGCCCTGATGTGTGGAAGTGTGACTGCTCCCGGCAGAACCACTGTGGTGTGGAAGTGTGACTGGTCCGGGCAGAACCCCTGCTGTGTGGAAGTTTCTGCCAGGGCACAAACCCTGTGACTGACCTGGGCAGAGGCCCTGATGTGTGGAAGTGTGACTGCTCCCGGCAGAACCACTGTGGTGTGGAAGTGTGACTGGTCCGGGCAGAACCCCTGCTGTGTGGAAGTGTGACTGCCCTGGGCAGAACCCCTGCTGTGTGGAAGTGTGACTGCCCTGGGCAGAACCCCTGCTGTGTGGAAGTGTGACTGCTCCAGGAAGAACCCCTGCTGTGTGGAAGTGTGACTGCCCTGGGCAGAGGCCCTGACGGTGGAATGTGACTGCTCCCGCAGAACCACTGTGGTGTGGAAGTGGACTGCCCAAGAACCCGTGCTGAGTGGAAGTGTGACTGTCCCTGGAAGCCCCTGCTGGTGGGGTGACTGCCCTGGGCAGAAGGCCCACTGAGGGGAAGCGCGCCGGGCAGAGGCCCTTTGGGAATGTACTACCCTGGGAGAACCCCTCTGTGTGGAAGTGTGACTGCCCAGGCAGCCCCTGCTGTGTCAACTTGATGCCCTAGGCAGAGCCCGCTGTGTGGAAGGATGCCCTGGGCAGAAGCCCTGGTGTGTGGAAGGGTGACTGCCCCTGGGGGAGCCCCTGCTGTGGGAAGGTGGGCCCAGGAAGAACCTCTCCTTGTGGAAGGGGGAGCCCTGGGCAGAGCCCTGCTGTGGAAGGTGACCGGGGCACCTGCTGTCTGAAATGTGATTGCCCAGGCGAACCCCGCTGTGTCGAACTGTGACTCCCTGAGGCCCTGCTGTGTGGAAGTGTGACTGCCCTGGGGCCCCTGTGGTGGAAGTGTGGCCTCCAGGAAGAACATCTGCTGTGGAAGGGGTGGATGCCCTGGGCAGGCCCTGCCATTGGAAGGGGCGTCCAGGAAGAACATCCGTGGGGGTGGACTGCCCTGGGCAGACCCCCGGGGGTGTGCCCCGGGGGGCCCCTGTGTGTGGAAGGGGACTGCCCTCAGAGCCCCTGCTTTATGGAAGTGGATTCCCAGGAAGAACCCCGCTGTTGTAATCAGATGACCCAAAGCCCTGATGGGAAGGGCCCTGCCCTGGGCGAGCCCTGTTGTGGGGGTTGACTGCCCCCCGGCAGAACCCCCTGCCGGTGGAAGAGACTGCCTTTGGGCAGCCCACGCTGTGGAAGGGCCTCCCTGGGCAGAACCGCCTGGGGAGCCCCTGCTGTGTGGAAGGTGATGCCCTGGGGCCAACCCCTGCTTGTGTAACGTGAGTGCAGGCGGGCCCTGATTTGGAAGTGTGCCCCAGGAAGAACCCCTGCTGTGTGGAAGTGTGACTGCCCTGGGCAGAGGCCCCGCTGTGTGGAAGTGTGACTGCTCCAGGCAGAACCCCTGATGTGTGTAACTGTGACTGACCTGGGCAGAGGCCCTGACGTGTGGAAGTGTGACTGCTCCCGGCAGAACCACTGTGGTGTGGAAGTGTGACTGGTCCGGGCAGAACCCCTGCTGTGTGGAAGTGTGAGTGCTCCAGGAAGAACCCCTGCTGTGTGGAAATGTGACTGCCCTGGGTAGAGCCCATGCTGCGTGGAAGTGTGACTGCTCCAGGCAGAACCCCTGCTGTGTGGAAGTGTGACTGCCCTGGGCAGAACCCGTGCTGAGTGGAAGTGTGACTGCTCCTGGAAGAACCCCTGCTGTGTGGAAGTGTGACTGCCCTGGGCAGAGGCCATACTGAGTGGAAGTGCGACTGACCTGGGCAGAGGCCCTGCTGTGTGGAAATGTGACTGCCCTGGGTAGAGCCCATGCTGCGTGGAAGTGTGACTGCTCCGGGCAGAACCCCTGCTGTGTGGAAGTGTGGCTGCCCTGGGCAGAACCCCGTGCTGAGTGGAAGTGTGACTGCTCCTGGAAGAACCCCTGCTGTGTGGAAGTGTGACTGCCCCGGGCAGAGGCCATACTGAGTGGAAGTGCGACTGACCTGGGCAGAGGCCCTGCTGTGTGGAAGTGTGACTACCCTGGGGAGAACTCCTGCTGTGTGGAAGTGTGACTGCTCCAGGCAGAACCCCTGCTGTGTCGAACTGTGACTGCCCTAGGCAGAGCCCCTGCTGTGTGGAAGTGTGACTGCCCTGGGCAGAAGCCCTGCTGTGTGGAAGTGTGGCTGCTCCAGGAAGAACATCTGCTGTGTGGAAGTGTGACTGCCCTGGGCAGAGCCCCTGCTTTATGGAAGTGTGACTGCTCCAGGAAGAACCCCTGCTGTGTGTAACTGTGACTGACCTGGGCAAAGGCCCTGATGTGTGGAAGTGTGTCTGCCCTGGGCAGAGCCCCTGTTGTGTGGAAGTGTGACTGCCCTCGGCAGAACCCCTGCCGTGTGGAAGTATGACTGCCTTGGGCAGAACCCCTGCTGTGTGGAAGTATGACTACCCTGGGCAGAACCGTACTGGGTAGAGCCCCTGCTGTGTGGAAGTGTGACTGCTCCAGGCAGAACCCCTGCTGTGTGGAAGTGTGATTGCCCTGGGCCAAACCCCTGCTGTGTGTAACTGTGATTGCCGTAGGCAGAGGCCCTGATGTGTGGAAGTGTGACTGCTCCAGGCAGAGCCCCTGCTGTGTGGAAGTGTGACTGCTCCAGGAAGAACCCCTGCTGTGTGGAAGTGTGACTGCCCTGGGCAGAGGCCCTTCTGTGTGGAAGTGTGGCTGCCCTGGGTAGAGCCCCTGCTGTGTGGAAGTGTGACTGCTCCAGGCAGAACCCCTGCTGTGTGTAACTGTGACTGACCTGGGCAGAGGCCCTGACGTGTGGAAGTGTGACTGCTCCCGGCAGAACCACTGTGGTGTGGAAGTGTGACTGGTCCGGGCAGAACCCCTGCTGTGTGGAAGTGTGAGTGCTCCAGGAAGAACCCCTGCTGTGTGGAAGTGTGACTGCCCTGGGCAGAGGCCCTGCTGTGTGGAAATGTGACTGCCCTGGGCAGAGCCCCTGCTGCGTGGATGTGTGACTGCTCCAGGGAGAACCCCTGCTGTGTGGAAGTGTGACTGCCCTGGGCAGAACCCGTGCTGAGTGGAAGTGTGACTGCTCCTGGAAGAACCCCTGTGTGTGGAAGTGTGACTGCCCTGGGCAGAGGCCATACTGAGTGGAAGTGCGACTGACCTGGGCAGAGGCCCTGCTGTGTGGAAGTGTGACTACCCTGGGGAGAACTCCTGCTGTGTGGGGATGGGCTGCTCCAGGCAGAACCCTGCTGTGTCGAACTGTGACTGCCCTAGGCAGAGGCCCCGCTGTGTGGAAGTGTGACTGCCCTGGGCAGAGCCCCTGCTGTGTGGAAGTGTGGCTGATCCAGGAAGAACCTCTGCTGTGTGGAAGTGTGACTGCCCTGGGCAGAGCCCCTGCTTTATGGAAGTGTGACTGCTCCGGGAAGAACCCCTGCTGTGTGTAACTGTGACTGACCTGGGCAAAGGCCCTGATGTGTGGAAGTGTGTCTGCCCTGGGCAGAGCCCCTGTTGTGTGGAAGTGTGACTGCCCTCGGCAGAACCCCTGCCGTGTGGAAGTATGACTGCCTTGGGCAGAACCCCTGCTGTGTGGAAGTGTGGCTGCCCTGGGCAGAACCGAACTGGGTAGAGCCCCTGCTGTGTGGAAGTGTGACTGCTCCAGGCAGAACCCCTGCTGTGTGGAAGTGTGATTGCCCTTGGCCAAACCCCTGCTGTGTGTAACTGTGATTGCCGTAGGCAGAGGCCCTGATGTGTGGAAGTGTGACTGCTCCAGGCAGAGCCCCTGCTGTGTGGAAGTGTGACTGCTCCAGGAAGAACCCCTGCTGTGTGGAAGTGTGACTGCCCTGGGCAGAGCCCTTCTGTGTGTGGAAGTGTGGCTGCCCTGGGTAGGAGCCCCTGCTGTGTGGAAGTGTGACTCCAGGCAGAACCCCTGTGTGTGGCTTTGTGACTGACCTGGGCAGAGGCCTGACGTGTGGAAGTGTGACTGCTCAGCAAAGGCTACTGTGGTGTGGAGATGTGACTGCCTGGAGCCGGGAACCCGTGCTGAGAGTGGAAGTGTGACTGCTCCTGGAAGAACCCCTGTGTGTGGAAGTGTGACTGCTGCCCTGGGCAGGAGGCCATACTGAGGAGTGGAAGTGCGACTGACCTGGGCAGAGGCCCTGCCGTGTGGAAGTGTGACTACCCTGGGGAGAACTCCTGCTGTGTGGAAGTGTGACTGCTCCAGGCAGAACCCCTGCTGGGTCGAACTGTGACTGCCCTAGGCAGAGCCCCTGCTGTGTGGAAGTGTGACTGCCCTGGGCATAGCCCCTGCCATGTGGAAGTGTGGCTGCTCCAGGAAGAACATCGGCTGTGTGGAAGTGTGGCTGCCCTGGGCAGAGGCCCCGGTGTGTGGAAGTGTGACTGCCCTGGGCAGAGCCCCTACTATGTGGAAGTGTGGCTGCTCCAGGAAGAACCTCTGCTGTGTGGAAGTGTGACTGCCCTGGGCAGAGCCCCTGCCATGTGGAAGTGTGGCTGCTCCAGGAAGAACATCTGCTGTGTGGAAGTGTGGCTGCCCTGGGCAGAGGCCCCGGTGTGTGGAAGTGTGACTGCCCTCGGCAGAACCCCTGCTGTGTGGAAGTGTGACTGCCCTGGGCAGAGCCCCTGCTGTGTGGAAGTGTGACTGCTCCAGGTAGAACCCCTGCTGTGTGTAACTGTGACTGACCTGGGCAGAGGCCCTGATGTGTGGAAGTGTGACTGCTCCCACCAGAACCACTGTGGTGTGGAAGTGTGAGTGCTCCAGGAAGAACCCCTGCTGTGTGGAAGTGTGAGTGCCCTGGGCAGAACCCGTGCTGTGTGGAAGTGTGACTGCCCTGGGCAGAACTGCTGCTGCGTGGAAGTGTGACTGCTCCTGGAAGAACCCCTGTGTGTGGAAGTGTGACTGCCCTGGGCAGAGGCCATACTGAGTGGAAATGTGACTGCCCTGGGCAGAGCCCCTGCTGTGTGGAAGTGTGACTGCTCCAGGAAGAACCCCTGCTGTATGGAAGTGTGACTTCCCTGGGCAGAAACCCTGCGGTGTGGAAGTGCGACTGACCTGGGCAGAGGCCCTGCTGTGTGGAAGTGTGACTACCCTGGGGAGAACTCCTGCTGTGTGGAGATTAATGACTGCTCCAGGAAAAGAACCCTGCTGTGTGGAGATGTAACTGCTCAGGAAGAACCCTAC